>NC_092337.1:408972083-409576666 GCF_046630445.1 Rutidosis leptorrhynchoides | reverse complement strand
TGGAAATATGAGGGTTGTTATAATATATATATATATATATATATATATATATATATATATATATATATATATATATATATATATATATATATATATATATATATATACATATACATATACATATATAGTAACTGCGTCAATTTGGATTCCGAATTTTGAAACTCGACTTTTTTAAATAATATATAAATAAAGTAGTAATTATAACACAAAAATTGTTTTCTAAATTACGTTATGCTCATTAACGTTAAATTATTTTAACTGGAAATATATAGTTATGTACGAAAAAACTTCTCCGCGCAACAAAGCGTGCTAACCAAATAATTGTTTTATTCTAACTCAAAAGTAAAGTAGATGACATAAATAAAAATAACATAACATAACAAAGTATATTATATTAAAAATAAATAATATAGCGTAACATCATTCATTCTTAAGGAACAGATGATGAACATGATACCTATCAAAGGTATTAAAGCCTCTCAAGACTTGAGCGTGATAGACACGATAACACCTGCGAAAGCGATGGAGGTAAATTGTTCCATTGGCCATTGGATCTTTACGAGGAGATGATGTTGGTGAAAGCGGAACTTCAAGGTCATAATCATCATCTTCTTCTTCTTTTTTTTGAATTCGAGTTTGAGTTAATAAAGTTGTTGTCCGGCTTGGAATCGTCAGTGGGCCAAAGTTGGTCGCTTCAAAATTTTCCACAGTTGAATAGTTGAATAGCATCGGGGTACGTTGACATGGAGTTGCATCACATGTTCCATAACCTCGTAATCACCATGGAAGTAGCGGTTAGGAGCGGGGAGTACTTGAGTGGTGTAATCGTAGTTTACGTCAGAGCCATATGGGAACCAATGCCATTCATCATAGTCAACGGGACCCATCTTGGGTGAACAAGCTCACCCAATGATGTAGGCCAAAGTCAAATCGGTTAAGTCATAATTTCCTTCAGTAGGAAACCATGCCTATCCATACTTAACTCGATTGGTATCAATGATATCAAACAGCTAGCAAGGCGTACCGGTAACATTATCAGCCAAAGGCTCGAAAGTACATAACTTCTTTGAAATCATGATTTCATTAAAGTTCGGGAACTGATTGTTGATGAGAGAAAAACCATCAATCTTCAAAGGATTGTCAGAACTCCAGTCGCAATCTTTGCACGTTCTTCACCGGAGCGGCGGGTCGTCGTCTGTTGTCTGGGGGGTCAGGGAGTGTCCAAATTGATTGGAGTTTGTGGGTGGGATTAAACTGTGAAGCTCCGGCATTGGAAACTTTATCCTGAGTTGCGTGCATAGTGAAGGGGGATTATTATATAATTTATGCAAAAATCTTAATTTTATTAACACAACTAATAAAAAGTACCAATTTACAGCAGCTTTTATGGGGTGTCGTCTGAAACTGATGCTTGACACATAAATGTCTTGTATGTGGGTAATCTATGCAATCCACCTATACATAAGAACCAAAAAGCCATAATTAACACTATCGAACTAACTTTACAAATTTAAAAAATTTGAACATATTAGGGTTTTAAGAAAAAATAAAATAAAAACCTGTTCTTTTTTAGCAACTAACAAACATCTGGCGAAACTTGAGGATTAGTTTGATGTCCCTTTTCATCGTTAATTTTATCAAACTCCAGTGTATCTTCATCTGGATTAAAATAAAGAATAAAGCAATCTTCTTTATCGTCATAAACTTTAATCGCTGACTTACGTTTTAAACAGGAAATGGGTCTTAATGGGGTGACGTTATCAGCATCATTAGTATAATCCTCCTCGTCATCAAGATTTAAGCATTTAATGGGTGCTGTTCTTTTGTTGGTTTTCGTTTTTGGTGTAGCAAATGGTGAAACTGAATCAAAATTTTGAAAATTAGCCATCTGAATTGAAACTTACAACAACCCTTGATGAAACCCAATGAAGAAAATTTGATTTTTTAGGTGTGAAGTGTTGTTAAACGGATTGAAATTTGTATACAAGATGAAAGGGTTCTCACTTTGGGCTAATAGGGCTTAAATTTTGAAAACTGGGCATCAAGCTAAGACCCATTATAACTAAATTACTCCCTCGTCCCATTTAATACCCAGTTTGAAAGTCTAGTATTTCTTTTTGAATTGTCCAAATTAATACCCAGTAGTCTACTTCCATAAATAGCTAAAAAAACATAGGTGAAAAGTAAGGAGTCTATGGTATATTAAAGAAAAAATAAGGAGTCGACTGTCGATTAGAGCCTGAATTAAACTTCGGGGAGGTTTAACACCCATGAAAATTTGATTCTACCATTTTCATGGCGTCTCACATTTTTTAACTTACTTTTTGGCCGGAGGTCCATTCGAAAGCAATCTCTCTATAGAACATTGAGAGGGAGGATTTTCTCGACTCTTGGGGTATTTCACTCTGGGTGGAGAAATGACTTACCTCCCACATACCCACTTATGTTAGATTGAGTTTTGTTGTTGTTGTTGTTGTTGTTGTTGTTGTTGTTGTTGTAGCTTTTAGCTTTATTAAATATATCAAAAAAATTACTCCGTATGAAGGTTTCAAATAAAGTTACACTAGTTAAAGACCAGCGAATTACCGAGTTTCTTTAAATAAATTTCTAATAGCAATTTAGCATTTGAGCTATTATGATAGAATCGATTAATATACTACAGAGTAATTGAAAAGTTAAATGAAGAACTACAAATAAGCTATATAATAGTAATAAAAACAAAATTTAACACATGAACCGCAAATAAGTTAAATGAAGAACTATAAATAAATGTTATATATGTATAGTTTCATATTCAATCATATTCAAACATCAACTATTCGAAAATAAGGATTATGAGTCAACCTTTTAACCCGCACTTGTTTTGACCAACTACCCAACCTGCTCACCCCGCCCATTTGGGCACCTTTTATTTGAATCAAGCCTTCATACTTACGGTGGGTTCTAATATTGTTTATAACAAATAGTAATATATATTCAACTCATAATAAACTTGTTGTTAAATAATTTGTACGTCGTACGGATGTCATGGTCCGTTAGAGTTTGATGTGAAGAAGCGAAACTGTCGTAGTCGTCTTTCTGATCACAATGTTAGACGCAGACGTCGTAAGCCACATTGGGAAACCGTTCACTTCAACGCAACAAGATTGTCATCTTCATCATTTTATGGTACTCAAATCATATTAGAATCTAAATTTTTTTTTAAAAGATCGATTTCTTATCAATCAACTTGCTTGCAAAGCACATTTTTATATAGTAAAACTAATTTTCGTTTGCAGATGGGTAAGAACAATTGAGTTTTGTGTACAAGTTTCCTCTCGTTCAAAGTAAACCCCCGTGTGGGAAACCTCCCAACGACCGTTCAAATCCGAAAAACCCTACAAAGATTCAATTTTCAAATGTCGTACCAATGCCTACCACCCTTGCTTTCAAGCCATCCAAGGTCACCACAGCTGGCGTTTTTAATCAAGGTTTATTTTTTGTACTCTATATATACTACATAAAACAATATTTGATCTTTTACAGGGTTGCGCAACTTGGAATTACTCGACGGGTACTCGATTTTTGCAACTCGGAATTACTCAACAAGGACTCAGTTTCTAAAACTCCGCAAGTACTCGGTCAAATTTTGGTCATACTCGGTCAAACTCAACCAAAACTCGGGATTACTTGGAAAAACAGTCAAAATCGGACAAAGTCAAACTTGGTCAACACCCTAGTACTCTCCGGTCGCTGAGTACTCCTTGAGAAGCCCGGCCGAGTACTCCATGGAATAGCGATCTTTTACCAAAATAGCTATTGACCATAGTTGTGTAGTGTGTACAATAATTTTCAGTAACATTTTCAAATAAATTCGTAAGCATGTACGAATACAAAAGCCCCAGATCTTCGTCGTGCTCTCTCTTTCTCTTCCGTCAAACAATTCAATAAGTGGTTCGAGCGAGTCAGCAGGTTTAAATATCCTTGACCATCACATTATTCCCATGCATACGAATGGTCCCAATAAGGTGTCTCAACATGGAGGGGTTCATTCATCTCACCACGGATTGCCGCCCGATTAATGGCGGCACACATTCATACCACCGCCCATTTTCAATCCAATTGATAGAATTTTGAAACCCTTATGAGTTTTTCGGTGTCACATGGCGGCATCTTAAGATTATCATTTATTTTTGGTAAAAAAAATATTATTGTAAATGCACTTGATATGTAGGCAGTGACTAAACTACTTGGGGCAGAGGCCCCGTCCTCACTGATTTTTTTTTTTCAGTGTAAAAATTTTGAATTTTTCGACTTTGCCTCTAGTGGAATTTTTTTTATCCCAAAAGCTACATATTTTGCCCAAAAACCTTCAAATTTTATCAAAAATTCTTCAACTTTTGCACCAAAACCTTCAATTTTTGCCCCCAAGCCCTTCAACTTTTGTTCCAAAACCCCCATATTTTGTTTAAAAAAATTGCTACGTTTTTTTTTTCTTTTTTTTTTTTTTTTTTTTGCCCCCGGTGAAAAAATTCTAATTCTGCCACTGTATGTAGGATGCTTATATGAAAATATCTGTAAGCGTGGGTGGTTTATTACTCCTTGAGTAATCCCGTACTGCAGTTTAAAAAGAAAAAATGTTTAATTGTTTAGTTTTTGGCCTATTTATCAGTACATTTCTAATTCATGTAATACTTGTGATCAGTGATCTGCTAGCGGAGACATGGAGGGGACAAAGGGGTGCTTAGCCTCCCTCAATAGACCTAATTCCAATGAAATATTAATAGCCCATATTAGATTATTTTCAGTAAGCCTCCATCAATTATTAATTTAAACCAATTGTTTTTACCTATCTTCCAACCTGAATACGAAGTAATATTAACTAAAACATATTGTATAAGTTTACTTGTCAAGCATTTAGATGGACCATATCAGTTTTCATACGGCAAGTTTTACAGTAGCATTTTTTTTTGCTTAATAATTATTAAAGCTTCGTAAAGTACTTATCTGTATATGTATTAAACAAGTAAATAGGTTATACATAGGAAATTGGCATTTTTTTAGTTTATTTGGTTTGCCTCTTTTAAGTGTCGAGGAAGCATTCCCTATCGTCAAATTCTGGCTCCGCCTCTGGTGATCTGCAAATGGAAGTTGATATTCCAAAATATTTTAATTGAGAGGAAAACAAAATTTTTTTCTTAAATGGTAGGTAAGGAACCTATATCTGAAAAATTGATACCTCATTGCTTTTTTTTTGCAGCTATATGGCTTTATGGAATATTGGCTTTATTTATTTTTTTTTTTTTTTGAACTGCAATACTATTAATATTATTAAAGCGCGAAATATACATCAAGTTCTCAAGGATGTTGAACATACGATACCGAGCTAGAATCCTATGCTAACATCACCAACTCACAATTACAACGCGAAAATTACAATTACAAAATTACAAAATACACGCATGAGGGTTGTGGAGCCAATCATGTCACTCGATTTTTTTAATTTGTTACGCATCGCGATCCACTCGAAGCTTTTTACTTGGATATCATTTACGGCGACCGGAGGAGACCAACTCGATTTCTTGAAGACCATTTGATTCCTATTTTTCCAAATAAGGTACATACTTATCCACACCAAGCCTTGCCATATTTTAATACCCGCACCCGAACAATTCAAGGATGAGACCGCACCTTGCAAACTATCGAAGTTCACCTTAGTCGAAGCAATTCCCCACCAAGCCAAGATTTTTTCCCAAATTACCCGGACCAACTTACAAGAGAAAAGTGCATGATCAACCGTTTCAACAAACTCACCGCATAGAGGACAAAGGACGGAGTCAAGATCGACACCCCGTTTGTCTAATTCAACCAACACGGGCAATCTTTCTCGCCCCGCCCTCCACACAAAAACATCCACCTTTTTCGGCACCATGTTATTTCTATGTGTTGGCTTTAATCTTCATTTGTTTAATGTGGTCATCAAATGAAGTTGCTATACGTTTATTTTCTCTGAATAAGTCGTAAATAGTAGATAATAAAAAAAAGGAAAAAATAGAAAGAAAAAAAATCCATAATATGGGAAGGGAATTTTGTGGTAAATTGGTGATGGACTTGTGGCGCACCATAACAAGTGTGGACTCTCAAATGGGCCCATTCTTAAATTTTTTAAATCGTGGAGGGACACATCTCATACAACAAGACATATTTGTTTAATGCGATTATACGAAATCTGTCTTTTCTTCAGTTTCTTGTCGTTACGGATTATCCTACCTAGTTTTTTTTACCGGTTTAGATATTGACAATTCGGGTAGTGATATGTACACAAACTAAAATTGTTATGTACACAACCATCATGTTTTACAGTGTTGTACTGTACAATACTGTAAAGCATAATGGTTGTGTACATAATAATTTTAGGTTGTGTACATATCATCACCCTGTATGTAAACGCTAGCTAAAGAGTGTTTAAGCACATGGAGTGGTGATAAATCAAATTTTCTTTAAAAAATATAAAATGTAATATATGAAGTAGTGATTTAATGTTCAAGTTTAGTGTTCATGTAGAATTGTATATCTATAAAAAAAACAATTGAAAAATGAAAAAAATAATAAAAGTTTTGAACATAAAAATGTGATCATAAATTATTCAAACGGCATGATGGATATACCTCCCACTCGAAAAGCTGTAGAGGAATAAAGTTAAATGAGAGAAAGCAATGATGAAGAAGTGTGCGATGTTTGAAACTCGTCTTATTAAATATTAAGTTAAATACCAAACAAATTACTAAAAACACAAAAATAGATTGCTTTTTATATTATGTATACAAGAACACTTATACATTACGGGAACCGACGAAAGTTAACGAGCGTCAGTTAACGGGCGTTAGTTAGGATGGTGACGGAAAAAAAACGTCAGTTATGGGTGGCGAGTTCTGGTTGGTCCACGTGTACAGACGGTTGTTCAAACGGCTATAATGTCGTTACACCTTTTTTTTAAATATATAATTTTTGTATATAAATACCTCATTTCTAACTCATTTTTTACACACCAAATCAACTTTTTTCTCAATTTTTATACAGTCTAGTCTAAATAATTATGGCATCCTTTTTACTTGGATTCGATTCTGATTCGGAGGATCTTCAAATTATCCAACTTATTCAAGAAAAGGACGAAGAATTTGAAGTCGAGTCTGTGCCTTGTATTCCTAGAGTTCGAGGTTACATTACGAGAGATCGCGAGTCAGCTACAGAACGATTGTGGAACGATTACTTTACCGAACCACCAATTTTTGTGGCTTCATATGATTTGTGGATATGACACGCTTTTTTCGGGATGACAGGTTCCAACAATGACATAATTGTTTTTTATCAGTCTCCTCTTTTTATTGCATTAAAGACGGGAACAACTCCATCCGCACCATTTGATGTAAATGGTAATCAATACACCAAAGGTTATTACCTTGCCGATGATATATGTTAGTCCCGAAAACATGAATGTGTATGAATATTGATGAACATGGTATGAATGTTGAGAGGAATAGTTAAATGGTCAACATCTTTATTACATACCAAGGGCTCAAATGAGGCAAGCACTTGACAAATGGAGCATTAGGGTCTTATATATAGCCACATATATAAGACCCACATTACATGGATGAGAAACATAATCTGTCTCGTTTTAGGGTGTCAACAATCTCCCCCCATGAGATAGATTATGTTTCAAAAATTGCTCCCCGTCAAGTTTACATGCAAAAATTACATACAAAATTACATAAAGGAATCAATAGAGCTAACTAACTAATTCCTATACAAATTAAGTATGTGCCGTCGAATCTTGAATCCCAGATTTGATCTTCATCTTGATTCTTCAAAGGTCTTATCAGAGTGGTGCACAGCGGGATAAATTATCAAATCACCAACTTCATCACAGTCGATCACTATCGAGTAACCTCCCCCTTGACTTAGTTGCGATATGTCTTGAAGCTTTCATCAACGTCAACCTTTGTCGATTGCTAGACAACAATCTCATCCCTAGATATCCGTTGTGAATAGCTTGTAGAATTTGCTTGACTTGAGGCAAAGTGTCGAAAATCTAGAAGCTCCCCCTGAAAGTACATGGGATCTTCCTTTCAAAGTCTCGATCAATTGCTATTAGCTTTTATCAACTTCAACCTTTGTCGATTGCTAGACAACAATCTCCTCCCTAGATATCCGTTGAATGCTATTGGTTTATATAGCATGATTCGAATAACTCCCCATATGATGTAGGATCTTCTTTGAATATCTAGCTCCCCCCAATCAAACAATTCTTTCTTTAAACTCGAGTCTTGCAACGTACATATACAAGAGTCATCAATTGTCTAAGCATTACTTTGTCTAGCTCCCCCCCAAACAGACAACCCTTTGAAACAAAATCTAAACTACTGAAATTGCTATACTAACAATCTCTCCCTTAGTTGTTGATTAATCATGTTACCGTTGTGATGATCTTAAAAGTATTTAACCTCCGAAGTTGATTGCTGATTAGCCTAACTATCTTCTTCTTTGGACATACTTTGATGAATATGGTATACCGTGTTCAGCTTGAGTAACACGAATATGGCACACCGTGTTCACCACTAAATAGCCGAGAGAGGCTACAATGAGAGGGTTCATAATGCTTTGACTTTTTCTTTGAAATCAGAGTCCAATACGGAGTGTTTTGAAGTCATTATTTGAAGTGTGAGTCCTATACTGAGTGTATAGAAATCATCTCTGAACATCAACCAACTTGTATTTCTCCCCCAAAATGATGAATCTTTTGTTGGGTGTATGATTAAGATTTAAAAAAGCAGGGACCACTTAGCAATCAAATAAAGAGTTGCTTCTTTAATTGCTTTCGCACGAACACCCATGGAATCCACACAATGGTGATTGGTGTTGTGCGAGGCATATACGAAATAGTTATATATTTGCTACAAAATACTATTAAATACGATACAATTTTACACAAGTTATTTATTTATTTATAGAATGGATATACCTAAACTTTGCTACAACACTTATAGGCAGTGTAGCTAATCGTACAGTAGTGTAGTTTTTAGTAAGTCCGGTTCATTCCACAGAGAGCTAGCCAAGTTTAACGCTATATTTTTTAAACTATATTTATATAAATATAAATATAAATATAAGTAGTATTATTATTATTATAAAAGGGGGTTTTTACCGTTTAATGACCGGTTTGTCGATTTTAAAACTTTAGTCGTAGTTAAAACCTAATGTAAAATATTAAAAATAAATATAACTTAATTTTAAGCGTACAGTAAATAACGATAAAAAAAATTGCGATAATTAAAAGTGCGATAAATAAAATGACAATAAATTAAAGTGCAATAATTAAAAGTGCAATTAAATATGAAATAAAGGAATTATGCTTATTTGAACTTCCGTAATCATGATGTTTGACGTATTGATTTTAGTTTATTACCATGGGTTAATTGTCCTTTGTCCTGAATTATTCAATATGTCCATCTGGTTTTTGTCCATAACAGTCCATCAATCATAAATATAAAGTGCGAGTGTCCTCGTCAAATTATCCTTATATCCGAAGTCAAATATTCCAACTAATTGGGGACTTAAACTATAATTACACCAAGTGTCCTTGTATATAATTCACCCCTGTTTTAATAAGTCCATTAACTATTAATCCATTCCCGTGTCCGGTTAAATGAACGATTATTAGTACTTATAAATATCCCGCCCATCGTGTCCGATCGAGTGTATATGGTTATTTATAGGTACGTCCAATTATAAATCTTTATATTAAATTAACAAACTATCATTTAATTAAACAAATATAAAGCCCATTAATAGCCCATAGTCTAATTTCCACAAGTGTCGTTCTTTTGTCCAAACCCCAATTATGGTACAAAGCCCAATTACCCTGTCTTAAATATTTAGCCCAACATCACGATTACTTCGGCTTAAATAAGCATAATAATAGCTTAGCTACGAGACATTAATTTAAAAAGGTTGAACATAACTTACAATGATTAATAATAGCGTAGCGTTACACGGACAGGATTTCGACTTAAACCCTTACAACATTCGCTAACATACCCTTATTATTATTAAAATTATAATTATAATATATATATATATATATATATATATATATATATATATATATATATATATATATATATATATATATATATATATACGTGTGAGATGAAGAGAAGAAAAAGATGTATGAAATTCGGCCAAAACACGCGAAATTTATAGGATGTCTTGTACTACAGTGCACCATGCGACCGCATGGTTTTTGCACTTCCAGGCCATGCGGTCGCATGGCCTGCTTTTCCAGCTCACAAAGATTTCAAAACCTGGGCTGCTGGATTTTTATAATATTTATAATATAATATAATTAATTATATATTATATTATATTCTTGTACTCCGTTGACTTGTAATTTTCGGTCCGTTACGTCGAGCATTGAGAGTTGACTTTGGTCCCGGTTCCGAATTTTCGAACGTCCTTGCGTACAATTTAATATCTTGTATTTTTCATTTTGCGGCTCGTACTCTTGTAATTTTGAGACGTTTCTCATCAATAATTTAAACCACTTTGATTGTACTTTGTACTTTTGAGCTTTTTGGTCGTTTGCGTCTTCAAATCGTCGAATCTGTCTTTTGTCTTCACCTTTTATTATTTAAACGAATATCACTTGTAAATAGAACAATTGCAACTAAAAGCTTGTCTTTCTTGAGGGATAATGCTATGAAATATATGTTCGTTTGGAGCACTATCAAATATCCCCACACTTGAGTGTTGCTTGTCCTCAAGCAATACATAACTTGAAATTAAATCACACGAATCACTTCTTTATTCTTCGAACTTTATACATTAGTGATTTTGATACGGCGGTATAAACAATGATAGTAACGATGTAGTTTACAGTCCCACATGACTATAAAAATTTAGATCCTTAAGGAAATTGGATCTTTATGAAAACATTTGATCTTTTGAAAATTCATTCTAGCTTTTACCCTAGATAAGTTTTCCGGAATAACCCTTCACCGGTGTTTGCAAATTGTTTTTGTGGGTTTGGTGGGTTTCAGATTTGAAAATTTTAGCTCAAAACTTGCGGTTTTGTGTCACCCACTTGCAAACCTTGTATTAGGAAAGCACACGTCCAGTATACTTGTTCCGTATATTACCTTTCGGTAAACTACCCTCCGGTTATAAAGGAAAGCGTTGAACAAGCAACTGTTAATGCAATGTCTAATGACATGCAGATGTTCATGGTCCACAACGTGTCGGATGCAATTACTATCCTTTGTAGGAGCAATAGCAAAGATCACCCTATAGTTTTTCGGTCTGGCACAAGGTCCTGTCTTCGACCATGCTATACAACCACCGTTCTTACGGTTGACACCCGATTTGGTTCAGGTGACCTAATGAATTCCAGGTGAATTCCTAGGATTTTACGTTCAATGGTAATGAACGCATTGAAAATAGGTTTTCAGAAAACAAATCGGTTTTAATTTGATCAAAATATTTTCTCGTTCAAGCTCGAGTTTAGATATCATCGAATTCCATGAGTTTGAATTCTCAATCTTTAAAAGTCAATCTCAAGGATTGAGTAATATCAGGCTTAAAAGCTGATTTTTAATCTTTAAGGAGATTATCCTTTTCTGGGGGTCTGATTCATTAGTCTTATCAAGCTAATTTGCACGGCGCCCTACCCATTTTACGAGACAGATCCTCTCATGGTTAGGATAAGTCTGACCACTTGGCGACCCTGTTTGATGCTGAGGTCCGTGGATTTCCAGCTGATTTTCGAGAAAACTTTTTAAGGTTTCTCGGAAGACTATACTTCTTTTTAATGATGAAATTGATTCATCGTGTAGATCCATCTTTTCTTTTAAATGAATTACAATAAACGGGTAAAACAGTTCATTTAGTCCAAAACCGAAGCACCTGCAATAACTTTACAGAAACATGTGATAGATAGTTTTATTGAATAACTTGGCACATTCTCCCCACACTTAGTTTTTTTTTGCCTTTTTATTCTCCTCTATTCCATTTTAAATGAATTCTGACGTTTTGGGTTGTTTCTCCATTTATGTTATCTCCGAGGTAACAATAATTTCGGTATTATCACCTAGTTTATCGTTCATAAATATGTATAAACATGATTTTGAATTCATTTTATTGAAAATTTTTCAAATTTTCACAAAATTTGGCATATAAACTAAGTGTAAACCCGAGAGAATTTATAACCCTTCTCCACACTTGAGATCATGCAATGCCCTCATTTGCATGAAATCAGACTATAATTATAAATTCATGAGGGTGATTAGTGTAGAAAAGTGATTAAAAATACCGAGTTTGTAATTACTAAGGTCGTCGAATGATAGATGGCGCGCCACATCGTTTATTCCTTTTGTTGTAATTTCACATATGTTTTGCGTCTTATCGTCAAAATTAGTAGCTTTTGCTGAAATTAATCTTTACAAGTACGTTGTTTTACCCTGTTTTGTACATAAGATAAACTACAAACATATATAATATATATATATATATATATATATATATATATATATATATATATATATATATATATATATATATATATATATATATATATATTTTATAAAACCTTTATTTATTAAAACAATTTAAATGAATAAATTTTTTTTTAAATTTTGTTTCCTTTTACTTTAGGTAGTTTCGGTACGTTTATCTAGTCCGTCCCTCGACAAAATTTAAAATTTGTCGTTTTTAAAGAGATTGTTTTAAAAACAAAGATTTTTGGGTTTTTTAAATTTTTTTGGTATACTTTAGATCAATAAAATTAAAAATAATGATAACAAAATTTTTCGCCCCGCCCTCGGGTAAAGCAATTTCGGTTCCATGACCTAGTCTTCAACTTACGATGAATTTTAGAAATCATTTTTTAAACTTAATGAAATAAAGTAAATTTTGTTTTTAAATTCACACAAAACTTAAATTTAAAAAAATGCGTACAAAACCTACAAAACAAAAATTCAGAATGGGGGGAGAAAACTAGTTCTTTAGTGTCTACTAGTGGAAAAGACCAATCGGATTCCATTCTCGGAACTACACGAGAACAGAACAACTAACTCTAGACAACGTTTTCTTTTTAGAACATTTGAATCTCCCCACACTTAGGTAGCTGTGGTGTCGAATTTGTGATTAACTTCATCGTCAATTTCTTTTGGACCATAATCAACTTGCATATCTGTGACTTTTGCTTTTAGCCATTGGTCGGATTCCTGTGTAACTTCCACAAATTCAACTAGTTTCGCCTTTTCTTTAGGCGAAAGATTGGATACTAACCGGTTACATAACTTAAAGTTCCCCTTGGTTCTAGCATCGCGAATCCGTTTAATAAGTTTCTTCATTGAACTGTTAATAACGGAGTCATTTAATTTTGTATCAACAACGGGGTTCTTTGTTATCAGGTCATCATTAGGTGTTACTTCATCTTCCCCACACTTTGGCATTTTATTATTGCTAAGCACTACCGTTGGAGTTGGTAAAACAACATGGTTCTTACATATCGTTTTTGTCGGTTCAACGGTTTTGGTTGGTGGAGATTTAGACTTTCGACTCACAAAGGTGATCGACTTTTCATTATTACTAAGTGTCATTCTACCCTCTCTTACATCAAATAACGCCCCCGGTAGATGCTAAGAATGGTCGACCTAAAATTAGAGGAATGTTTGGGTCCTCTTCTATGTCAATTACAATAAATTCGACTAAAAAGGTTAAATTACCTACTTGAACGGGTAGGTCGTCAGCAATTCCAACTGGGTGCTTAATGGTTTGATCAAAAAGTCGAACACTCATCTCTGTTGGACTTAACTCACCTACTCCTAATCTCTTATATAATGAAAGAGGCATAACACTCACACTCGCACCTAAATCTGCTAGTGCATCATACATGACATAATCACTAAGTAGACAAGGAACAATAAATTCACCCGGATCACCCAACCTGGGTGGAACTTTTGATGGAACTGTCTTCACCGGGTTTATCTTTACGGTTTTTGTTTCTTGCACTTTCTTATTCTTCTTCTTCTTTCCAGAGGTATCATAAACTTTATTACCTATTACTTGCTCATACTCAACTCCTTTTCTTGGAAACGGGATGGGTGGTCTGTATGGTGCCACCACTGGCTTTACATACTCGGGTGGTGGTGGTGGTGTTGTAACTTCTTCATTGTTACTCACATCTAAAACCTTCCCATCTTCTTGTGCTGGTTTTTCAGAATTCGTTGAAACCATATTAACATTATCATTCCGAGGATTTACTTCAGTATTACTCGGTAGCTTTCCTTGTTCCCTCTCACTCATTATGCCAGCAAGAGTACCTACATGTTTTTCTAGATTCAAAATAGAAGCTTGTTGAGTTCTTAATGACTGATCAAACCTCTCATTTGTTTGGGTTTGAGTTGTAATAAATTGTGTTTGAGATTCCATTAGCTTTGCCATCATTTCTTCTAGATTTGGCTTTTTCTCTTCGGTTTGTTGTGGTGGTTTATACAAGCTAGGTCTTTGTTGATTGAAAGTGTTGTTTTGAGTTGGTTGGTTATTCGGACCTTGTTGGTTATACGAGTTATTGTTTAGTCCATTTGGATTGTAAAGAATGTTTTGATTTTGATTGAAGTTTGGCCTTGGCGGTTGATAATTATTTTGATAATTATTTCCCAGCCTTCGGTTCATGTAGGAAACATTCTCTCGTTTTTCCATCGTTTGCTCGATGTGACAATCTTTCGTTAAATGTGGTCCACCGCATTGCTCACAACTGATTCGTATTGCGTGAATATCTTTATTCATCTTTTCCATTCGTCTCTCGAAAGCATCTATTTTTGCGGAAACGGAATCAAAGTCATGGCTAGAATCGGCTCTAGCCATTTTAGATGAACGAAAAATATCTTTTTTCTGATGCCACTCATGTGAGTGGGAGGCTGTGTTATCAATAATTTTGTGAGCTTCAGTTGCGGTTTTCTTCATAATGGAACCACCAGCTGCTATGTCGATGTCTTTTCGTGTAGCAACGTCGATACCTTGGTAGAATATTTGTACTATTTGATAAGTGTCTAAACCGTGTTGAGGACATCCTCTCAACAACTTTCCGAATCTTGTCCATGCCTCATATAATGTTTCATTTGGCTTTTGTGTGAACGTAACTATTTCTCCATGAAGTCTTACAGCTTTAGATGCCGGAAAGAATTGTTTAAGAAAATTTTCAACTAAGACATCCCATGTATCAATCGCCCCTTCAGGTAACGATTCTAATCAATCTTTAGCTTCTCCCTTTAAAGTCCAGGAAAATAACATGAGATATATCTGTTCATCCTCCACTTCTCTTATTTTAAATAGAGTACAGATTCTATTAAAGGTACGAAGATGTTCATTTGGATCTTCCTTTGGCGCACCACTAAATTGGCATTGATTAGTTACCATGTGTAGGATTTGTCCTTTGATTTCATAATCTGGCACATTAAAGTCTGGTTTAATAATGGCGTGACCTTTGCCCGTACGTGTGGCTCTCATTCGGTCTTCCATACTTAGAGGTTTCAGATTCTCCATGATTGAATTTGTTGAATCTGAATCACTAGATGATTCTGATTTAATGGTTTGTTCCTCGACAATCTCTGTTTGAATGATTGGTGGTTCCGGAGGAAAGATTAATGGTTCAGGATCTCTGAATTGTCCCTGAATATCCTCCGGATTCTCAATTGTGAGGTTTGGTTCAAAAAATGGATTATCGGAAATTTGAATTGGAGTACTTGGTCGACTTGATGATGATTCTAAAGAAAAATCAACGGCGACAATATTGGCTAGATGTCTTGATCGAGTTACAGGTGGTGAACGTATAAAAGGTGGTGAACGTTTTGCTCGGTGCATTCACTGAATATGCTATTAGTTATAAAAATTATATAAGTTATCAAATTAATAGACTTTTCTGATTTTTCCCACGTTTCGAATAACCAATAGATGCAGCAGGTAGCCAGGACCCTTTAAATTGAAAGCCCACAAGTCGCCACTAACAAATTCAACTATTATTACGAACCAGAAAATTTTGGATGTCTATCAATTTAACCACTTAAAATAATTTTTCGTTGAAATTTAAAGAAATTTTAGAGAAGAAATAGAAAATTCCATGTCCTAAAAACTAGAGCGTTGAGAAATAAGAAAGAAAAAGAGCGCGTCAAAAAAAGGTCAAAAAATAAAAGGTCGAAAAATAATAAAAGGAACGTAGCGCGTCGAAACTTAAAAGTCTAAAAACTAAGAATTAAAAGTTGCGTCTAAAAGTATTAAAGCTTAAAAGGAATTCTATATCCAAAACGGTAATAACTTAAAAAGTACTAAAATTTATAAAACGGCGTCGCAAAATTCTAAAGCACCTAAATCTTAGTCTAAAGAAAAAGCACTTAAGGGATTTTACGGCAAATCCTAAAAATCTAGAAATAAAAATAACTATGGCAAATACTAAATTAAAAACTAATTGCGAGCGAAAAATTATAAAATTACTAATAAACGATTAAAAAGATACAAAATTTAAAAATAAAACTTAAAAAAAACAATTTTTATAAAAATATTATTTTTATATTATTTATTTTATAGAAATATTAATTTATATATTAATAAAACTAATTTAAACTTAATAATATAAATTAATTAAGAAAACTAAAATTAAAAATTAATTAAATAACTAAATCTAATTAGGGTTAATAATAATAATTATTATTAATATAAACCCTAAACTGGTCGACTAAGGTTCCAGGCCTGTCAAATCAAGCCATGCGATCGCATGACTTCGAAGTTATAATTCTATGCGGTCGCATGGAGTCGGATACCAGGCCACTTGTTGGGCTGCTACAGTGTCGGGCCGAGAGTTTTTATATTTTGTTTTTTCTGTTTTTATATTTATATAAAATATTTAAATAACTTAAATAAAACTTAAAAATTAAAATAGAAATAAAAATACTTTATAAATTTTGAACAATTCTTAAAAATATATATATTTTGTTTTTATTTTTTATATTTTTGTATTTTTAATATTTAAAACATATTTTTACAAAAGTAAATTAAAAATATTTTTTTTTATATATATAGCGTTGCGCTTTCGGCGTTTAAGCAGTCCCCGGCAGCAGCGCCAAAAATACTTGGTGTTGTGCGAGGCATATACGAAATAGTTATATATTTGCTACAAAATACTATTAAATACGATACAATTTTACACAAGTTATTTATTTATTTATAGAATGGATATACCTAAACCTTGCTACAACACTTATAGGCAGCGTACCTAATCGTACAGTAGTGTAGTTTTTAGTAAGTCCGGTTCGTTCCACAGGGAGCTAGCCAAGTTTAACGCTATATTTTTTAAACTATATTTATATAAATATAAATATAAATATAAGTAGTATTATTATTATAAAAGGGGTTTTTACCGTTTAATGACCGGTTTGTCGATTTTAAAACTTTAGTCGTAGTTAAAACCTAATGTAAAATATTAAAAATAAATATAACTTAATTTTAAGCGTAAAGTAAATAACTTTAAAAAAGTGCGATAAATAAAATGACAATAAATTAAAGTGCAATAATTAAAAGTGCAATTAAATATGAAATAAAGGAATTATGCTTATTTGAACTTCCGTAATCATGATGTTTGACGTGTTGATTTTAGTTTATTACCATGGGTTAATTGTCATTTGTCCTGAATTATTCAATATGTCCATCTGGTTTTTGTCTATAACAGTCCATCAGTCATAAATATAAAGTGCGAGTGTCCTCGTCAAATTATCCTTATATCCGAAGTCAAATATTCCAACTAATTGGGGACTTAAACTATAATTACAGCAAGTGTCCTTGTATATAATTCACCCCTGTTTTAATAAGTCCATTAACTATTAATCCATTCCCGTGTCCGGTTAAATGAACGATTATTAGTACTTATAAAAATTCCCGCCCATCGTGTCCGATCGAGTGTATATGGTTATTTATAGGTACGTCCAATTGTAAATCTTTATATTAAATTAACAAACTATCATTTAATTAAACTAATATAAAGCCCATTAATAGCCCATAGTCTAATTTCCACAAGTGTCGTTCTTTTTTCCAAACCCCAATTATGGTATAAAGCCCAATTACCCTGTCTTAAATATTTAGCCCAACATCACGATTACTTCGGCTTAAATAAGCATAATAATAGCTTAGCTACGAGACATTAATTTAAAAAGGTTGAACATAACTTACAATGATTAATAATAGCGTAGCGTTACACGGACAGAATTTAGACTTACACCCTTACAACATTCGCTAACATACCCTTATTATTATTAAAATTAAAATTAAAATTATAATTATAATATATATATATACGTGTGAGATGAAGAGAAGAAAAAGATGTATGAAATTCGGCCAAAACACGCGAAATTTATAGGATGTCTCGTGCTACAGTGCACCATGCGACCACATGGTTTTTATACTTCCAGGCCATGCGGTCGCATGGCCTGCTTTTCCAGCTCACAAAGATTCCAAAACGTGGGCTGCTGGATTTTTATAATATTTATAATATAATATAATTAATTATATATAATTAATTATATATTATATTATATTCTTGTACTCCGTTGACTTGTAATTTTCGGTCCGTTGCGTCGAGCGTTGAGAGTTGACTTTGGTCCCGGTTTCGGATTTTCGAACGTCCTTGCGTACAATTTAATATCTTGTATTTTGCGTTTTGCGGCTCGTACTCTTGTAATTTTGAGACGTTTCTCATCAATAATTTGAACCACTTTGATTGTACTTTGTACTTTTGAGCTTTTTGGTCGTTTGCGTCTTCAAATCGTCGAATCTGTCTTTTGTCTTCACCTTTTATTATTTAAACGAATATCACTTGTAAATAGAATAATTGCAACTAAAAGCTTGTCTTTCTTGAGGGATAATGCTATGAAATATATGTTCGTTTGGAGCACTATCAGTGATGTAATGATGCACGGCGAAGATGATGATAACTGGCTCAAAATTTAACCAAAACACATGGATAGGGACCATGTATGTAAATTTACAAAAGTTAGGGACCAGAAGTGTACTTTTTTTAAACTTTGGGGTCCAAAAATGTAAAATTTTCAAAGTTCAGGGGTAAAAATGTAAATTCCAAAAAGTTCAGGGACCGCTTTTGAAAATTCTGAAATTATTTTGAAAATTATGCACAGGTGGTCCCAAGGTTAACGACCATTAAAATATTTAACAGCTAAAAGTTAACAGCTGTTAAGTGTGGTTGGGTGGGTCGGATCCGGGTCGCAATTCAGGTCAGAATAGGTTGGAATTCGGATTCGAACCGGGTTGCTGATTGGTTCGATTGGGTGCTTCACAAAGTATGAGTGAATGATTTTAATCACAGATTTGTAAGTAATTTGGTGTTTCACCTTCAAAGGCAAAACCCCCCAAAAAAATTAAGAACTAGGATGGAGATGAGATGATGATGCTGTTGTTTAATTTGTATTGTGCAAATGTGTTTGTAAGATAAACCCATATGGTAAAACAGCCATCACGAAACAAGAAGATGAATCTGAGATTTTAAATCTCAGATTTATTTTGTGGTAAAACCAAATAAGAAACAGTGATGTTTTGAGTAAAAAATTTTTGGATAAAAAAATTCATACAAAAACATGTTTTTGATTAGGATCGAGGTTTAATTAAATCAAACACCCGCTCTGATGCCAATTGTTAGCCCCGAAAACATGAATGTGTATGAATATTGATGAACATGGTATGAATGTTGAGAGGAATAGTTAAATGGTCAACATCTTTATTACATACCAAGGGCTCAAATGAGGCAAGCACTTGACAAAGGGAGCATTAGGGTCTTATATATAGCCACATATATAAGACCCACATTACATGGATGGGAAACATAATCTGGCTCATTTTAGGGTGTCAACAATATATATCCCGATTGGACGACACTTATCAAAGGAATGTCGTGTGTGACAACCCTCACTTTTTGACTTCTGAAATTACTAAAATGACCCTAAGGTTTACTGCCTGATTATACGTATTATATAATTAGGGTTGTTATATATATTTATATATACGATATAATGAACTTTGACCGAATAGTAATTTTTATTCAACAACGTACGCTTGATTAATAATATAATTATTATATAATAAGGTTATAGTAAATTATAATAAATAAACTTTATATCGCTTTTATTATGTAGTATTTAACTATATAATAATTTCAATTATATACAAATGTAATAATATTTATAAACTTAATAAAACTATAATTTAATAATTATAATTAAATTAAAATCATAATTATTTATTATAAAAAAATATAAAATACCAAAATTATTTAATATTTTACACAAAAATTCGTATTTATTAATATATATATATATATATATATATATATATATATATATATATATATATATATATATATATATATAAATTAACAAATATTTTTTGAAGTATAATAAATCATTTTCTTGATTTAAAAAAAATAAAAATAAATAAATAAATAAATTACTTTTTATTTTAAAATTATAATGGACTACTACTTTTATTATTTTATTTTGTAGTTGATTTCATGACCTAACATTTAATACTTTTAATTATTAAAATCCCATTAAGAATTAAAATATTTTTTCTTTTAATTATTTTATTCTTTTTACCTAATTTTTTTCAAGTATAAATACCCCTCATTTCTCATTCAAACTCACACTAAAATTTCTCTCATTCTCTCTTTGAAGAATCACTACCAAGTAAGTATTTTTTTCTTTCTTTTTACTTTTTACTTTTTACTATTTACTTCGGTAATTTTTTTTTACCGAAACATGTAAATAATGTTATAATTATATGTAATTGAAATAAAAATAAATATCATATTATAATTATTCTACAATTAATATTAAGTATGAAAACATATTATAAACTTATTTGTAATCGGATTTATAATTACTAAGTAATTAATATGAATTATTGAATATATATGTGTATGTACGATATAAATAAGGAATAATTAGAGAAAATTAAATAAAATAATTTTAAAGTTTTCCTAACCTTAATATGATATTATTCTGATCAAAAATAATTTTTAAAATTTTTATATGTATTTAAATCGAATTTATAATTTATTTATTATTATTATTATTATTATTATTATTATTATTATTATTATTATTATTATTATTATTATTATTATTAATTATTATTATTATTATTACTACTATTGTTATTATTATTATTATATTATTATTACTAACGTATTATTATTATTATTATTATTATTATTATTATTATTATTATTATTATTATTATTATAATTATTAGTATTTCCATTATTATTATTATTATTAACATAAGTATTATTATTATTATTATCATTATTATCATTAATATGATTATTATCATTATTAAGTATTGTTACCAAAAATTATAATTTTGATTATTCTTATTATTAAACTTTTCATTTTTATTAGAAACTGTTATCATTATTATTATTGTTATAAGTATTATTATTATTTTATTATTATTAAATCATTATTATTACCATTAAAGAAATCATAAACATTATTATCATTATTGAGTATTATTATTATCATTACAAATATTATTTTAGTATTATTATAATTACTATTCTTAACAAACAAATGATATATATATATATAAGAAAATATATTTAATACATATAAACAACATAAATTAATATTTTTATATATAAAAAATGAAAATATATGAAACATATAAAAATAAAAAGGATATAACTAATGAATATATATATATATATATATATATATATATATATATATATATATATATATATATATATATATATATGTAAACTTGTTCAATTTCGATTATATGTATTAATATATATAAAACTGATATAGGTTCGTGAATCCGAGGTCAACTCTCTACTTGTTCAGTGCCATCATACGCATAATTACTACAAACTATCATATCGTATCGTGAGTTCATCTGCTCCCTTTTTATATATTTTTGGGCTGAGAATACATGCACAACTTTTATAACTGTTTTATATGTTAGACACAAGTACTCAAACTTTTATGCTATATACGTGATTTGGCATGCTAAATCCCTGCCGTAATATCGTTAATTGCTGAGGTATAAGATGCAAACTCAGTTATTATGAGTAGCGCTACTGAGAGTGACGTCTCTGTCCATTTGACCGTTGGTCTTTGGATACATAATAATGATTCAACGACACTGACAGTACAAGGTGTCACATGGTAACTTTGTTTAGTCACGATATTACAAACAGCAACACTTTCGATTGATATATTTGGTATCAGTCAACTTTAAACTGAAATCTTGTGGTCTAATGCTATACAGAACTATTGATTTATGATAAACCTATGAACTCACTCAACCTCGTGTTGACTTTTTAAAGCATGTTTATTCTCAGGTACTTAAATATTGCTTCCGCTGTATATCTGCTGCTTTGATGATGAGTGCTTGCTATGATTGGAGTCTTCATTACATATCATATCAATTAAAGATATTTAATGTTCTAAATACAATGTAATCTATTTATCTTCCGCTGCAATACTCAATAAAACGTCTCATATAGAGTCATTCTCATTTATACAACTGTGATTTGATATAATTAGTCTCAAATACCCCAGGCCCTATTTGGGGGTGTAACAGATTGGTATCAGAGCAGGTTGTTGTAGAGAACCAGCATTGCATTTTATGTGTGCCTTATACAATTAGGTACCTTAGCAATGTAGGACTACAACTATCCTTGACCATAGTGCCTTTAATTGTTGCCTTTAACTGTTAAATGCTATACTATACTTTAGAAACTTTACTTATCTTAGAATGCCGAGCCAATCTAAGAACTCTGCTCATTCTCCTAAGTACTATCCAAATCCGCCACCACATTTAAATGCAACACCATGATTTCTGAAATTCTCGACATTCCTTTGTCATCTATCATGGTTTTATGTATTACATATGTATTACATGAAATGTTATCCATGATTCTTGAAATCTCTACTATTCATATTCATTACTTTCAAAATCTTTGCTTTCTCGTTATTTTTTATCATTGAATTTTCTTGACGGATGGCATCTACGAAACTCTAGAATGAAAGGGTTTGGATTACCGATTTAAAGGATCCTATAGCTCAAGCCCCTAGACCTGAATAGGCCATTGCGAATTGAAAGTTTTTAATCGAAATTTTATCTGATTACATACTTATCATTTTTAAATCTCGACACGTCATACTGCCATTATTGCATAAGTGGGGTATAGACACATCATATTTTATCATATCTATCTCAATAGACTTTGTCTAACACTTTTCCTAAATTTCTTCCGTAAATGACGGAAATCTTTTTGCTATATATACTATTCGAGGAGACGAAGATATCATTCAATATTCAACACCCATTTCATATCAACCCCTATTCCAAACACATAATATGGATTTCTCACCTGATTCCTCAAGTTCTTCTAGCTCCGAAGATAGCGTGACGGGAGCATACCCACCGATCAATTACCGTGATTTCTTCAGAAAATGAGGATGGGTTCGCGAAATACTCACCCTATGGAGACATGAAGAAGGCACTCCTTATCACGAGCCAAACTTACCACCAAACGTCGAAGTACTCGATCCGCTTACCGGCGTACCTGTACGCAATACCGTTTTCACCCTTTTCGCAAGGATTTTTTGCCTCGAAGGTCGACTCAATGTGGTTAAAGACAGTATTCGCCCTTTACTCCCAAACCCTAATCAAATAGGATTATTAGAAGAAGTTAGAAGACTTCGAACTAAATATCAATAATTGACAAACCTTACGAAGGAATGGGTAAAACAAATCCATAGACTCGAGCGCAAAATAGAAACTCTGAAGGAAACAATGCACGATTTGGAAGCTAGGCTCACACCAACTACCCAAGTACCACAAGAAACACCAACAACATAACCAGTACCACCAGTACCACCAACATCACCAACACCACAAGCATTGTAAGCACCATCAGCATCACCACCAACAACATCAGTTTCACCAACAACAACAACAACTACATCGCAAGCCTCAACACCACAATCGGTACCTCAAACATCAATATCATACTCCCCATAAATACCAAGGAATATTAGTAATAATGAGTTAAGATGTATTGACTCATTTTTCCTAAAGAATTATATATGTATACCTTATATATATATATATATATATATATATATATATATATATATATATATATATATATATATGGTTTGGAACAATACTAAATCTTTTCGTACTAAGCTATTACGTGTGAATCTTAACTAGTATGTACTACTGGGTTAAATCATATCACTAATATGTTATGATGTACATCCTTCGTTAATGACTTAGCAATCGTTAATCACTGCTTCAACACCATAAACTCCATTTCATAATATTTCTGCTGTCACGGAAATGTTAATTGTGAAAATATTTTAACGGGTAGGTATTACCCAAGAAATATATAGATTTCACATTAACATGTTACATTGTACATTCTTCCATTCTAATTCAGCAGATATTAGCTATCCTACTTACAAGATATATGTATCCGTTCACTAAAGAACAACCATTTTTCATACAAATTCAATTACATATTCTGATTTTGACATATCAGAATCCAAGTAAAGCTTTAGCAGGTGTTATCTTCCTAAAGATTATTAAATTCATATATATTCATTCGTATTCTGTGATGAATTTTCACATCAAACCACCGAAATTATCATTCATTACTTTTGAAATCAACCACGCTCATTCGTCAACCATTAGATCCGTTGACGGTCACAATCAGCGTTTAATCATCTAAAAACGAAATTTCTTGAAACCATCTCGGATTGATAATCAATGATTCAAATATGGCTGCATTAAATGCAGAGGAAACAGCAAAATTGTAGAAGGTCTTAAGGGCCAAAAGTTTGATAATAAATAATGGTATAAGCCTCAGAATTGGAACTGGAAAACGGATTGAGCAAACTATGAAGAAGGCTGTGGATAAATCACAAGGACTAAACCTGTAATCAAAGAATCTAGATGATTCGATTTCTGAAGGAAATCACAGAAGGTCTTCTTACTTATTTTAAATCCTTACAGAAGAATTTTCCTCATCATCCTTCGATATTAGAAATTCTAAGATATCATCGTATCCTTCGTTATAAATATCCTCTATATTTATGAAGATATCTTCATAACGATTCTTGTCCGCAATTAATTATCTCTTTGCGATATCTTACATCATAAAGGAAACTGTATTAGTTTCTATACTCTGTAAAATTCAAGTTTAAATTATAAATGTTTTGAAAAAGTGTTGGGAATTGAAGCATGAGTTAGTATAATATAATGACGTCAAGCCAACGTGATTATATTACAGTAAGTCATGCTAAATTTTTAATGGAAGATGATGATTCATAGACTTTATAATCATCATTTGCCATGTTACACGACTCTTACATTCTACCTAATCTCTAAACATATCAAGAACATATATTCTTGATAGTTCTATCCTCAGTAATTCTAGTAATTTAACAAATCAAATTGTGATATTACATTCCTTTCTGCTTAGAACAGTAGGTTCATTTGAAACTTCATACCTAAGAATTCTGGACCATTACTTGCTTTACAAAAGCATGAAGCTTCGACATATAAGGGAAAATATAAAGCCCAAAACGACACCGAAATTACAAACCGTGTATATCAATACGTATAGCAATATAAAGACACGGGAGAACTAAAAACACTATAAAACCAAGAGCATAGTAGAAGTAAACAGATTCCTCTGGTGGTAAATGAAAAAGAAGAATGACTGCATATATGGTCAATATAATAACAAGGATCAGAACTGGATTAAGCATTTCCTTAATCTTTTGGAAGTATGAATTGAGGAAAGAAAGTATAGAAGTGGTGAAGATAATAAAACTAAAGAAGCTAATTTATAGCGAAATTCCAGGCACAACAATCGAGGCAATTTACCGCATTTAATCAAAGAAATCCTAATATCTGTAATTACCGGAGAATCAAATCTTATAGATTTTGAAGATTTCTTTAATTCCTTGAATTCCGGAAATCAATCGTGACTACGTCAAAAGTTAAGGCGAAACATTTAATTTTCTCATTTCAATCTTTTACGATAGCTTCGTTTATACTCTTCCTATAATCAAATCGTTTCATCCATATTACCCAATGTTGATAAAACTCTATTTTTCAACTCATATTCATCATTCTTGTTGTAAACAATGACGATCTCTATCAAATTTCGTGACTGTGATCTTCACGAACTCCTCTCTATTATGTCTATCCTAATATTGTGGCATAAACGCTCAAGGTTTAAATAAGCTCACTATTATTCATATCACATTTCATGTATATTGAAATGCTTGTATAGCGTCATCATCTCTTTCTGAGAAAACCTAATCAATGACACTCTTGTTAAATCCTTTAAATAACCTCCGCATTAATAATAAAATGCACTTCGTAAAATTTATGGATCGTAAGATTTAAATGCTCGAAACAAAACAATATTCTATTCATTGGAATTCACGCAAGGCCCCGAGTATACCTGGGAACGTGGAAACCAAATAAAAACGAAAATATCCTCACCTGTTTACAACCAACGCCGATTGATGTCAACAACTAAATTTCGGGATAAAATTTCCATTAACAGGGGGATACTGTGACAACCCTCACTTTTTGACTTCTGAAATTACTAAAATGACCCTAAGGTTTACTGCTTGATTATCCGTATTATTTAATTAGGGTTGTTATATATATTTATATGTACGATATAATGAACTTTGATCGAATAGTAATTTTTATTCAACAACGTACGCTTGATTAATAATATAATTATTATATAATAAGGTTATAGTAAATTATAATAAATAAACTTTATATCGCTTTTATTATGTAGTATTTAACTATATAATAAATTCGATTATATACAAATGTAATAATATTTATAAACTTAATAAAACTATAATTTAATAATTATAATTAAATTAAAATCATAATTATTTATTATAAAAAAATATAAAATACCGAAATTATTTAATATTTTACACAAAAATTCGTATTTATTAATATATATATATATATATATATATATATATATATATATATATATATATATATATATATATAATTGACAAATATTTTTAGAAGTATAATAAATCATTTTCTTGATTTAAAAAAAAGTTAAAAAAAGAAAAGGAAATAAATTACTTTTTATTTTAAAATTATAATGGACTACTACTTTTATTATTTTATTTTATAGTTGATTCCATAACCTAACATTTAATACTTTTAATTATTAAAATCCCATTAAGAATTAAAATATTTTTCTTTTAATTATTTTATTCTTTTTACCTAATTTTTTTCAAGTATAAATACCACTCATTTCTCATTCAAACTCACACTAAAATTTCTCTCATTCTCTCTTTGAAGAATCACTACTATGTAAGTATTTCTTTCTTTCTTTTTACTTTTTACTATTTACTTCGGTAATTTGTTTTTACCGAAATATGTAAATAATGTTAAAATTATATGTAATTGAAATAAAAATAAATATCATGTTATAATTATTCTACAATTAATATTAAGTATGAAAACATATTATAAACTTATTTTTAATCGAATTTATAATTATTAAGTAATTAAAATGAATTATTGAATATATATGTGTATGTACGATATAAATAAGGAATAATTAGAGAAAAATTAAATAAAATAATTTTAAAGTTTTCCTAACCTTAATATGATATTATTCTGATCAAAAATAATTTTTACAATTTTTATATGTATTTAAATCGAATTTATAATTTATTTATTATTAATTATTATTATTATTATTAATTATTATTATTAATTATTATTAATTATTATTATTATTATTATTATTATTATTATTATTATTATTATTATTATTATTATTATTATTATTATTATTATTATTATTATTACTAACGTATGTATTATTATTATTATTATTATTATTATTATTATTATTATTATTATTATTATTAGTATTTTCATTATTATTATTAACATAAGTATTATTATTATCATTATTATCATTAATATGATTATTATCATTATTAAGTATTGTTACCAAAAATTATAATTTTGATTATTCTTATTATTAAACTTTTCATTTTTATTAAAAAATGTTATAATTATTATTATTGTTATAAGTATTATTATTATTAAATCATTATTATTACCATTAAAGAAATCATAAACATTATTATCATTATTGAGTATTATTATTATCATTACAAATATTATTTTAGTATTATTATAATTACTATTACTATTCTTAACAAACAAATGATATATATATAAGAAAATATATTTAATACATATAAACAACACAAATTAATATTTTTATATATAAAAAATGAAAATATATGAAACATATAAAAATAAAAAGGATATAACTAATGAATTTATATATATATATATATATATATATATATATATATATATATATATATATATATATATATATATATATATATATATATATATATATATATAAACTTGTTCAATTTCGATTATATGTATTAATATATATAAAACTGATATAGGTTCGTGAATCTGAGGTCAACTCTGTACTTGTTCAGTGCCATCATACGCATAATTACTACAAACTATCATATCCTATCGTGAGTTCATCTGCTCCTTTTTTATATATTTTTGGGCTGAGAATACATGCGCAACTTTTATAACCGTTTTCCATGTTAGACACAAGTACTCAAACTTTTATGCTATATACGTACTTTGGCATGCTAAATCCCTGCCGTAATATCGTTAATTGCTGAGGTATAAGATACAAACTTAGTTATTGTGAGTAGCGCTACTGAGAGTGACGTCTCTGTCCATTTGACCGTTGGTCTTTGGATACATAATAATGATTCAACGACACTGACAGTACAAGGTGTCACAGGGTAACTTTGTTTAGTCGCGATATTACAAACAGCAACACTTTCGATTGATATATTTGGTATCAATCAACTTTAAATTAAAATCTTGTGGTCTAATGCTATACAGAACTATTGATTTATGATAAACCTATGAACTCACTCAACCTCGTGTTGACTTTTTAAAGCATGTTTATTCTCATGTACTTAAATATTGCTTCCGCTGTATATCTGCTGCTTTGATGATGACTGCTTGCTATGCTTGGAGTCTTCATTACATATCATATCAATTAAAGACATTTAATGTTCTAAATACAATGTAATCTATTTATCTTCCGCTGCAAAACTCAATAAAACGTCTCATATAGAGTCATTCTCATTTATACAACTGTGATTTGATATAATTAGTCACAAATACCCCATGCCCTATTTGGGGGTGTGACATCGTGTCCCACAGATGAGCCAAAGATTAAATTCACAAGATTTCAAGCTAGTGCCCGAAATGACATAGAGCGGGATTTTGGGGTTCTTCAAGGTCGGTTTCATATTTTAAGTCTACCTGCACGAACAATGATTTTGCGCTATGTAAATGGGAAGAAAGATTTATAACTGAGGAAAGGGCGAATCGTGCACAACGGGTAAGGAACAGAGGACGAGATCAAGACATTATGCGAAGAGAAATAAGGGATAAGACAGTGCACAACCAACTTACCGATGATTTAGTCGATCATCTATGGAATCTTCCGGCTTCTTTTCGTACTACGAATTAGTGTTTCTTTATGTAATCTTTTTTTAATATTTTGAAGTTATCTGTATTTTTTTAATTTTATTTTAAGTATTTTTTTCATTTGTAGTTTGAATTTTTTAATTTAATGAATTTTATATTATTATTTTTATCAAATAATGTGTTAAAAATATATAAGAAAATGTAATAATAAAAAATTAGTGGACTCTATTGAAAACTGACATGAAAAACTAACACATATGATTACACTGTCTAGTCACAGACAATTTGCACTTTTTAGTCATAAAGTGTACAAATTGTCTGTGACGTCACAGACATGGTTAGAAATGATCTTAACGTCTCATAATTGTGAGTTAACGTTTCTTAACTTTCTATTAATATTCCTTAACTTTAATATAAATATAAATAAATAAATAAATCTCCTTTTTAAACTACGTACTATACTTCTTAGATTGGAAATTTATATCTTAAAAAAATGACAAAAACTCAATTAAAAACATAATAATGAAACAAAATCAAATGTTGACTTCAACTTTTGAACTGTAACGGTTTCACTTCATATCATGAGATTCACACTCATTCCTTTTCACTAGGGGCATTTTAGTCAACACACGTTTCAAAAATCGTCCACCAATATCACTCTACCACGTCATCAACATCATCAATCATTCAAACCTACACATAATAATACGTAGTAATAATCTTCATAAACCACATAACCATTTTTCTTTCATTTAATCTTTTTTCCCTTTTATCCAAATTATTAATTAAAACCCAGGAAAAGAAGGAAAAAAAAAAAAAAAAAACCAAAAAAGAACATGAATCTCCGTCCATTTCCTGACCGGAAAATATCAATCTTATTCTCTCTCCTCGCTCTAATCGGTGCCGGCGTCGTCATCTTCACGTTCCTCGGCGACGGAACAACGCAACTCGTATGCACCGGATCATTCGAAAATTTCCGATCAACAACCGCTCCGTTACAACTCCGTGCAATTCTCCATTACGCAACTTCAAAAACCGTCCCGCAACAATCTTTCGACGAGATTTCAATCTCTTTCAACGTCCTGAAAACAATCGCTCCATGTAATTTTCTCGTTTTCGGATTAGGTCACGATTCAATGATGTGGTCAACGTTCAATCCAGGCGGACTCACTCTATTCCTAGAAGAAGATCCGAAATGGATCCATACGGTTTTAAAAGACGCTCCGGATTTAAAAGCGGTTCATGTTAAATACAGAACACAGCTGTCACAATCTGATTGGTTGATGAAAAGTTATAAAGATGAACCTGAATGTAGTCCGAAAAAATCGTACCTACGTGGCAATAATAAGTGTAAGTTAGCGTTAACTGGTTTACCGGATGTGGTGTATGATAAGGAATGGGATATGATAATGATTGATGCGCCGAAAGGATATTTTGATAAAGCGCCAGGTAGGATGGGGGCGATATATTCAGCAGCGGTTATGGCGAGAAATAGGAAAAAATCGGGTGTGACGCACGTGTTTTTACACGATGTTGATCGGCCGGTGGAGAAAGCGTATGCGGAGGAGTTTTTGTGTAGGAAGAATTTGAAAGACGGTAGTGGACGGTTGTGGCATTTTGAGATACCGCCGGCGAATGGGACTTACCGGAATGAGTGGTGTTAGGTTTTAGTGGTGGCGTTTTTTATATTTTTATTTATGTAAGATAAGATAAGATGATATTGATATGTTTTGATACCATGATTATTATTAGAGTTTTGTATACGATATTATTTTATGTTAATTAAATTAATTAATTAATATCGTATTATCAGGAAGGATTATTAAATTATTATTCCTCAGTCCGTTAAGCCATCCTCAGGGCGAGGGTGTTGTTAGCACGACCTAATTTATCAAACGCCCTCAGTTGTTCACACTTGGTTTCGTTCATTACACACATATCCTATCATCGAGAATGATGGGTACCATTGTAACCGTTTGTTAATATTAGAGTTGTGTTAAGTTGCATTAATTTAATATATTCTACATATGAATAATCGCCATCAAAAGTCATTATTGTTACCCCGTATTATTATTATTATTAATTCTTATTATTGTTGTCATCATCATCATTATTATTATTTAGTTATTTATTGTTATTATTATTGTTATTTAGTTAATGTAATAGTTTTGAAATTGATAAAGATCTTTTTTGAATTAAATAATATAGCAGAATTTAATTCTTTTAAAAAGTATGTCATAGTTGAAAACGATTTTAATAATTAGTTTTGATAAACATAAATTTTTATGTGTTTGAGTAAAATAGATACATGTGTGTTTTTTAGGACATTTGTTTTCTGGAACAATTTGAAATTGAGGACCTTCATCCATTTTTTATTTTTTTTGAAAAGTCATATATATTATATAAAACTAGTGAAATGACTCGTGGAACTACGGGTTTGTTTAAAAGAAACAGTTTAATGATATGTTTTAGATATTAAGTGAACGTAAATGCTAAAGATTATTTAGTTTAATGACCCGTAGAACCACATAGTCCGACTAAGAAACTCATCAGCTGAACATTTCATCAAACACCTAAAATGCATATTAAACAATTCACATCCAATCATAAGAGATAATATTGGTTGTCATTTTATTTTAAAAGTATAAATTAAAATATAAATGTAGAATTGGTTTCCTTCTACCTAGCTTTTATTCCTTCTCGTACTCAATTCAAAATAATTAATTAAAATTATTTATTTTAATAATTAAAATAATTATTAATAAGATTTAATAATAATAATTAATTAGTAAGATTTAATTTTAATTCAAAAATATTTAGATTAATGACATCACCCACCATGCTTAGATTTTTTTCTTTTTCTTTTTGATTTTTTCTTAACAAAGGAATTAGTCTAATAATGACATCATCATTTTAGCAATATAATAGAAACTATAGAAGATTAGGACCTTCACCCATTTACCATTTTAATATTTTGAGTTTTTTTATTTCTGGTTTATGATATTTCAAAATGTAACATCGAGTGTGATAATAAATTTTGAAAGGTCAAATTTAGTTGCATTTTTTTTTTTTTGGAACGGCAGACAGTTGCAAATTTTTATTTATTTAATTCTTTTAATTGATTTTGTAAAAAAATTATGAATAAGATTAGCAATTAGAATTAGGATTTAATTAAGTTTGTATTGGTTGAAGGCTTGTATCTACTTTAGGTATATTTTAGGTTGGGTATTGGAGCTTAGGTTGAATTTTGGCAATTATGTGTTGTTAAAACGCTTGTTAAGGCTAGTGGGGGGTATATTGTTGGTTTAGATGATGGATTGGTGGATAAATTAAAGGTATCTTTAGTGCAATGATAAATTCATAAATACCTTTCTTTTGTGTTGTCACAAGTATAAAATGCATGGCTTGAAGAATAATCAATTTAATTTAAATTATTGCAGTAGATGCATAAATGCACTAGTAGGAGATCATGGGTTTGCCACCAACGTTGAAAAGAAAATGAGAAGTAGGAAAAAAAAAAAAAAAGTGAGAAGTACACTTAAATGTGAACAAGTACGAAAAAAACTGAACATAATGTAACTAGTAAAATTATATTGTGGGAGCCTATTTACTTTTAAGTTAATTATCTCTATTTGAATAGTTTTTAATCCACTAATTAATTTTGTTTCTCTATTACTGAATTTACAAATTACTGATGTTTGATATACAGTTACTCTCTTTATCTTATATTACTTGTCCAAATTATTAATTTTGCAATTATATCAAAACAAATATCCACTTTTAAAATATATGTATCATTAACTAGATTTCTCATGTTACTCGTAATTATAAAGTTATATGAGCATCAAAGACTCAAAGAAGATATTTAATTACAAGTAATTGCTAAGAGTTAAAGTTGTCATTATACTAAATCAAAGATGCAAATTTTTTTTCTTTCAAGTTTCATAAAAAATAAACCCCTAAAAAACGTTCAATCCCAACGAAAGCTATCGAACAAAACTAGCACAAAGAACCTAACAATAGCTCACAACTGAAAATCTATGCATAAACGAATACAATATGAAAGAAATAAACTGAACCGTCAATAACAACGGTAAAAATAAAGATGGTATCCAATCTAAACTCTTAAGGAAAGATTAACAACCATCTAAAACGAGACGGAATAAGCCGAATGGAATCAAGGAACCCGAATTCAAAGGTTCAATCAATATAAGTTTTTTAAACCGTATTTATTAAAGTTAAATATTTCTTAAATTTCATATTTACCTTTTTATATGTCTATTAATTTAAATCTATAGTTTCTATTAAAATGCTAAAATGATGACATCATAAATAAACATTTTTCTTCTTTAAAAAAAAATCAAAATACAAAAAGGAAAATTTAGAGGCCATGTGATGATGTAATAATATAATACTAAAATATTAAATCAAAAACTAATTACTTTTATTTAAATAATTAAACCCACAGTAAAAAAAATTATACTTCGTATTTGTATCTGTTCCAATTCCAAATTAGGGTTTCTTTATATCTAAAAAACACGCGTATAGAGTTCTAAAATCTTTCTCAGAATTTTGATAATAGTTCTAAAATCTGAATCATCCCTCTGTTACATCTTCTTGAAACCCTACATCTAGGTGTTTTCTTTAACATATAATTTTATTTCATATTCAATTGGAAGATATCATTAAATCGGGGATGTTTTCGGAATCAACATGTAATATTTTCAATCTTCGAGAATTATTTTTCATATAAGGTTTCTTCCCTTTTAGGTATGTAATTTACATGTAGATAATATCATTTACACTCAATTACTTTTATCATTCTTCATCTTCTCAATTCATTCGGGTTATTTACCATTACCGTTGCAATCGGCATTATTGTTCCAGTATTATCATTTACACTTAATCATTAGGGTTTGTTGTCTGCATCTCAATAAAATCGGGGCGTTCTATATATGTTTGATTTTCATGATGCTTTATAATTTTAATTTTAATTGTAATTGTAAATTTGTAATTGAGCAGGTTGATTAGGGCTGTCAAATGGAAGAACAAGAAGTTTGAAAATTGGTTCCAGGCTTCGTATTATAATATATATATTAATGAGAGGTTGATTTACTACCAGCACTTGGTTATTAGATATGTTAAGAATATGTTTTCTCATTAAAAATATTTTAAAAAGTCTTATGGTGAGTACATCTTGAATAAAGGCTATTTCCATTGGTTTTCTTAACTTGAGCATTGGTTCTAACTCCATTTACTTCTCCCAGATATGCAATATTTGATTTTCAGCGTTCTAAGTATTTTTCAATGCTCTCAGACAAGGGCGTGTGGCAAGACCCAACATCATAAAGGTATTACTTCTACCATGTCTTTTTTTTTTTTTTTTTTTTTTTTTTTTTTTTTTATATTTTGACTTTCTTAAGCAGATTTCTATAATATATACACTTCAACAAGGAATAATCTATCCCATTCTCTTTCTCCCTCTGTTTCATCACGTCTTTCTCCCATGTAGATGTTCTTGATTTTAACAACTGTAGTAACCAACCTTCTTTGTATAGTAATGTGACCCATCTAACTTTCTTTGTATAGGAACGTGCCCGTCTACCGTATGCAATTTCTTGACCAAGATAAAAAAGACGTTGTTAACTGTCATGTAAGTGCTTGAACATTTTATTGTGTTATTGATTAAATTGTGAGAGTTGTAACTTTCTTAGTAGTCATAAACAACTATCAAATTGGCCAACCCCTTAAAGATTCTAAAAGCTCTAATAGGTCAAAGTATTCTTTTATATATCATATACTACTTGCTAATGGATTTAGTACAAAATATATTCGGTTTCATTATTCAAATTAGACCCATTTAGTATTGTTCCTATCAGCTACCATTTAGATTTGAATCCACTCGTGTTGATTAATCATGATGATAAAACATTAGAAGGATGAAGATGAAGATGATGGTATAAGCCATCTGATTTGCAGGTAATTAATTTTCGTTTCTTTATTTAACCTAATTAAATTATCATATGGTTGTTTTGGTTTATGTGGATGAAGGATAAGAAATCTTAACATTGTGTGTGATAATTACTTATTGAACACTAAGTGCTCGATAAAATGCCACAAAGAAGTTCAAGATCGATTGTAGTTCTTTCTCTTTTATTATTTTAATTTGAATGATTATCAAATTTATTCAAGTTTTCCAATGCAATCCTTTATTTTTTAGGTAAGGAGTTACATTGAGATGTGAGAATATAGCATCAACAGATAGTAGTGTTAGATAATGCTCAGGTATTTTTTCGGAGTTATAATATGTTGTTACTTATGCTTATGTTAGTTACGTTACTTATCCACCATCACTAATTATACAGACAATTGTTGTGTAGGTTGTGTTTAGCGAGGCTTTGAGTCAGGTTATGCGCTTTTAAAGTAGCTTTCCTAAATTCAGTGAGTTCCATTTAGGTGGGTCAAATGTTTGGTTCATTTTTTTATATTGTATTTGCATACTTGCATTTGTTGTTTGAAGCTTGCTGTTATTTGGAAAAGAAACTCTGAATATATTCATCATACAAACTAAAATTTTTAACTACTACTTATCAGTGTAAACAAAAAACAAAAAAAATCAGTGTATTTCAATCTCAATTTTTTAATTGTAGAAAATATCAAAGGTATGTAAACATTTAGCTGATGGAGTTATTTATAATCCATTCATATCTTTGTTTTGTAGTTATATGTATTAAGATTTAGTACAAGATTGGTTGCTGCAAGTATGGATCAAGATCAACATTGGATGTTTTTGGCTGTGCTGACTGCTCGCATATTGGTGTTTGTATATGTCGTATGTTCAGTGTTGGTCTAATTGCAGATGTTATTTTTCCAAGAATAACTTTTCATGTTCGATTCGTCAGGCTTTATGGATAGGAAAAGGTTGTGAGCAATATCCAAGTGAATTATATAGACTTTTTGGAGCTTTCGTTGGACACTTACATCTAACAAAAGGTTCGCATGATATGTTTCAAACATATATCCTTTAGGTGTATTAATATCTATGTAGTTAGTGCACTATAGTAACACGATGATTGTAGATATATGTTATTAAATGGTCCTTTTTTTTATGTTTTGCTAATCATCTTTATGCTTTCTTTGTTATTTATCGGATTTTTAAAATGGTACTACAGAAACACGATGATTGTAGATATATGTTATTAAATGGTCCTTTTATTTATGTTTTGTTAATCATCTTTATGCTTTCTTTGTTATTTATCGGATTTTTTAAAATGGTTATGTTATGGAAGTTTTTCAGGTTGGAGATTATCATCTAAGTCTTGTGAAGTTGAGGACGCAATCGAACATTTGAGTAAACAAATTTTGAAGTAATATCACCATTTACTCTCATTTTAGTTCTTATTACCATTGATTATATTAATTTGTATATTCATCTTCAACTTCAGTTGTTTTTGATAAAAGGTATTATGGTAAGTTTTTATCATTTTCAACAGTTAGGGTTAGGGTTTTTTTAGATTTAGTTTTCACTTAATATTATTGTGTAGATCAATGATATTTGTTGTGGTTCTGTACTATTAAGATATAGAAGAGTGCATGGAACTTTTTGGGAACTAAGAATTTGGATTCCATTTTTTTATTTGTTGTACATTTATTCTTAGTAGTTAAACTGTGTTTGGTTATTTGGTATAGGTGCTGGGCATATCTTGGAAATTAAGGATAAAGAATATATATGTTTCTCATTGAGGTAACTCTGTTCACTTGATATTTGATCACAATTTGTGGTGTCCTTATACATTTACTGTATCATTATTTCTCTTCTGATATAAGATGATGACAAGGTATAGACTCATTTCCAGTTTTCTTCTATATCAGTGTGTGGTTTAAGAAGTTTCCAGTTGTGATGATGTTGTGATGATTCCTGATGGCAGACTTATTATTTTGCTTTTATGGTTGTATCGCTTAAACATAAAGGAGGATGTCGAGAGGCAATTGAAATGTCCCGTTCATATTGATTATAAACGTTCCATATTAATTGATTTCGTCGCGAGGTTTTGACCTCTATATGAGACGTTTTTCAAAGACTGCATTCATTTTTAAAACAAGCATAACCTTTATTTTATCTATAAAGGTTTAAAAAGCATTACGTAGATTATCAAATAATGATAATCTAAAATATACCGTTTACACACGATCATTACATAATGGTTTACAATAAAAATATATTACATCAAAAATAAGTTTCTTGAATGCAGTTTTTACATAATATCATACAAGCATGGACTCCAAATCTTGTCCTTATTTTAGTATGCAACAGCGGAAGCTCTTAATAATCACCTGAGAATAAACATGCTTAAAACGTCAACAAAAATGTTGGTGAGTTATAGGTTTAACCTATATATTATCAAATCATAATAATAGACCACAAGATTTCATATTTCAATATACATCCCATACATAGAGATAAAAATCATTCATATGGTGAACACCTGGTAACCGACATTAACAAGATGCATCCGGTACTTCCGGGAATCCTTCGGACATGATAAAAACGAATTCGAAGTACTAAAGCATCCGGTACTTTGGATGGGGTTCGTTAGGCCCAATAGATCTATCTTTAGGATTCGCGTCAATTAGTAGATCGGTTTACTAATTCTTAGGCTACCAAGCAAAAGGGGCATATTAGGCTTCGATCATTCACCCATATAATGTAGTTTCATTTACTTGTGTCTATTTCGTAAAACATTTATAAAACTGCATGTATTCTCATCCCAAAATATTAGATTTTAAAAGTGGGACTATAACTCACTTTCACAGATTTTTACTTCGTCGAGAAGTAAGACTTGGCCACTGGTCGATTTACGAACCTATAACAAATATGTACATATATATCAAAGTATGTTCAAAATATATTTACAACATTTTTAATACGTTTTACTGTTTTAAGTTTATTAAGTCAGCTGTCCTTGTTAGTAACCTACACTAGTTGTCCATAATTAGATGTACAGAAATAAATCGATATATATTATCTTGAATCAATCCAAGACCCAGTGTATACACATCTCAGGCTAGATCACAACTCAAACTATATATATTTTTGGAATCAACCTCAACCCTGTATTGCTAACTCCAACATTACTGCATATAGAGTGTCTATGGTTGTTCCAAATAATATATATAGATGGGTCGATATGATATGTCAAAATATTTGCATACGTGTCTATGGTATCCCAAGATTACATAATATATTAGAATACATATATAATACAATATAAGTTAGCTAGAATATGATTAATATAGATTTGTTACCAATTTTCACGTAGCTACAACAAGCAAAAATAACCAATCTTGTTTTACCCATAACTTCTTCGTTTTAAATCCGTTTTGAGTGAATCCAATTGCTATGGTTTCTTATTGAACTTAAGTTTATGAATCTATACAGAAAAATTATAAGTTTATAGTCAGAATTACAGGTTAAAATTCGTTTTTGTAAAGGTAGTCATTTCAGTCGAAAGAACGACGTATAGATAACCATTTTGGAAAACATACTTCCACTTTGAGTTTAACCATGATTTTTGGATATAGTTTCATGTTCATAAGAAAAATAATTTTCCCAGAAGAACAACTTTTAAATCAAAGTTTATCATAGTTTTTAATTAACTAACCCAAAACAACCCGCGGTGTTACTACACCGTCGTATATCCGGTTTTACGGTGTTTTTCGTGTTTTACGGTTTTAAATCATTAAGTTAGCATATCATATAGATATAGAAAATGTGTTTAGTTGATTTTAAAAGTCAAGTTAGAAGTATTAACTTTTGTTTGCGAACAAGTTTAGAATTAACTAAACTATGTTCTAGTGATTTCAAGTTTAAACCTTCAAATAAGGTAGTTTTATATATATGAATCGAATGATGTTATGAACATCATTACTACCTCAGGTTTTGTGGATAAACCTACTGGAAATGAAAAAAATAGATCTAGCTTCAAAGGATCATTGGATGGCTTGAAAGTTCTTGAAGCAGAATCATGACACGAAAACAAGTTCAAGTAAGATTTCCACTCGAAATAATATTGTTATAGTTATAGAAATTGAATCAAAGTTTGAATATGAGTATTACCTTGTATTAGAAAGATATCTTACTGTAAATAAGAAAGATTTCTTGAATTTGGATGATCACTTTACAAGATTGGAAGTAAGCTAGCAAACTTGGAAGTATTCTTGATTTTATGAAACTAGAACTTATAGAATTTATGAAGAACACTTAGAACTTGAAGATAGAACTTGAGAGAGATCACTTAGATGAAGAAAATTGAAGAATTAAAGTGTTTGTAGGTGTTTTTGGTTGTTGGTATATGGATTAGATATAAAGGATGTGTAATTTTGTTTTCATGTAAATAAGTCATGAATGATTACTCATATTTTTGTAATTTTATGAGATATTTCATGCTAGTTGCCAAATGATGGTTCTCACATGTGTTAGGTGACTCACATGGGCTGCTAAGAGCTGATCATTGGAGTGTATATACCAATATTACATACATCTAAAAGCTGTGTATTTTACGAGTACGAATACGGGTGCATAAGAGTAGAATTGTTGATGAAACTGAACGAGGATGTAATTGTAAGCATTTTGGTTAAGTAGAAGTATTTTGATAAGTGTCTTGAAGTCTTTCAAAAGTGTATGAATACATATTAAAACACTACATGTATATACATTTTAACTGAGTCGTTAAGTCATCGTTAGTCGTTACATGTAAATGTTGATTTGAAACCTTTAAGTTAACGATCTTGTTAAATGTTGTTAACCTAATATTTATTATATCTAATGAGATGTTAAATTATTATATTATCATGATATTATGATATATTAATATATCTTAATATGATATATATACATTTAAATGTCGTTACAACGATAATCGTTACATATATGTCTCGTTTCGAAATCCTTAAGTTAGTAGTCTTGTTTTTACATATGTAGTTCATTGTTAATATACATAATGACATGTTTACTTATCATTTATCATGATTAAACATAGTGTAACAATATCTTAATATGATTCATATGTAATTAGTAAGACGTTGTTATAACGATAATCGTTATATATATCGTTCAGAGTTTCTTAATTCAATAAACACAATTTTATGTATATAACTCATTGTTAAAATACCTAATGAGATACTTATTTATCATAATATCATGTTAACTATATATATAATCATATATATGTCATCATATAGTTTTTACAAGTTTTAACGTTCGTGAATCACCAGTCAACTTGGGTGGTCAATTGTCTATATGAAACCTATTTCAATTAATCAAGTCTTAACAAGTTTGATTGCTTAACATGTTGGAAAAATTTAATCATGTAAATATCAATTTCATTTAATATATATAAACATGGAAAAGTTCGGGTCACTACAGTACCTACCCGTTAAATAAATTTCGTCACGAAATTTTAAGCAGTTGGAGGTGTTGACGTATCTTCTGGAAATAAGTGCGGGTATTTCTTCTTCATCTGATCTTCTCGTTCCCAGGTGAACTCGGGTCCTCTACGAGCATTCCATCGAACATTAACAATTGGTATCTTGTTTTGCTTAAGTCTTTTAACCTCACGATCCATTATTTCGACGGGTTCTTCGATGAATTGAAGTTTTTCGTTGATTTGGATTTCGTCTAACGGAATAGTGAGATCTTCTTTAGCAAAACATTTCTTCAAATTTGAGACGTGGAAAGTGTTATGTACAGCCGCGAGTTGTTGAGGTAACTCAAGTCGGTAAGCTACTGGTCCGACACTATCAATAATCTTGAATGGTCCAATATACCTTGGATTTAATTTCCCTCGTTTACCAAATCGAACAACTCCTTTCCAAGGTGCAACCTTAAGCATGACCATCTCTCCAATTTCAAATTCTATATCTTTTCTTTTAATGTCGGCGTAGCTCTTTTGTCGACTTTGGGCGGTTTTCAACCGTTGTTGAATTTGGATGATTTTCTCGGTAGTTTCTTGTATTATCTCCGGACCCGTAATCTGTCTATCCCCCACTTCACTCCAAAAAATCGGAGACCTGCACTTTCTACCATAAAGTGCTTCAAACGGCGCCATCTCAATTCTTGAATGGTAGCTGTTGTTGTAAGAAAATTCTGCTAACGGTAGATGTCAATCCCAACTGTTTACGAAATCAATAACACATGCTCGTAGCATGTCTTCAAGCATTCGTATCGTCCTTTCGCTCTGCCCATCAGTTTGTGGATGATAGGCAGTACTCATGTCTAGACGAGTTCCTAATGCTTGCTGTAATGTCTGCCAGAATCTTGAAATAAATCTGCCATCCCTATCAGAGATAATAGAGATTGGTATTCCATGTCTGGAGACGACTTTCTTCAAATACAGTCGTGCTAACTTCTCCATCTTGTCATCTTCTCTTATTGGCATGAAGTGTGCTGATTTGGTGAGACGATCAACTATTACCCAAATAGTATCAAAACCACTTGCAGTCCTTAGCAATTTAGTACTGAAATCCATGGTAATGTTTTCCCATTTCTATTCCAGGATTTCGGGTTGTTGAAGTAGACCTGATGGTTTTTGATGCTCCGCTTTGACCTTAGAACACGTCAAACATTCCCCTACGTATTTAGCAACATCGGCTTTCATACCTGGCCACCAAAAATGTTTTTTGAGATCCTTGTAGATCTTCCCCGTTCCAGGATGTATTGAGTATCTGGTTTTATGAGCTTCTCTAAGTACCATTTCTCTCATATCTCCAAATTTTGGTACCCAAATTCTTTCAGCCCTATACCGGGTTCCATCTTCCCGAATATTAAGATGCTTCTCCGATCCTTTGGGTATTTTATCCTTTAAATTTCCCTCTTTTAATACTCCTTGTTGCGCCTCCTTTATTTGAGTAGTAAGGTTAGTGTGAATCATTATATTCATAGCTTTTACTCGAATGGGTTCTCTGTCCTTTCTGCTCAAGGCGTCGGCTACCACATTTGCCTTTCCCGGGTGGTAACGAATCTCAAAGTCGTAATCATTCAAGAATTCAATCCACCTACGCTGCCTCATATTTAGTTGTTTCTGATTAAATATGTGTTGAAGACTTTTGTGGTCGGTATATATAATACTTTTGACCCCATATAAGTAGTGCCTCCAAGTCTTTAATGCAAAAACAACCGCGCCTAATTCCAAATCATGCGTCGTATAATTCTGTTCGTGAATCTTCAATTGTCTAGACGCATAAGCAATTACTTTCGTTCGTTGCATTAATACACAACCGAGACCTTGCTTTGAGGCGTCACAATATATCACAAAATCATCATTCCCTTCAGGTAATGACAATATAGGTGTCGTAGTTAAATTTTTCTTTAACAATTGAAACGCTTTCTCTTGTTCATCTTTCCATTCAAATTTCTTCCCTTTATGCGTTAATGCAGTCAAGGGTTTTGCTATTATAGAAAAGTCTTGGATGAACCTTCTGTAGTAACCAGCTAGTCCTAAAAACTGGCGTATGTGTTTTGGAGTTTTCGGGGTTTCCCACTTTTCAACTGTTTCAATCTTTGCTGGATCCACCTGAATACCTTCTTTGTTCACTATGTGACCGAGGAATTGAACTTCTTCCAACCAAAATGCACACTTTGAAAACTTAGCGTACAATTTTTCTTTTCTCAGCAACTCTAGCACTTTTCTCAAATGTTCTTCGTGCTCTTGATCATTCTTCGAGTAAATAAGTATGTCATCGATGAAAACAATGACAAACTTGTCAAGATATGGCCCACACACTCGGTTCATGAGGTCCATGAACACAGCTGGTGCGTTAGTGAATCCAAACGGCATAACCATAAACTCGTAATGACCGTAACGCGTCCTAAAAGCAGTCTTTGGAATATCATCCTCCTTCACCCGCATTTGATGATATCCAGAACGTAAATCGATCTTCGAATAAATAGACGAGCCTTGTAGTTGATTAAATAAGTCATCGATTCTCGGTAGTGGGTAGCGGTTCTTTATGGTAAGTTTGTTCAACTCTCGGTAGTCGATACACAATCTGAATGTACCATCTTTCTTCTTGACAAACAAAACAGGAGCTCCCCATGGTGATGTGCTTGGTCGAATGAAACCACGCTCTAAAAGTTCCTGTAACTGACTTTATAATTCTTTCATTTCGCTGGGTGCGAGTCTGTATGGAGCACGAGCTATTGGTGCAGCTCCTGGTACAAGGTCTATTTGAAATTCAACGGATCGATATGGGGGTAATCCCGGTAATTCTTTTGAAAATACATCAGGAAATTCTTTTGCGACGGGAACATCACTGATGTTCTTTTCTTCACGTTTAACTTCCTCGATGTGTGCTAGAATGACGTAACAACCTTTTCTTATTAGTTTTTGCGCCTTCAAACTACTAATAAGATTTAATTTCGCGTTGTTCTTTTCTCCGTACACCATTAAAGGTTTTCCTTTTTCACGCATAATGCGAATCGCATTTTTGTAACAAACGACCTCTGCTCGCAACTTTTTCAACCAGTCCATGCCAATTATTAAATCAAAACTCCCTAACTCGACTGATATTAAATCAATTTTAAACGTTACATCCCCCAGTTTTATTTCTCTCTCCCGACATATATTATCTGCTGAAATTAATTTACCGTTTGCTAATTCGAGTAAAAATTTACTATCCAAAGGCGTCAATTGGCAACTTAATTTAGCACAAAATTCTCTACTCATATAGCTTATATCCGCACCCGAATCAAATAAAACATAAGCAGATTTATCGTCAATAAGAAACGTACCCGTAACAAGCTCCGGGTCTTCCTATGCTTCTGAAAACTCTTCCACAGCCCTGCCCATTAGTATTCCCCTGATTCGGGCAATTTCTAATAATGTGGTCCGGTTTTCCACATTTATAACAAACAGCGTTGGTATTACTTGCTCCGACATTATTCATTTCGGCATTACTTGTTCCGACATTATTTGTTCCTTTAGTTCTGTTAAACTTTGGTCCATAGACCTCACACTTTGTCACGCTATGACCATTTCTTTTACACCTGTTGCAAAATGTCGTGCAAAACTCCTGATGATTTTCTTCACACCTATGACATGGCTATTTTTGGTTTTTGTTGCCGTTGTTGTTATTGAGGTTGTTGTTGGGATTGTTATTGTTGTTGAAACGGTTGTTGTTGTTGTTGGGATGTTTGTTGTAGTTATTGTTAGGATTGCGGTTATTGTTGCGATTGTTGTTGCGGTTGTTGGGATAGTTGTTGCGATTGTGGTTGTAATTGTTGTTGTTGTTGTACTGGTGACTCTTGTCACCATTTTCCTCCCACTTCCTCTTGAGTTGTTTCGTGTTGGCTTCTTTAGCCGTCTGCTCTTTAATTCTTCCCTCAATCTGATTTATGAGTTTATGAGCCATTCAACTTGCCTTCTGTATAGAAGCGGGCTCGTGTGAACTCACATCTTCTTGAATCCTTACTGGTAACCCTTTTACAAACGCGTCGATCTTCTCTTCTTCATCTTCGAATGCTCCCGGACACAATAGGCACAACTCTGTGAATCTTCGTTCATATGTGGTAATGTCAAACCCTTGTGTTCGTAACTCTCTGAGTTCTACCTTGAGTTTATTGACTTCGTTTCTAGGACGGTACTGCTCGTTCATCAATTGCTTGAATGCCGACCACGGTAGTGCGTAAGCAGCATTTTATCCTACCTGTTCAAGATAGGTGTTCCACCACGTTAACGCAGTACCTGTGAAGGTATGCGTAGTGTACTTAACTTTGTCCTCTTCAGTACACTTACTTATGGCAAACACCGATTCGACTTTCTCGATCCACCGTTTCAATCCAATTGGTCCTTCGGTTCCATCAAATTCCAAAGGTTTGTAGGCAGTGAATTATTTGTAGGAGCATCCTACACGATTTCTTGCGCCGTTAGCTGCATTGCTAGATTTAGAGTTATTGTTGGTATGTAGCGCAGCCTGTTCTGCGGCTATGTTTGCAGCAAAAAAGGTACGAAATTCCTCTTCGCTCATATTCATGGTGTGTCGAGTAGTCAGTGCCATTTCCTTCAAAATAGCCAACTGAATCGAGTTAATCATACAGAATATTAAGAGTAGTCAATAGTATTTTGTAGCATAATATGAACTCATTTATAAAAGCTTTTTCTTCATATTAGCGTTTTATAAGTTTAAATTCGGGTACTACCTACCCGTTAAGTTCATACTTAGTAGCTAATATACAATTCAACTACTACAATTCCATATGAAAATCTGATTATAATAATATATCACATATAAATATTCTTCAAACTTACAACATCACTATATTACATATAACATGAAATATAGTACACTTTGATACAGGACAGTTTTGAAGATAAATCTAGTTAATACGCAAGTTGTTCAGCAAAGGAAATAAAGACACGTAATTCATAAGTCCAGAAACAAGTCATGCATTCTGGTTTTACTAAGACGACTTCCCATCCTTGGTCTTGTGGAAAATAACCGTTATGACCATTGGCTAGGCAGCATGTTGTAATGTTGTCAAAAGGACGAGGGTTTCGTAATGTCCAACAGCCCCGTAATAATCTAAAAACCTTGTTTCTCACCCCAACTACTGAATCCGTCACTTGTGGGAAGGTTTTATTTAAAAGTTGCAATCCGATGTTCTTTTTCTCACTTTGGTAAGAAGCGAACATCACTAACCCGTAAGCATAACATGCTTCTTTATGTTGCATGTTAGAAGCTCTTTCTAATTCACGAAATCCTATGTTGGGATATGTTGAGTCAAAATAGGTTCTTAACCCGTAGCGTAAAATTGCATTTGGGTTCCCCGTATTTAACGCTTTAAAGAAAAAACGGCGTAACTTACGGTCTCCCCAATGTGATATACCCCACCTATCAAAGGAAAGCCTTTTATAAACTAAGGCATTTCTGGAAAGTCTTTCAAATATTTGACAAGTTAATTTCGCCATAACTAAATGTGCTGATGAATTCTGACCGACTCTAGACAAGATTTCCTCAATCATATCCTCTGGTAGGTCTTCTAAAATATTCGGTTGTCTACCCATAACGTCCATTTTGTTTTTATACTGTAAAATAGACAAGGATTAGATTTGTAAAAGATAATTAACAAACAATACAAGCAATTTTTACATAGAACATAAAAATATAAGCACACTATAATACATATAATACACAACAGGATTACAATCTTCTAATCTGAATCACTGGTTTCTTTTTCTTCAGACTTGGTTCGTTTTCCTAATTTTCTAGGAATATATGGTGTTCCTCTAATACGAGCCGTCGTTTTCCATAATGGTTTAGAAAAACCTGGTGGTTTAGAGGTTCCCGGGTCATTGTTACATTTTAGGAAATACGGATGTTGTCGATACATATAAAGTTCATCGAGGTTGGAATCGGGTTTCTCTATTTTTATACCTTTTCCCTTATTATTTTCTTTCGCTTTATTAAATTGGGTCGAGGTAATTTCTATAACATCATCGGAATCTTCATTGGGATCCGATTCATCGAAAAATTGGTAATCTTCCCAATATTTTGCTTCCTCGGCAGAAACACCATTGACCATTATTAACTTTGGTCCGTTGGTTGAGGATTTTCTTTTATTTAATTGATTTACTATAGGTATCAATATTTCTTCCTCCGGAACCTCTTCTTCTTCTGGTTCCTCCTCTTTCGATTCATCCTCTTCTGGTTCCTCTTCTTCCGGTTCCTCCTCTTCCGGTTCCTCCTCTTCCGGTTCCTCTTCGGGAATTTGTGAATCTTCCCAAAATATATCCGACTCTTCATTATTATTAGGTGAATCAATGGGATTTGTAATAGAGGTAGACATCTATCACACAATAGCAAACACGTTAAGAGATTAATATATCACATAATATTTACATGTTAATAATATATAGTTTCCAACAAAAAAAATGTTAAGCAATCGTTTTTGAAAAAAACACGGTCGAAGTCCAAACTCACTAATGCATCCTAACAACTCGGTAAGACACACTAATGCAATTTTCTGGTTCTCTAAGACCAACACTCTGATACCAACTGAAATGTCCTGTTCATATTGATTATAAACGTTCCATATTAATTGATTTCGTCGCGAGGTTTTGACCTCTATATGAGATGTTTTTCAAAGACTGCATTCATTTTTAAAATAACCATAACCTTTATTTTATCTATAAAGGTTTAAAAAGCATTACGTAGATTATCAAATAATGATAATCTAAAATATACCGTTTACACACAACCATTACATAATGGTTTACAATAAGAATATATTACATCAAAAATAAGTTTCTTGAATGCAGTTTTTACATAATATCATATAAGTATGGACTCCAAATCTTGTCCTTATTTTAGTATGCAACAGCGGAAGCTCTTAATAATCACCTGAGAATAAACATGCTTAAAACGTCAACAAAAATGTTGGTGAGTTATAGGTTTAACCTATATATTATCAAATCATAATAATAGACCACAAGATTTCATATTTCAATATACATCCCATACATAGAGATAAAAATCATTCATATGGTGAACACCTGGTAACCGACATTAACAAAATGCATATAAGAATATCCCCTATCATTCCGGGAAATCCTTCGGACATGATAAAAACGAATTCGAAGTACTAAAGCATCCGGTACTTTGGATGGGGTTCTTTAGGCCCAATAGATCTATTTTTAGGATTCACATCAATTAGTAGATCGGTTTACTAATTCTTAGGCTACCAAGTAAAAGGGGCATATTCGGCTTCGATCATTCACCCATATAATGTAGTTTCATTTACTTGTGTCTATTTCGTAAAACATTTATAAAACTGCATGTATTCTCATCCCAAAATATTAGATTTTAAAAGTGGGACTATAACTCACTTTCACAGATTTTTACTTCGTCGGGAAGTAAGACTTGGCCACTGGTCGATTCACGAACCTATAACAAATATGTACATATATATCAAAGTATGTTCAAAATATATTTACAACATTTTTAATACGTTTTACTGTTTTAAGTTTATTAAGTCAGCTGTCCTTGTTAGTAACCTACACTAGTTGTCCATAATTAGATGTACAGAAATAAATCGATATATATTATCTTGAATCAATCCACGACCCAGTGTATACACGTCTCAGGCTAGATCACAACTCAAACTATATATATTTTTGGGATCAACCTCAACCCTGTATAGCTAACTCCAACATTACTGCATATAGAGTGTCTATGGTTGTTCCAAATAATATATATAGATGGGTCGATATGATATGTCAAAACATTTGCATACGTGTCTATGGTATTCCAAGATTACATAATATATTAGAACACATGTATAATACAATATAAGTTAGCTAGGATATGATTAATATAGATTTGTTACCAATTTTCACGTAGCTACAACAAGCAAAAATAACCAATCTTGTTTTACCCATAACTTCTTCGTTTTAAATCCGTTTTGAGTGAATCCAATTGCTATGGTTTCATATTGAACTTAACTTTATGAATCTATACAGAAAAAGTATAAGTTTATAGTTGGAATTACAGGTTACAAGTCATTTTTATAAAGGTAGTCATTTTAGTCGAAAGAACGACGTCTAGATGACCATTTTGGAAAACATACTTCCACTTTGAGTTTAACCATGATTTTTGGATATAGTTTCATGTTCATAAGAAAAATTATTTTCCCAGAAGAACCACTTTTAAATCAAAGTTTATCATAGTTTTTAATTAACTAACCCAAAACAGCCCGCGGTGTTACTACAAGGGCGTATATCCGGTTTTACGGTGTTTTTCGTGTTTTCCGGTTTTAAATCATTAAGTTAACATATCATTTAGATATAGAACATGTGTTTAGTTGATTTTAAAAGTCAAGTTAGAAGGATTAACTTTTGTTTGCGAACAAGTTTAGAATTAACTAAACTATGTTCTAGTGATTTCAAGTTTAAACCTTCAAATACGGTAGTTTTATATATATGAATCGAATGATGTTATGAACATTATTACTACCTCAGGTTTTGTGGATAAACCTACTGGAAATGAGAAAAATAGATCTAGCTTCAAAGGATCCTTGGATGGCTTGAAAGTTCTTGAAGCAGAATCATGACACGAAAACAAGTTCAAGTAAGATTTCCACTCGAAATAAGATTATTATAGTTATAGAAATTGAATCAAAGTTTGAATATGAGTATTACCTTGTATTAGAAAGATATCTTACTGTAAATAAGAAAGATTTCTTGAAGTTGGATGATCACTTTACAAGATTGGAAGTAAGCTAGCAATCTTGGAAATATTCTTGATTTTATGAAACTAGAACTTATAGAATTTATGAAGAACACTTAGAACTTGAAGATAGAACTTGAGAGAGATCACTTTGATGAAGAAAATTGAAGAATAAAAGTGTTTGTAGGTGTTTTTGGTCGTTGGTATATGGATTAGATATAAAGGATGTGTAATTTTGTTTTCATGTAAATAAGTCATGAATGATTACTCATATTTTTATAATTTTATGAGATATTTCATGCTAATTGCCAAATGATGGTTCCCACATGTGTTATGTGACTCACATGGGCTGCTAAGAGCTGATCATTGGAGTGTATATACCAATAGTACATACATCTAAAATCTGTGTATTGTACGAGTACGAATACGGGTGCATACGAGTAGAATTGTTGATGAAACTGAACGAGGATGTAATTGTAAGCATTTTTGTTAAGTAGAAGTATTTTGATAAGTGTCTCGAAGTCTTTCAAAAGTGTATGAATACATATTAAAACACTACATGTATATACATTTTAACTGAGTCGTTAAGTCATCGTTAGTCGTTACATGTAAATGTTGATTTGAAACCTTTAAGTTAACGATCTTGTTAAATGTTGTTAACCCAATGTTTATTATATCTAATGAGATGTTAAATTATTATATTATCATGATATTATGATATATTAATATATCTTAATATGATATATATACTCGTTACAACGATAATCGTTACATATATGTCTCGTTTCGAAATCCTTAAGTTAGTAGTCTTGTTTTTACATATGTAGTTCATTGTTAATATACATAATGACATGTTTACTTATAATTTATCATGATTAAACATAGTGTAATAATATCTTAATATGATTCATATGTAATTAGTAAGACGTTGTTATAACGATAATCGTTATATATATCGTTCCGAGTTTCTTAATTCAATAAACACAATTTTATGTATATAACTCATTGTTAAAATACCTAATGAGATACTTAATTATCATAATATCATGTTAACTATATATATAATCATATATATGTCATCATATAGTTTTTACAAGTTTTAACGTTCGTGAATCACCGGTCAACTTGGGTGGTCAATTGACTATATGAAACCTATTTCAATTAATCAAGTTTTAACAAGTTTGATTGCTTAACATGTTGGAAACATTTATTTATGTAAATATCAATTTCATTTAATATATATAAATATGGAAGAGTTCAGGTCACTACAGTAATTGTCTCAAAGTTGTTCCGAACAATTGTGTTCATGTTATTTAGTTTTTCCTATGTTTTACAGAGGTTAAATATTATTTTTACCATCATTTGTAACTTTGTAGAATGAAAAAATAGTAATAAATATATTATCATACATTAGCCCTTTGTTTTATTATTTGTTAACTTCCAAACTATCTTAATTATATGTTCTTTTTATAAAAATATACACTTATTAGTAACACAAGTTAGGAGTTTTTATGAATTAAGATATTTTTAAATCATCTTTTGGCCAATGGACTAAAGAACTCTTAACTGTGAGCTGTTGCAGTGAGTCTTTAATTTTCATGGCTCACACGAAGATCTCAATCCAAAAAGAAAAGACCAAACCATAACCCATATAAGAATATTGTTTACACTGGGTACTTTGAAAGGGACTAACATTTAGATACAATGTTATGTTATAATTTTAGGAGTTTATAACTACCATTTTAGTGGTTTGGTTTTGGCTATAGACTACTAACAAATGTTTAAAAGAAAAGAGAATATATGATATATGATAAGTGTAAATCTTAAGAGATGTGCATCGCTTGCAGGCATACATGGTGCCTATATATATACTACAAAATTCTACTGTACAATAGTTAAAATAATAATAAAATTTGCCATCCATTATTGACTTTTATGATTACAACACTCCCCTTTGGATGATAATTTTATTAGAGTGCAACTAGTACTGTCTCGTTAAAAACCTTGCTAAAGAAAAACCCAGTGGGATAAAAACTTTAGTCAAGGGAAAAAGAGTGCAGTATAGAGTTGACTCCCCCTTAAGTAGGCATCGATGAGTCGTCACATCTTTTGAACTTGCCTCATGCCAATATTGTGAACGTGTGTTCTGAAAACAACGGTTGACAGTGCTTTGGTATAAAGATCAGCAGAGTTGTTGATTGAATGTATCTCATTTTAATCTGGTTGTCTTTTACGAGATCTTGAGTATATGAGAAGAATCTGAGGTTTTCATCTGAAATTGTATCATCTAAATCTTTTATGTACAAGTTTAGCCCCTGCGATTTGTCTACAGTCTCCTTCATGGTTTGCACAAACCCTTGTTTCAATTCCTATTCTCTTTTAGTCTTTTCTGAGCATTACTAACATACCATTCTTTTCCATCAAACTTATGACCGTTAAGACCGTCTATGGCTTTGGTGCCTCGTCAGCATTTATATTTTGTTCTGTCACTTTTGATACTCTTCTTTCATTTGTATTATGAAAGCTGCATTATCTTCATATATAGTTGTTGGTGAAGATAGTTGTTGGTCTTTTATAGCGTTCTAGTCCACAAGAATCAATAATGATTTATGTCATTGATCTCAACCAAACACATTTTCTAGTAGTTTCATATAATGCAATCACTTCGTCATGATTTGATGGTGTTGCAACAAGTGTTTGTTTTAAGAACATCATGATTTTGTGGTACCTCCATTTAGGAATACATATCGAGTTTGAGATTTATCTTTATGAGGATTTGATGAATGACCTGCATATACATAATCAACCAAATCTTGTTTTGAAGCGTTAGAATAAAATAATTTTAAATCAGCAGTTCCTCAAATGTATCAAAATATCTGCTTGATCTCATTTCAATGGCGTTTTGTAGGGGTTGAGCTGAACCTTGTCAACAAATTAATTGTAAAAGAAATGTCAGGTCATGTACAATTTGTAAAATACATAATAACCCAATTGCACTAAGATATGGAACTTCTGATCCGTAAAGATCTTCATGATCTTCACGGGGATGAAATGGATCAGTGTCAATATTGAGTGATATATCAACCAATGGTTTTGTCTTTAAAAATGTTTTCAAATCTTTTCGGTATAGTTTGTTTGATGTACAAGTAAACCATTAGGCATATGCTCAATTTGCAATCCAAGGGAATACTTGGTTTTTTTTTTCATGATCTTTCATTTAAATTTTTTTAGAAGTTGAATGATTTCATAGATCTCATTATTTGTTCATATGATGTTATGATCATTGACATAAACAACTTACAATAAGAACACATGTTCAAATAAGATTATTTGTATACCCTTTTTCTTATCAAGTAATCATTTAATCAGTTATACTATTGTATCAACCCATATAAAAATCTTTGTGATTCAATGGAATACATTTCTTTGGGTTTTGCATTAGATGTTTCTAATACCTTAAACCCTTCATGGATATTCATGTATATCACTATCAAGTGATTTATTTAAATAAGTAGTAATAACATCCATGAGATGCATTTCTAAATTTTTTAGAAACTGTTAGGCTGATTAAGTATCTAAAAGTAATTGCATCCATAACATGAGTATAAGTTTTCCTCATAATCCATTCATGGTCTTTGAGAGAAATCTTGAGTTACAAGTCTAGCTTTATCTTGTAACTTCATTTTTCACATTTCTTTTTCGGATAAAAATTTATTTTTTATCTAATACGTTTCACATCTTTAAAAGTGATAACGATTGATCCGAAAACTTTTTTTTATTGAGCGATTCTAATTCAGCTCGTATTGCTCCTTTTCATTGAGCTCAATCATGTCTATTTTGATATTCAATGACAGATTTTGGTTCCAGATCATCATCTTTATTCATGATGTCATTATATGAAAATATCTCATCAAGATTTTTCATTTCATTTTGGTTCCATAATATTGCATAATTTATTGCAATTTATGTATTTACATTTATCAATATTCTCTGCAGAAGGAATATTGATTTATGGTTCTTCTTGAACACTTTCTTTTACTTCATTATCAGCTGATTTTTCTTTTCGAGGATTTTTATCTTTGGAAACAATTGGTCTTCCACGTTTCAGACGTGGCAAAGACTCACGAGTGACATTATTGCCAGCTTTTGAAATTTTAATTCGAGCTGGAGTATTTCCTACTATTATATATAATTTAGTCACTCTTTTTGTATCTTTAAATGCATAAAGTAATTAATTTTTAAGTTCTTGCATATGCATTATTTTTTGAACTTTCGTTTCGTATTATTTTGTGCAAGTTCTATATACCTTATTTGATGTTCACATCATGAAGCATATTTTTCTTTATTTTTTATTTCTCCCCCTAATATAGGGAAATTTTTTCTTTTTTTAAAATGACAACCAGCAAAACGTGCTGTAAAAACATCACCCGTCATGGGCTCAATATATCTTATGATTGAAAATGTTTCATATCCAACATATATTTTAAACCTTCTTTGAGGAACCATTTGTTGTGGTGGTGCAATTAAAAATACACTCCACAACCAAATATTCTAAGATGGAAAATATTTGGCTCTCGACCAAAATTAAGTTGGTAACGGAGAATATTTATGATTTGCACTTGGTTTAATGCGAATTAATGTCGCATCATGTAAATTTACATGTCCCCGTATAAATATTGAGAGTTTTGTACTCATTACCAATTGTCTAGTTATTAGCTGCAAGCGTTTATCTATTGATTCAGCTAAACCAATTTTGTGTATGCACATGAGCAACTGGATGTTCAACAACGATCCCTGTAGACATATAATAATCATTAAATGCTTTAGATGTTAACTCACCAGCATTATCAAGTCTCATCCTTTTAATGGTGTAATCAGAATAATGTGTTCTCAATTTAATAATTTGTGCAAGAAACTTTGCAAATGCCATATTACGGCTTGATAACACACAAACATGAGACCATCCGCTAGATGCGTCTATTAGAACCATGAAATATCAAAATGGTCCACATGATGGATGAATTGGTCCATATATATAACCTTGAATTCTTTCAAGAAACATTGGTGATTCTTTCTCAATATTCTTTTCATTAATCTCCATATGTGCTTTTCATTAATCATCATATGTGCTTTTCATTAATCACCATATGCGCTTTTTCATTAATCACCATATGTGCTTTTTCATTAATCACCATATGCGCTTTTAATTATATGCGCTGCGCTTTTCATCATATGCGCTTTTAATCATATGCGCTGTGCTTTTCATCATATACTTTTCATCATATGCGCTTTTCATCATATGCGCTTTTAATCATATGCGCTGCGCTTTTCATCATATGCGCTTTTCATCATATACGCTTTTTATCATATGCGCTTTTAATCATATGCGCTGTGCTTTCATCATATGCACTTTTAATCATATGCGCTGCGCTTTTCATCATATGCGTTTTTCATCATATGCGCTTTTTATCATATGCGCTTTTCGGTGCTACATAGATATTTCTCATTTTCGGTTATCATTGACTGATAATCATATCCATTATGATATATATCAGAGAAACATAACAAATTTCTCTTTGATTTGGGAGAAAACAAAGCATTGTTTATCAGAAAATTCGTACCATTTGGTAATATCAATTTTTGCCTTTTCCGTTCCTTATATCAAGTTTGCAAGACCTGATATAGTATTTATAATTCCTTCATTTAATTTAAATCAATGAAATATTTCTTAGATTTGATCATAGTGTGTATGTTACCATTATCTGCAATACATAGGTCTTTCCATTTAACTGATGTTGTATTTCAGCAGGATTCACTTAATAAAACATATGCGTTATGATCTAAAACCATTTATTTATGAGTGATACATAACAAACTAGGCATCTTAGAAAATTCAAACCGTTCAAGTCTCAAGGTAGCTCAGGGTTTATTTAATCAAGATTTTTCAACAGATTCACTCTCGTTTTCTTTTCTTTTGGGACTTATTTGTAGAGCTAAACAAGATGTTCATGTATTCAAGAAATACTAGACTGATGATCCACGTTACCAGATCATTAATAAGAATCTCCGGGATTCTTATAAGAGCGCCTACTAACATCTTCAATTTTATTCTTTCATGGATCACCATTATTTCTTGATAATTAATATCGTATCTATCTTTGAGTATTTTCCATAATACACTTGGATCTTCGATCATATAATATGTAGATTCTAAGGACTCATCAATATGTTTGCTAAGAAAAATACTTTCTATTGCTTTCTCTTGTTCGGAACAATTGTTATTTTCATTCAGAGTTTCTAAAATACCGATTGATTCGAGATGTTTTTCTACATTCATAACCCATATTAAGTAGTTGTTCCCACTTGATTCTAAAGGAGCAAATTTAAGCCTTTTCAAATTCGACATTTTCTATTATCAAAAGATGAACAACGTAAATCATAATCATAATCAACTTCTATTCATAGACAAATAATAAAATGAAATTAGAATCATTTTAAATTCATAAGTAGCAAACAACAGAATAATGGCATGATTACAAATGATAAAACCACAAGAGCATGATAGAATATAGGTTCACCTGGTGGTATATTAGCAACAATGATGATAGTTAGTATGACCAACACAATAGGAAAAATCATCCTTGTGTGAATCATCTTTACAAAAAACTTTTTGAGAGTGGTAATCTGAGAAAATGAAGATTGATTTGTGAAAATGTGAAAACGGAGATGTTTATTTTATATTTGAAAAATATAGTCGTTGTAACGTCGTCAGTTGACGTTACAACCGTTATGTATATATGACCGCTGTAACGTCGTTAGTTGACGCTAACGACTGTTATGTGCTCGTTGTATTAATAATAATTTTAATAAAAGAATTTTATTAGTATAAATATGATTACTATAAATACATTTAGTATAAATACGTTTAGTATAAATATGAAGATTAAGAGAATAAACATATTATGCATAAATAATAAATTTAAGAATAAACATTAGTGTGCATGAAATAAATAATGATTAATTGCATAAGTAATTGATAATGCTAAAAACAAACATATATTTCATAGCATTATTCCTCAAGAAAGACAAGCTTTTAGTTGCAATTGTTCTATTTACAAGTGATATTCGTTTAAATAATAAAAGGTGAAGACAAAAGACAGATTCGACGATTTGAAGACGCAAACGACCAAAAAGCTAAAAAGTACAAAATACAATCTAAGTGGTTCAATTTATTGATGAGAAACGTCTAAAAGTTACAAGAGTACGAGCCGTGAAACGCAAAGTACAAGATATTAAATAGTACGAAAGGACGTTCGAAAATTCGGAACCGGGACCTGAGCCAACTATCAACGCGCGACGCAACGGACCTAAAATTACGAGTCAACTATGCACAAGAATATAAAATAATATACATATATAATTACTTAAAATTATATATAATATATTATAATTAATATATTAATCGAGCAGCCCACATTTTTGGAAGGATATGTGTCCAGTGAAAGGCGGCCATACGACCGCATGGCTAGGAAGCACAAACTCCATGCGGTCGCATGGAGTACTGTAGCAGCTGAGGTTCTATAAATGAAATGTTTTCTGGCCGAAAATATACACAATATATCTATCTCTCACTCTTCTCAATTTATATTTATATTTATATTTTAATTATAATTTTAATTTTAAGTTAATAATAATAAGGTTATAGTGGTGAATGTTTTAAGTTTGTAAGTCGAAATTCTGTCCGTGTAACGCTACGCTATTATTAATCATTGTAAGTTATGTTCAACCTTTTTAAATTAATGTCTCGTAGCTAAGTTATTATTATACTTATTTAAGCCGAAATAATCGTGATGTTGGGCTAAATATTAAAGACGGGGTAATTGGGCTTTGTACCATAATTGGGGTTTGGACAAAAGAACGACACTTGTGTAAATTGGACTATGGGCTATTAATGAGCTTTATATTAACTAATTGATACCTCGTTAATTTAATATAAAGGTTACAATTTGACGTATCTATATATAACCACATAGTACGGTGGGCGGGATATCTATAAATACGAATTATCGTTCATTTTACCGGACACGGGGATTGATTAATAGTTAATGGACTCATTAAAACAGGGGTGGATTACATTCAAGGGTAATTGGTGTAATTGTTAACAAAGTAGTAAAACCTTGGATTACACGCAGTCGATAACATGGTGTATTCACTAAACAAAGTATTAAGACCTTGTTACAGTTCGAATCCCCAATTAGTTGAAATATTTGACTTTGGGTATAAGGATAATTTGACGAAGACTCTCGCACTTTATATTTATGACTGATGAACTATTATGGACAAAACCGTATGGACATATCGAATAATCCAGGACAAAGGACAATTAACCCATGGTAATAAATTAAAATCAACGCGTCAAACATCATGATTACGGAAGTTTAAATAAGCATAATTCCTTTATTTTATATCTCATCGTACTTTTAATTATCGTACTTTTTAATTATCGCAACTTTTATTTACTGTCATTTTATTTATCGCACTTTTATTTATCGCAATTTTATTTATCGTCATTTACTTTACGCTTTAAATTAAGTTATATTTATTTTTAATATTTTACATTAGGTTTTAATTGTGACTTAAGACATAAAATCGACAAACCGGTCACTAAACGGTAAAAAACCCCTTTTATAATAATAATACTACTACTTATATATATATATCTTTATACAAATATAGTATAGTTCAAAAATATAGCGTTAAACTTGGCTAGTTCCCTGTGGACGAACCGGACTTACTAAAAACTACACTACTGTACGATTAGGTACACTGCCTATAAGTGTTGTAGCAAGGTTTAGGTATATCCACTCTATAAATAAATAAATAACTTGTGTAAAATTGTATCGTATTTAATAATATTTTGTAACAAATATATAACTATTTCGTATACGCTGCTGCACACATTAGTAATCATAAATGTTAGATAACATAAACATAAATGTTATTGAAGTTAATAAGAGTTAGATTACATAAATATAATTTAGGCGGTATAACCGACCATATATAACTTAAATAACATAAATATAAATGTTAGTGAAGTTAATAAAAGTTAGTTTACAGAAATATAATTCAGGCGGTATAACCGACCATATATAACTTAAATAACATAAATATAAATGTTAGTGAAGTTAATAAAAGTTAGATTACAGAAATATAATTCAGGCGGTATAACCGACCATATATAACTTAAATAACATAAATATAAATGTTAGTGAAGTTAATAAAAGTTAGATTACAGAAATATAATTTTACTTATGATGATAACAATATTTACCTTACTAATAAATAATAGAAGATATCATTAAAGAATTTCTTACCTTGATTAGTGACTTGTGCTTGCTTAGATAAACCTTGATTATACGGAGCACTTCGTGCTGATAGCGTGTTATAATTTTAGGAGTTTATAACTACCATTTTAGTGGCTTGGTTTTGGCTATAGACTACTAACAAATGTTTATAAGAAAAGAGAATATATGATATATGATAAGTATATATCTTAAGAGATGTGCATCGCTTGCAGGCATACATGGTGCCTATATATATACTACAAAATTCTACTGTACAATAGTTAAAATAATAATAAATTTGCCATCCATTGTTGACTTTTATGATTACAACATGTTATAATTTATTTATTTTTGTTATAAATCTCAAAAGTCAAGCAAGTGTATGACCAATTTATTTCACCACATCCACTCACTTTTGCATATTGAATTTAGAGGCTTTTGTATAGTAACTTTAGTACTATAAATATGATTGCAAATGTAAGTCTACGATTGTACCAGTTTCTTAAAAATATCATCCCTACTTCTTCTATACTTTCTCTCTATTATACTTAGCATACCATTATAATCTATATCTATATAATAGATTATACCACTAAAGATAATCATAAACTAAGAAATTTTAACAATTTTGTAGTTTTAAATTTGGCTTCTTTTATAATTGCAAATTTGATCTTTTGAATTTTTCTAACGATGTTCCTATAATATGTTGTTGATGTTATGTTTACTTCTGAGTTTTTCTAATGATAATCCTATAAGATTGTACATAACAATTATTATTTATTTACTTAACAATTATTATTTTTACTCTATATACTACATAATGTAAAAACAAGTGACTTGATTGGCCAAGGGGTAGTGTAGAAAATGCATTTTTCCACCCGACCCACCTTCATGCTATTTTTTACACTTAATTCCATGTGGCATTTTACAATAGGCTCGTTAGATAGTGGATTTTCACAACACTTTTAACTTAAGTCACATGCTAGTCATGTGACTGTGACTTCAACTTTTTTTTTTTTTTTTCATTTATAATGTTTACTTTTTACATATTAGTAAAACAATGTTATAATTTATTTATTTTGTATTTTTTTTAAAGACAAACTCACACACTTTACACGAATATTTACAATAATTTACGAACTATGTTCACAACGGGACTTGAACCCTCAACCTCTTGGTTAAAAGGGTCACCACGATACCGCCAGGCCAAGGGCCCTTTGGTATTTATTTTGTATTTTTAGATTTGGATGCTTTTATAGTTGCAAATCTAATCTTTTGGATTTCTCTAACGATATTCCAATATAATGTTGCTAACATTATATTTACTCGAGTTTTTCAAACGACAATCCTATAGGGTTGTACATAACAATTACTTTATTTACTTGACGATTAATATTTTTTCCAAACACTTTTAAAGTTTTAAGCCTTTCAAAAAATGTAATATAATACTAATACAAAGAAAAATTAACTCTAAGCTTAATAAGAAAAACTTTCAAAAACGAAAAGATGATATTTATTTTTTGACGACCTAAGAATTATGATAAATAAAATATCTTGCTGTGAATGGAAGTTAAGTAAACTAAATGTAAGAACAATGTAAAACTGAAAATGTGTTCGACTGATTTATTATGAATCACATACATGAGTTTAAATACAAGGAAAAAGGTAAAGAGTATTAAATGCTAGTCTAGATAGCTAGTATAATAAGAAATATTAGATGCTAGCCTAATAAAACAAACATGCTAGTCTAATACTACGTAAAACATTAAATGCTAGATATAAAGGAGATCCTACAATCTCTATTTTCCATCCTTGGAAATATCCCATTAATCAAGGGATTATAATATCTCATAAATCAAGGGATTATGTTGCACTAATTTTAACACTCCCCCTTAGTGCAAACTCTCGACCAAAAATCCCCAACGCTTCTCGAAATTCCATGAACTTGATTTTCATTAGAGCTTTAGTAAAGATGTCGGCTACTTGAGCATTTGTCCTTACGTTTGCTAGCTCGATTTCCCCGCTAAGAACCTTTTCATGAATAAATGATATCTCATTTCTATATGCTTAGTACGGGCATGAAACACAGGATTCGAAGCAAGCTTGATTGCTGTAAAGACCCGTCCTAATCCATAAGAACGAATACAATAACATATGATTACATTGCGAGGTATTTGACCTCTATATGATACATTTTACAAACATTGCATTCTTTTTGAAAGACAAACTTTCATTACATCAAAAATTGACAAGCATGCATACCATTTCATAATATCCATCTATAAATGATTTAATCTGTCATTTACTTAATCATAATCTTTACTGAATTCAACGACTTGAATGCAACGTCTTTTGAAATATGCCATGAATGACTCCAAGTAATATCTTTAAATTGAGCAAATGCACAGCGGAAGATTTCTTTCAATCTTGAGAATAAACATGCTTTCAAGTGTCAACCAAAAGGTTGGTGAGTTCATTAGTTTATCATAATCGATCATTTTCATAATTTTAATAGATCACAAAATTTTCATATTTATAAACATAATCCTCAAGCAGAATCCTCTCGTCTGCATTAAGGTAAAATCATTTATATGGTGAACACCTGGTAACCGACATTAACAAAATGCATATAGAATATCCCCAAAACAGAATCCTCTCGTCTGTATAACAGAATCTGTGATGCCCCGTACAAAACCATCGTGTACGAATCATCAACAACAGGATCATTACAAGGTCAAATACTATATGCGGTTTCAAAAGAAGTTTGCATTCATGAATAAAGGTGATGTCCTAACCAACATCAAATATCTTACAACAAAAGTATGCTTCAATGAACAGAAGCAATTAATAATAGTGCGTGACCCAATGGTCGTTACAAATCATTGTTTCAAAAGGTAACATAGTTTGAATGCAAATAAAATGTTTCATGCGGTGACAACTCTAACAAGCGCAGCGGGTGTCTACAAAGCATGACCAGTACAACAGCGGAAGCAAGCAACCTTAAGCACCTGAGAAAAACATGCTTAAAAACATCAACACAAAGGTTGGTAAGCTATAGTTTAAGTATAACAGTAATGTAAGGTAGGCCACGAGATTTCAGTGCTTCAACAGCGTTTCAAAACAGTATGTAAAGTATATGTTTAACCGTGGGCACTTGGTAACTAACTTAACGTTTATAACCCCCTGAAAGTACACTTGGAGAGTGCGTATGTTTACGAAGTATTAAACACCCGTTAAATGCTAGCGCTACTAGCCCGAGTGGGGATGTCAAACCCTATGGATCCATATCTAAGATTCGCGTTCACCGGTTCAAAGACCAATGACTAAACGTTACCGAGCTAAGGGGAAAGTTTATGCCGTTGTATAACCCACGCATATATAAAGTTTAAGTACTCGTGCCTAGTATGTAAAACGTAAAATGCGCATGTATTCTCAGTTTCCAAAATAGTTAAAGTAAAAAGAGATGCTATAACTCACAGTGTAAAGTAATAGTAAAGTTAATTCGGGAAAGTAAGCAAGTATGTAGGTCCGGAAAGTCCTCAACCTAAGTCAAAAGTTACTAAGTCAGTAAATCGTCCCCATAGGTTTAAATGTATGTAAATTAGGTCTTAAGTATCATCATCATTCATCATCAAACAAAAAGTATAAAGTAAGTTTCATTCTAGAAAAGAGTTTAAAACAAAGACTGACTTCGGTCAGTCGCCACGGCCTCTATACCTACTGAAATGAGGTGAGACCAGTGACCATGGCTCCGTATATGAGTCCTTTAGTTGCTTTAAAAATTCCAGAACCAAACTCTTCTTCTTTTGACCGTGGCGACGGTTTAAGTGCGAGTAGGTCAGAATTTTTCAGCACAACGTTAAAAGGACATAGTGACGTTCGGAGGGCCATAGATCCTAAACCGTAACTCGGATTAAGACGAGTTTTAAAAGAAAAATTATCTACTCGAACAGAGCTAACTGAAAATCAACTTTACAGTAGCCTAGGTATTCTGATCAGACCCGAAAAACAGTAGGTTTAGTGTTCCAGTGGGTTCTTGGTGCTCAATGCTCATCACGGTTCTCATCCTTGATGCATATAGTTTCAAGTGTACAACTCATTGATGTGTTTGCATCATCTTTACCAAGTTTTGACCATTATAACACAAGTGTAAGTCTAAGATAAGTAGCACAACTCAATTAAGTATTGCAAGTAGTTTGATGAACCAAAGTTACATCAAGATCTTATATCCGACACATATATGAACTCTAAAAGTAATATTAAGCTACAAACTTGAAAGTAAACTAAATAATCAAGATCTTAAGTTGTAGAACATAGTTCTTAGTTAGATCTTGAAGATCCAAGACCAAAAAGTCTAGATCTAAAGTTACTAAGTTAAATCCTAAGTCATAACACTTGAATCTTTACTTTAATGAAACCATAAGTTATGAAACTTAGATTCCCATCTTGTAAAGTGTATGTAAGCTTACGAGCTCTTGTTTACAACAAAATAAGAAGACCATAAGCTATAGAAACTTAGATCTATCAAAATTATATGAAGTTGTAACTAGAAAGTTAAACTTCCATGTTCTTGAACTTACAAAGTTAACTTTGGTTCAAGAAAAATGAGATCAAGATTAACTAGTAATACTTAACCATGCTTACAACAATCACAACTTTAAAGCATGAACAAAAGGAAGAAATAAATTAATCTACAAGTTACAAGTCCATGGTTGTTCATACTTTAAAGATTCAAGCCAAGGCTTTGATCTTTAAGAAAGTAGACCTTAAGTTTACAACATGAACACAAGTATGGTTTTACAACTCATGAACTTTAAATCTTTAAAACATTAAGTGTAGAACCATAAAATAGAAAGTTTAGATTCTTTGTTCTTGGTTTTTTACAACAAAAGATGAAAGTAACCAAGATTAGATGAAGATACAAGTTATAGAACTTGATCTTTAACAAAGATAAACAACAAGTAAGTAATCAACAATAAAGAACAAGTAATCAAAACAAGCAAATGATGATGATGTATATGTATATATTTCGGTTTTTGGAAGAGAAAAAGAAGAGAGAAAAGCTCATGTTACTTACAATATTTGAGAGAGAATGAGATAAAAAAGAGAAGTAAGTTTTTGTGTGTGAAAAAGTGAAGTGAAATGAGAGAATAAGTAACAAAAATTTGAAAGCAAATCTCCTCCCCATGTGAGCCAAGGCCGACGGTTTCCACAATCAAAAGGGGGAGGGAAAAGTCCACTAGTTACTTGCATGTATTTAGCTCAAAATGGTATAAAGTTAAGTTGTTATGGGAAAGTGTTGTAAGTTTACATGTAACTAGCCTCCTTACTTCACTAACCATTCTAGTTTCATCTAAATGTGATACTTGCATAATAAGATGGGCTAACTTAGTCCATTAAGTGTGTAGGGTGGGCTTCTAAGTCCATGTACATTTATAAAGCCCAAGTATGTAAATAAGTAACAATTAAATAAACAAAGCCCAAGTAATTAACTAGTAACCTTAGTTAATCAAAAATGATTAATAAAAATTAATCATGAATGTAAATAATATTCTAAATATTATTCATGAAAAGTTCGTGTGTCACAAAGACGTGTCAGGCATTTAAAAGTCATGTACGGTAACAGGTAAATGTAATAAAATGCATTCATTAACACGCAAGCATTAATAATAATTATTATTAATTAAAAGTTGGAAAATTCCGGGTTGTTACATTACCCACATGTTAAAGAAAATTTCGTCCCGAAATTTTAAGCTGAGGTAGATGGAGGAGTTGGGAAAAGGTGAGGATACTTCTGCATCATTTGATCCTCTCGTTCCCAGGTAAACTCAGGTCCTCGTTTGACATTCCATCGTACTCGAACGATCGGAATCTTGTTGTGTTTCAAAGTTTTGACCTCCCGGTCCATAATTTCAACAGGCTCTTCCACGAACTGGAGTTTGTCGTCAATCGTAAGTTCCTCCAAAGGTATGACATGTTCCGGTTCAGCAAGACACTTTTTCAAATTCGATACATGAAAGGTAGGATGAACGGAGCTCAATTGAGTTGGAAGATCCAAACGGTAAGCAACAGGTCCAACACGCTCCAAGATTTTAAAAGGATCAATGTATCGCGGGTTGAGCTTCCCACGTTTTCCAAAACGGTTCACACCTTTCCAAGGTGCGACCTTCAACATTACACGGTCACCCACGTTGAATTCAAAGTCTTTACATTTTAGGTCGGCATAACTCTTTTGACGATCACGGGCCGTCTTGAGTCTCGCTTGAATCTGGACAACCTTCTCAGTGGTTTCATGGAATATCTCGGGTCCCATTTTTTTTTTTACTTTTCGCCTACTTTGGCCAACAAATAGGAGATCGGCACTTGTTGCCATACAACGCTTCAAAAAGTGCGGCATTAATGCTCAAGTGATAACTGTTGTTGTAAGAGAATTCGGCTAGCGGCAAATGCCTTTCCCAGGCCTTTCCAAAATCAATGACACATGCACGCAACATGTCTTCTAAAGTATGAATCGTGCGCTCGCTTTGCCCGTCGGTCTGCGGATGATATGAAGTGCTCATGTCGAGACGTGTTCCCAAGGCTTCTTGTAAAGAACTCCAAAATCTGGAAGCAAAATGGGGATCGCGATCTGAGATGATTGATAAGGGCACACCATGACGAGATATAACTTCTTTGATGTATAGTTGAGCGAGTCTCTCCATCGTATCAGTTTCCTTCATAGCTAGGAAGTGTGCAGATTTGGTAAGACGGTCAACGATAACCCAAATGGTATCGTATCCGCCCACCGTCTTTTGTAGCTTAGTAATGAAATCCATTGTTATCCTTTCCCATTTCCATTGTGGGATTTCTGGTTGTTGAAGTAATCCAGAGGGCCTCTGATGTTCGGCCTTAACTTTCGAACAAGTCAAACACTTACCAACATAAGTTGCAACGTCCTTCTTAAGGTTAGGCTACCAATACTGTTCCTTAAGATTGTGGTACATTTTACCCGCTCTGGGATGAATCGAATATCTCAACTTGTGGGCTTCATCTAATATAAGGTTCCGTAAATCTCCATAACGAGGTACCCAAATTCTTCCAGCATAGCATCGGAGTCCAGTCTCCTTAACTTCAAATCGAGAAATGAGAATGTTCAAGCATTCATGAGATATATTCTCCTCCTTGAGAGCCTCATCTTAGGCTTCTCGGATCTGGCTATTGAGGTTCGAATGAATGGTGATGTTCAGTGCCCGAACACGAAGAGGTGCCATCCTCTCTTTTCGGCTCAAAGCGTCAGCTACAACATTGGCCTTGCCAGGGTGATAACGAAGTTCACAATCATAGTAGTTCAGCGTCTTGATCCATCAACACTGTCTCATATTCAGTTGCTTCTGATCGAAAATGTGCTGGAGGCTTTTATGATCGGTGAAAATAGTGCTCTTTGTTCCATAAAGATAGTGTCTCCACAGTTTTATGCAAAGACAACGGCTCCAAGCTCGAGATCTTGCGTTGTGTAATTTCGCTCGTGAATCTTCAGTTGTCAGGAGGCGTAAGCGATAACCTTTGTTCGTTGCATCAGTACACAACCAAAACCACTTTTTGAAGCATCACAATAAACGTCGAAATCGTCACCGCCTTCAGGAAGTGATAAGATAGGTGCGGTGGTTAACTTCTTTTTCAAGGTTTGAAATGCAGATTCCTATTCGGGTTCCCAAATGAACTTCTTCCCTTTGTGAGTCAGCGCGGTCAAAGGACGCGCAATCAGAGAGAATCCTTCAATAAATCTTCGGTAGTAACCGGCGAGACCTAAAAATTTTCGGATGTGAGTCGGAGTAGTGGAGGTTTCCCACTTGATGATAGCTTCAATCTTTGCGGGATCAACTTTGATACCTTGATCACTCACAACATGACCCAGAAATTGGACTTCCTTCAACCAAAACTCACACTTGGAGAATTTTGCATAGAGTTGCTCTTGTCTCAAGAGTTCCAACACTAGACGAAGATGTTGTTCATGTTCTTCTTCGCTTTTGGAGTAGATGAGGATATCATCTATGAAGACGATAACGAACTTATCCAGGTATGGCTTGCAGACACGATTCATGAGGTCCATGAATACGGCAGGTGCGTTGGTTAAACCGAATGGCATTACGAGAAACTCATAATGTCCATAACGGATTCTGAATGCAGTCTTCATCACATCGCTCTCTTTCACCCTCAACTAGTGATAACCGGATCGCAAATTGATCTTAGAGTAAACGCTCGATCCTTGTAGTTGATCAAAAAGATCGTCAATTAGGGGAAGAGGATACCGATTCTTGATCGTCAATTTGTTGAGTTCACGGTAGTCTATACACATGCAGAAGGATCCATCCTTCTTCTTCACAAATAAAATAGGTGCGCCCCAAGGCGAGAAACTTGGTTGGATAAATCTACGGTCTAGCAGTTCTTGTAATTGACTCTGCAACTCTTGCATTTCGGAAGGTGCTAGTCGATAAGGTGCGCGAGCTATAGGTGCAGCTCCTGGCACTAAGTCGATCTGAAACTCCACTGCTCTCGGTGGAGATAATCCAGGCAATTCCTCCGGGAAGACGTCGAAAAATTCATTCACAATTCGTACATCACCCACGCTCGTCACTTCGGTTTCTACTGTTTTCACATGTGCCAAAACAGCAAGACGTCCTTTCTTCATGATCTTCTGCGCTTTCATGCAACTAATGAGATTCAGTTTTGAGCTACATCTCTCTTCGTAAATAACCAGTGGTTCACCGTCTCCGTGTGGTATACGAAGAGCTTTATCTCTACAGATAATGTCGGCCCTTATCTTGGTCAACCAGTCCATACCGACAATAACGTCAAAGCTTCCTAACTTAATGGGTATAAAGTCAATCTCGAAATCCACACAAGCTATATTGATAATAGCTCCTCGGCTAATTTGGTCAACTTTCTCAAGTTTCCCATTGGCTACCTCTACAAGCATACTCTCCTTTAAAGGAACTAACGACCAATTTATCTTATCGCAAAAGTGTCTACATACATAACTTCTATCGGCACCAGTATCAAAAAGGACAGAAGCTAATAGATTGTTGATAGTGAATATACCTGTCACCAAGTCGGGGTTCTCACGAGCATCCCTTGCATTTATATTGAAAGCTCGTCCACGCGGTGGTCCGCCGTCCTTTCGCTTGTTGGGACACTCATATTTGAAATGGCCCGTCTGTCCGCATTCATAACACTTTCTCGGTCCATTGGGGTTCGGCTTCCCAGTCATGGTGGTGATCTTGCAGTCCCTGCCAATATGCCCGGTCTTTTTGCATTTTTCACAAACAACGTTACAGTACCCGGTATGGTGCTTGTAGCACCTCTTGCACTGTGGTAGAGTATCCTTGTAGTTGGGGTTTGAGCCAGTGTTCGGGTTGGGGTTCCCACTGTTGTTGTTTCCTTTGAAACCCTCATGTCGCTTCGCTGGGTTTTGATCATAGGCTCTACCCTTGTTGTTATCCCACTTTCGCTTATCACTACTACCCGCTTCGGATTTTGCCTTTTCCGGTTCATCGATGATGATTTGGTTCATTAAGGTGTGTGCCATGCGCATTGCTTCCGGGACATTGGGTGGCTTAGACGAGGTGACATTTCCCTTAATGGACTTAAGGAGTCCCCACAAATACCTTTCCATACGCTTAAACTCCGGGGTAACCATGGTAGGACACATCAGGGCTAATTCTAGATATCTACGGTTGTAACCATCGAGATCGTTTCTCACAACCTTCAACTGCATAAACTCCATCTCCATTTTCTGGATCTCTGTCCTAGGGAAATATTCCTCAATCAGGGCCCCTTTGAATTCCTCCCATGGGGTAGCAAATGCCTCATCAATACCCTTTGCTTGAGCCAATGTGTTCCACCAAGTTAGTACGCCGTCTGACAGCGTACATGAAGCATACTTGGTTTTGTTCACCTCTGAGCAGTTACTAACTCGGAACACGGATTCTAATTTCTTAAACCACCTAGTGAGACCAACTGGCCCCTCCGTTCCACTAAAGTTGTGGGGCTTGCAGCTTTGAAACTCTTTGTATGTGCATCCATTACGAATGGGTTGGATAACCGGTGGCGGTAGAGCTTGGGGGTTCATTTCCGCTAAAGCTGCGGCGACTCGTTCATTGATCATTTCCTTGATTTGGGCTATGGTGGGTGTTGATCTTCCGTTGGCCATTGATGTTCTAAACAAATTTTTTGACTCAAGTCAAAATCCATCATTCAAATAGTAATAATACAGTATATGGTAACCAGCATGGAATCAACACATCACATGCTAATTAAGTAACGCAAATAGATTCAGATACCACAAGGTCATCATACAGTAACGTAAATAGAACACTGTGCAAGAATTAAACAACACAAAGTTCCATTCATTAATAATAAGTTGCATACATCTGCATAGGTTCGTACAATACATAAGTGAAATATAAAACTACAAATGAGATTACATAATGAAATCTACTACAAATGTCCTACGGTGATGGTGGGTGTAGGATGTCCATTACGTGGGACATCTGTGTAGTGACCCGAACTTTTCCATGTTTATATATATTAATTGAGATTGATATTTACATGATTAAATGTTTCCAACATGTTAAGCAATCAAACTTGTTAAGACTTGATTAATTGAAATAGGTTTCATATAGATAATTGACCACCCAAGTTGACCGGTGATTCACGAACGTTAAAACTTGTAAAAACTATATGATGACATATATATGGTTATATATATAGTTAACATGATATTATGATAAGTAAACATATCATTAAGTATATTAACAATGAACTACATATGTAAAAACAAGACTACTAACTTAATGATTTTGAAACGAGACATATATGTAACGATTATCGTTGTAACTACATTTAATGTATATATATCATATTAAGAGATATTCGTACATCATAATATCATGATAATATAATAATTTAAAATCTCTTTTGATATTATAAACATTGGGTTAACAACATTTAACAAGATCGTTAACCTAAAGGTTTCAAAACAACATTTACATGTAACGACTAACGATGACTTAACGACTCAGTTAAAATGTATATACATGTAGTGTTTTAATATGTATTCATACACTTTTGAAAGACTTTAAGACACTTATCAAAATACTTCTACTTAACAAAAATGCTTACAATTACATCCTCATTCAGTTTCATCAACAATTCTACTCGTATGCACCCGTATTCGTACTCGTACAATACACAGCTTTTAGATGTATGTACTATTGGTATATACACTCCAATGATCAGCCATTAGCAGCCCATGTGAGTCACCTAACATATGTGGGAACCATCATTTGGCAACTAGCATGAAATATCTCATAAAATTACAAAAATATGAGTAATCATTCATGACTTATTTACATGAAAACAAAATTACATATCCTTTATATCTAATCCATACACCAACGACCAAAAACACCTACAAACACTTTCATTCTTCAATTTTCTTCATCTAATTGATCTCTCTCAAGTTATATCTTCAAGTTCTAAGTGTTCTTCATAAATTCCAAAAGTTCTAGTTTCATAAAATCAAGAATACTTTCAAGTTTGCTAGCTCACTTCCAATCTTGTAAGGTGATCATCCAACCTCAAGAAATCTTTGTTTCTTACAGTAGGTTATCATTATAATACAAGGTAATAATCATATTCAAACTTTGGTTCAATTTCTATAACTATAACAATCTTATTTCAAGTGATGATCTTACTTGAACTTGTTTTCGTGTCATGATTCTGCTTCAAGAACTTCGAGCCATCCAAGGATCCATTGAAGCTAGATCCATTTTTCTCTTTTCCAGTAGGTTTATCCAAGGAACTTAAGGTAGTAATGATGTTCATAACATCATTCGATTCATACATATAAAGCTATCTTATTCGAAGGTTTAAACTTGTAATCACTAGAACATAGTTTAGTTAATTCTAAACTTGTTCGCAAACAAAAGTTAATCCTTCTAACTTGACTTTTAAAATCAACTAAACACATGTTCTATATCTATATGATATGCTAACTTAATGATTTAAAACCTGGAAACACGAAAAACACCGTAAAACCGGATTTACGCCGTCGTAGTAACACCGCGGGCTGTTTTGGGTTAGTTAATTAAAAACTATGATAAACTTTGATTTAAAAGTTGTTATTCTGAGAAAATGATTTTTATTATGAACACGAAACTATATCCAAAAATTATGGTTAAACTCAAAGTGGAAGTATGTTTTCTAAAATGGTCATCTAGACGTCGTTCTTTCGACTGAAATGACTACCTTTACAAAAACGACTTGTAACTTATTTTTCCGACTATAAACCTATACTTTTTCTGTTTAGATTCATAAAATAGAGTTCAATATGAAACCATAGCAATTTGATTCACTCAAAACGGATTTAAAATGAAGAAGTTATGGGTAAAACAAGATTGGATAATTTTTCTCATTTTAGCTACGTGAAAATTGGTAACAAATCTATTCCAACCATAACTTAATCAACTTGTATTGTATATTATGTAATCTTGAGATACCATAGACACGTATACAATGTTTCGACCTATCATGTCGACACATCTATATATATTTCGGAACAACCATAGACACTCTATATGTGAATGTTGGAGTTAGCTATACAGGGTTGAGGTTGATTCCAAAATATATATAGTTTGATTTGTGATCAATACTGAGATACGTATACACTGGGTCGTGGATTGATTCAAGATAATATTTATCGATTTATTTCTGTACATCTAACTGTGGACAACTAGTTGTAGGTTACTAACGAGGACAGCTGACTTAATAAACTTAAAACATCAAAATATATTAAAAGTGTTGTAAATATATTTTGAACATACTTTGATATACATGTATATATTGTTATAGGTTCGTGAATCAACCAGTGGCCAAGTCTTACTTCCCGACGAAGTAAAAATCTGTGAAAGTGAGTTATAGTCCCACTTTTAAAATCTAATATTTTTGGGATGAGAATACATGCAGGTTTTATAAATGATTTACAAAATAGACACAAGTACTTGAAACTACATTCTATGGTTGAATTATCGAAATCGAATATGCCCCTTTTTATTAAGTCTGGTAATCTATGAATTAGGGAACAGACACCCTAATTGACGCGAATCCTAAAGATAGATCTATTGGGCCTAACAAACCCCATCCAAAGTACCGGATGCTTTAGTACTTCGAAATTTATATCATATCCGAAGGGTGTCCCGGAATGATGGGGATATTCTTATATATGCATCTTGTTAATGTCGGTTACCAGGTGTTCACCATATGAATGATTTTTATCTCTATGTATGGGATGTGTATTGAAATATGAAATCTTGTGGTCTATTATTATGATTTGATATATATAGGTTAAACCTATAACTCACCAACATTTTTGTTGACGTTTTAAGCATGTTTATTCTCAGGTGATTATTAAGAGCTTCCGCTGTCGCATACTTAAATAAGGACGAGATTTGGAGTCAATGCTTGTATGATATTGTGTAAAAACTGCATTCAAGAAACTTATTTTGTTGTAACATATTTGTATTGTAAACCATTATGTAATGGTCGTGTGTAAACAGGATATTTTAGATTATCATTATTTGATAATCTACGTAAAGCTTTTTAAACCTTTATTGATGAAATAAAGGTTATGGTTTGTTTTAAAATGAATGTAGTCTTTGAAAAACGTCTCATATAGAGGTCAAAACCTCGCAACGAAATCAATTAATATGGAACGTTTTTAATCAATAAGAACGGGACATTTCAGTTGGTATCAGAGCGTTGGTCTTAGAGAACCAGAATTTTGCATTAGTGTGTCTTATCGAGTTTGTTAGGATGCATTAGTGAGTCTGGACTTCGACCGTGTTTACTTGAAAAATGATTGCTTAACAAATTTTGTTGGAAACTATATATTTTTAACATGTGAATATTATGTGATATATTAATCTCTTAACGCGTTTGATATTATGTGATAGATGTCTACCTCTAGAACAAGTCCCATTGACTCACCTAATAATAATGAAGAGTCAAATGTAAATTGGAATGATTCGTGGACTGATTCACAAGTTCCCGAAGAGGAACCGGAAGAAGAGTCGGAACCGGAAGAAGAATCGGAACCGGAAGAAGAATCGGAAACGGATGAAGAAATAGAACCAGTGGGGGAAATAATAAAACGGTTAAGTAAAAGAAAATTCTCAATCAACCGACCAAGGTTAATTATGGTCAATGGTGTTTCCGCCAAGGAAGCAAAATATTGGGAGGATTACCAATTCTCCGATGAATCGGATTCCGACGAGAATTCCGATGATGTTATAGAAATTACCCCAACTGAATTTAAAAAGGCAAAAGAAAATAATAAGGGAAAGGGCATAAAAATAGAGAAATCTAATTCCAACCCCGATGAACTTTATATGTATCGTCAACCCCCGAAGTCCTTAAGTTGTTACAATGACCCGGGAACCTCTAAACCACCAGGTTTTTCTAAACCAATGTGGAAAACGACGGCTCGTATTAGGGGAACATCATATATCCCTAGAAACTTGGCAAAACGAACCAAAACCGAAGAAGAAGAAACAAGCGAGTCGGAATAAGATAGTTGTATTCGTGTGGTGTAATATATGTAATATAGTATGCTTATGCTTTATGATATATGTAAAAATTGCTTGTATTAATAAGTATTTTTTTTATGAATCTAACTCTTGTCTATTTTAGAGTATAAAAACACAAAATGGATAGACAACCCAATATTTTAAGAGACCTACCCGGAGACATGATTGATGAAATCTTGTCTAGAGTCGGTCAGAATTCTTCGGCACAACTATTTAAGGAGAGATCAGTTTGTAAGACATTCGAAGAACGTTCCAAGAATGTCTTGGTTTATAAGAGACTTTTGTTTGAAAGATGGGGGATATCACATTGGGAAACCAATAAGTTACGATGTGTTTACTTTGACGCATATATTGCGGGGAACCCAAATGCTATTTTACGCAATGGGTTAAGAAATTATTTTGACTCAATATATCCGAATATTGGACTTCGTGATTTAGAAAAAGCGGCTAACATGAAACATAAAGAAGCATGTTATGCTTACGGATTAGTAATGTTCGCTTCTCACCAAAGTGAGAACAAGAACATCGGGCTACAACTATTAAACAAAACGTTCCCACAAGTGACGGAGTCGGTAATTGGGGTAAGAAATGAGGTTTTTAGATTGTTACGGGACTGTTGGACATTACGTAACCCTCGTCCCATTGACGACGTTACAACACGCTGTCTTATCAACGGCCATAACGGTTATGTTCCACAAGACCATGGATGGGAAGTAATCCTAGTAAAACCAGAGTGCATGACTTGTTTCTGGACGTATGAATTACGTGTCTTTATTGCCTTTGCTAAACGACTTGTGTACTAGCTAGAATTATCTTCACAACCATCTTGTATCAAATTTATTGTGTGCTATATTTCATGCTATATGTAAGATAAGCGGTATTGTAAGTTTGTAAAATATTGTGTAAAAGTTTGAACGCGAAATATTATTATAATCAGTTTTTCATATAGAATTGTAGTAGTTGAATTGTATATTAGCTACTAAGTATGAACTTAACGGGTAGGTACTACCCGAATTTAAACTTATAAAATGCTAATATGAAGAAAAAGCTTTTATAAATGAGTTCATATTATGCTACGAAATACTATTAACTACTCTTAATATTCTGTATGATTAACTTGTTCCATTTGACTATTTTGAAGGAAATGGCACCGACTACTCGACACACCGTGAATATGAATGAAGAGGAATTCCGTACTTTTCTAGCTTCAAACATAGCCGCAGTACAGGCTGCGCTACATACCAACAATAACCTTGGATCTAGCAGTACAGGAAATCGTGTAGGATGCACCTACAAAGAATTCACTGCCTGCAAACCTTTGGAATTTGATGGAACCGAAGGACCGATCGGATTGAAACGGTGGACCGAGAAGGTCGAATCGGTGTTTGCCATAAGTAAGTGTACTGAAGAGGACAAAGTAAAGTACGCTACGCATACCTTCACAGGTTCTGCGTTAACATGGTGGAATACCTATCTAGAGCAAGTGGGACAAGATGATGCGTACGCACTACCGTGGTCAGTATTCAAGCACTTGATGAACGAGAAGTACCGTCCCAGAACCGAGGTCAATAAGCTCAAGACAGAACTTAGAGGGTTACGAACCCAAGGATTTGATATTACCACGTACGAAAGACGATTCACAGAATTGTGCCTATTGTGTCTGGGAGCATTCGAAGATGAGGAAGAGAAGATCGACGCGTTTGTGAAAGGATTACCGGAAAGAATCCAAGAAGATATAAGTTCACACGAGCCCGCCTCCATACAACAGACATGTAGAATGGCTCACAAACTAGTGAACCAGATTGAAGAAAGAATTAAAGAACAGACTGCTGAAGAGGCCAATGTGAAGCAAGTCAAAAGAAAGTGGGAGGAAAACGGTGATAAGAATCACCAATACAACAACAACAGCAATTACAACAATAATCGCAACAATTATCCCAACAATTGCAACATCAATCGCAACTACAACAAACGGCCCAACAACAACAACAACAACAGCAACTACAACAATCATCCCAACAACAATAATAACCGCAACAACAACAACAATCAGAAGCAGCTATGCCAAAGGTGTGAAAAGAATCACTCGGGGTTCTGCACCAAATTTTGCAACAAGTGTAAAAGAAATGGTCATAGCGCGGCGAAGTGTGAGGTCTATGGACCAGGGGTTAATAGAACGAAAGGAACAAATGGTGTCGGAACGAGTAATGGCGGAGCAAGTAGTGTCGGAGCAAGTTATGCCAATGTAGTTTGTTATAAATGTGGAAAACTGGGCCACATTATTAGAAATTGCCCAAACCAGGAGAACACGAATGGACAAGGCCACGGAAGAGTTTTCAATATTAATGCGGCAGAGGCACAGGAAGACCCGGAGCTTGTTACGGGTACGTTTCTTATTGACAATAAATCTGCTTACGTTTTATTTGATTCGGGTGCGGATAGAAGCTATATGAGTAGAGATTTTTGTGCTAAATTAAGTTGTCCATTGACGCCTTTGGATAGTAAATTTTTACTCGAATTAGCAAATGGTAAATTAATTTCAGCAGATAATATATGTCGGAATCGAGAAATTAAACTGGTTAGCGAAACATTTAAGATTGATTTGATACCAGTAGAGTTAGGGAGTTTTGATGTGATAATCAGTATGGACTGGTTGAAAGAAGTGAAAGCAGAGATCGTTTGTTACAAAAATACAATTCGCAATATACGAGAAAAAGGAAAACCCTTAATGGTGTACGGAGAAAAGGGCAACACGAAGCTACATCTTATTAGTAATTTGAAGGCACAAAAACTAATAAGAAAAGGTTGCTATGCTGTTCTAGCACACGTCGAGAAAGTACAAACTGAAGAAAAGAGCATCAATGATGTTCCCATTGCAAAAGAATTTCCCGATGTATTTCCGAAAGAATTACCGGGATTACCCCCACATCGATCCGTTGAATTTCAAATAGATCTTGTACCAGGAGCTGCACCAATAGCTCGTGCTCCTTACAGACTCGCACCCAGCGAGATGAAAGAACTGCAAAGCCAATTACAAGAACTTTTAGAGCGTGGTTTCATTCGACCAAGCACATCACCGTGGGGAGCTCCTGTTTTGTTTGTCAAGAAGAAAGATGGTACATTCAGGTTGTGTATCGACTACCGAGAGTTGAACAAACTTACCATCAAGAACCGCTACCCACTACCGAGAATCGACGACTTATTTGATCAACTACAAGGCTCGTCTGTTTATTCAAAGATTGACTTACGTTCCGGGTATCATCAAATACGGGTGAAAGAAGATGATATTCCAAAGACTGCTTTCAGAACACGTTACGGTCATTACGAGTTTATGGTCACGCCATTTGGTTTAACTAATGCACCAGCTGTGTGCATGGACCTTATGAACCGAGTGTGTGGACCATACCTTGACAAGTTTGTCATTGTTTTCATTGATGACATACTTATTTACTCAAAGAATGACCAAGAACACGGTGAACATTTGAGAAAGGTGTTAGAAGTATTGAGGAAGGAAGAATTGTACGCTAAGTTTTCAAAGTGTGCATTTTGGTTGGAAGAAGTTCAATTCCTCGGTCACATAGTGAACAAAGAAGGTATTAAGGTGGATCCGGCAAAGATAGAAACTGTTGAAAAGTGGGAAACCCCGAAAACTCCGAAACACATACGCCAGTTTTTAGGACTAGCTGGTTACTACAGAAGGTTCATCCAAGACTTTTCCAGAATAGCAAAACCCTTGACTGCATTAACGCATAAAGGGAAGAAATTTGAATGGAATGATGAACAAGAGAAAGCGTTTCAGTTATTGAAGAAAAAGCTAACTACGACACCTATATTGTCATTGCCTGAAGGGAATGATGATTTTGTGATTTATTGTGATGCATCAAAGCAAGGTCTCGGTTGTGTATTAATGCAACGAACGAAGGTGATTGCTTATGCGTCTAGACAATTGAAGATTCACGAACAAAATTATACGACGCATGATTTGGAATTAGGCGCGGTTGTTTTTGCATTAAAGACTTGGAGGCACTACTTATATGGGGTCAAAAGTATTATATATACCGACCACAAAAGTCTTCAACACATATTTAATCAGAAACAACTGAATATGAGGCAGCGTAGGTGGATTGAATTATTGAATGGTTACGACTTTGAGATTCGTTACCACCCGAGGAAGGCAAATGTGGTAGCCGATGCCTTGAGCAGGAAGGACAGAGAACCCATTCGAGTAAAATCTATGAATATAATGATTCATAATAACCTTACTACTCAAATAAAGGAGGCGCAAAAAGGAGTTTTAAAAGAGGGAAATTTAAAGGATGAAATACCCAAAGGATCGGAGAAGCATCTTAATATTCGAGAAGACGGAACCCGGTATAGGGCTGAAAGGATTTGGGTACCAAAATTTGGAGATATGAGAGAAATGGTACTTAGAGAAGCTCATAAAACCAGATACTCAATACATCCTGGAACGGGGAAGATGTACAAGGATGTCAAGAAACATTTTTGGTGGCCGGGTATGAAAGCCGATGTTGCTAAATACGTAGGAGAATGTTTGACGTGTTCTAAGGTCAAAGCTGAGCATCAAAAACCATCAGGTCTACTTCAACAACCCAAAATCCCGGAATGGAAATGGGAAAACATTACCATGGATTTCATCACTAAATTGCCAAGGACTGCAAGTGGTTTTGATACTATTTGGGTAATAGTTGATCGTCTCACCAAATCAGCACACTTCCTGCCAATAAGAGAAGATGACAAGATGGAGAAGTTAGCACGACTGTATTTGAAGGAAGTCATCTCCAGACATGGAATACCAATCTCTATTATCTCTGATAGGGATGGCAGATTTATTTCAAGATTCTGGCAGACATTACAGCAAGCATTAGGAACTCGTCTAGACATGAGTACTGCCTATCATCCACAAACTGATGGGTAGAGCGAAAGGATGATACAAATGCTTGAAGACATGCTACGAGCATGTGTTATTGATTTCGGAAACAGTTGGGATCGACATCTACCGTTAGTAGAATTTTCCTACAACAACAGCTACCATTCAAGCATTGAGATGGCGCCGTTTGAAGCACTTTATGGTAGAAAGTGCAGGTCTCCGATTTGTTGGAGTGAAGTGGGGGATCGACAGATTACGGGTCCGGAGATTATACAAGAAACTACCGAGAAGATCATCCAAATTCAACAACGGTTGAAAACCGCCCAAAGTCGACAAAAGAGCTACGCTGACATTAAAAGAAAAGATATAGAATTTGAAATTGGAGAGATGGTCATGCTTAAAGTTGCACCTTGGAAAGGCGTTGTTCGATTTGGTAAACGAGGGAAATTAAATCCAAGGTATATTGGACCATTCAAGATTATTGATCATGTCGGACCAGTAGCTTACCGACTAGAGTTACCTCAACAACTCGCGGCTGTACATAACACTTTCCACGTCTCGAATTTGAAGAAATGTTTTGCTAAAGAAGATCTCACTATTCCGTTAGATGAAATCCAAATCAACGAAAAACTTCAATTCATCGAAGAACCCGTCGAAATAATGGATCGTGAGGTTAAAAGACTTAAGCAAAACAAGATACCAATTGTTAAGGTTTGATGGAATGCTCGTAGAGGACCCGAGTTCACCTGGGAGCGTGAAGATCAGATGAAGAAGAAATACCCGCATCTATTTCCAGAAGATTCGTCAACACCTTCAACAGCTTAAAATTTCGGGACGAAATTTATTTAACGGGTAGGTACTGTAGTGACCCGAACTTTTCCATGTTTATATATATTAATTGAGATTGATATTTACATGATTAAATGTTTCCAACATGTTAAGCAATCAAACTTGTTAAGACTTTATTAATTGAAATAGGTTTCATATAGACAATTGACCACCCAAGTTGACCGGTGATTCACGAACGTTAAAACTTGTAAAAACTATATGATGACATATATATGGTTATATATATAGTTAACATGATATTATGATAAGTAAACATATCATTAAGTATATTAACAATGAACTACATATGTAAAAACAAGACTACTAACTTAATGATTTTGAAACGAGACATATATGTAACGATTATCGTTGTAACTACATTTAATGTATATATATCATATTAAGAGATATTCGTACATCATAATATCATGATAATATAATAATTTAAAATCTCTTTTGATATTATAAACATTGGGTTAACAACATTTAACAAGATCGTTAACCTAAAGGTTTCAAAACAACATTTACATGTAACGACTAACGATGACTTAACGACTCAGTTAAAATGTATATACATGTAGTGTTTTAATATGTATTCATACACTTTTGAAAGACTTCAAGACACTTATCAAAATACTTCTACTTAACAAAAATGCTTACAATTACATCCTCGTTCAGTTTCATCAATAATTCTACTCGTATGCACCCGTATTCGTACTCGTACAATACACAGCTTTTAGATGTATGTACTATTGGTATATACACTCCAATGATCAGCTATTAGCAGCCCATGTGAGTCACCTAACACATGTGGGAACCATCATTTGGCAACTAGCATGAAATATCTCATAAAATTACAAAAATATGAGTAATCATTCATGACTTATTTACATGAAAACAAAATTACATATCCTTTATATCTAATCCATACACCAACGACCAAAAACACCTACAAACACTTTCATTCTTCAATTTTCTTCATCTAATTGATCTCTCTCAAGTTCTATCTTCAAGTTCTAAGCGTTCTTCATAAATTCCAAAAGTTCTAGTTTCATAAAATCAAGAATACTTTCAAGTTTGCTAGCTCACTTCCAATCTTGTAAGGTGATCATCCAGCCTCAAGAAATCTTTGTTTCTTATAGTAGGTTATCATTCTAATACAAGGTAATAATCATATTCAAACTTTGGTTCAATTTCTATAACTATAACAATCTTATTTCAAGTGATGATCTTACTTGAACTTGTTTTCGTGTCATGATTCTGCTTCAAGAACTTCGAGCCATCCAAGGATCCATTGAAGCTAGATCCATTTTTCTCTTTTCCAGTAGGTTTATCCAAGGAACTTAAGGTAGTAATGATGTTCATAACATCATTCGATTCATACATATAAAGCTATCTTATTCGAAGGTTTAAACTTGTAATCACTAGAACATAGTTTAGTTAATTCTAAACTTGTTCGCAAACAAAAGTTAATCCTTCTAACTTGACTTTTAAAATCAACTAAACACATGTTCTATATCTATATGATATGCTAACTTAATGATTTAAAACCTGGAAACACGAAAAACACCGTAAAACCGGATTTACGCCGTCGTAGTAACACCGCGGGCTGTTTTGGGTTAGTTAATTAAAAACTATGATAAACTTTGATTTAAAAGTTTTTATTCTGAGAAAATGATTTTTATTATGAACACGAAACTATATCCAAAAATTATGGTTAAACTCAAAGTGGAAGTATGTTTTCTAAAATGGTCATCTAGACGTCGTTCTTTCGACTGAAATGACTACCTTTACAAAAACGACTTGTAACTTATTTTTCCGACTATAAACCTATACTTTTTCTTTTTAGATTCATAAAATAGAGTTCAATATGAAACCATAGCAATTTGATTCACTCAAAACGGATTTAAAATGAAGAAGTTATGGGTAAAACAAGATTGGATAATTTTTCTCATTTTAGCTACGTGAAAATTGGTAACGAATCTATTCCAACCATAACTTAATCAACTTGTATTGTATATTATGTAATCTTGAGATACCATAGACACGTATACAATGTTTCGACCTATCATGTCGACACATCTATATATATTTCGGAACAACCATAGACACTCTATATGTGAATGTTGGAGTTAGCTATACAGGGTTGAGGTTGATTCCAAAATATATATAGTTTGAGTTGTGATCAATACTGAGATACGTATACACTGGGTCGTGGATTGATTCAAGATAATATTTATCGATTTATTTCTGTACATCTAACTGTGGACAACTAGTTGTAGGTTACTAACGAGGACAGCTGACTTAATAAACTTAAAACATCAAAATATATTAAAAGTGTTGTAAATATATTTTGAACATACTTTGATATACATGTATATATTGTTATAGGTTCGTGAATCAACCAGTGGCCAAGTCTTACTTCCCGACGAAGTAAAAATATGTGAAAGTGAGTTATAGTCCCACTTTTAAAATCTAATATTTTTGGGATGAGAATACATGCAGGTTTTATAAATGATTTACAAAATAGACACAAGTACGTGAAACTACATTCTATGGTTGAATTATCGAAATCGAATATGCCCCTTTTTATTAAGTCTGGTAATCTATGAATTAGGGAACAGACACCCTAATTGACGCGAATCCTAAAGATAGATCTATTGGGCCTAACAAACCCCATCCAAAGTACCGGATGCTTTAGTACTTTGAAATTTATATCATATCCGAAGGGTGTCCCGGAATGATGGGGATATTCTTATATATGCATCTTGTTAATGTCGGTTACCAGGTGTTCACCATATGAATGATTTTTATCTCTATGTATGGGATGTGTATTGAAATATGAAATCTTGTGGTCTATTATTATGATTTGATATATATAGGTTAAACCTATAACTCACCAACATTTTTGTTGACGTTTTAAGCATGTTTATTCTCAGGTGATTATTAAGAGCTTCCGCTGTCGCATACTTAAATAAGGACGAGATTTGGAGTCCATGCTTGTATGATATTGTGTAAAAACTGCATTCAAGAAACTTATTTTATTGTAACATATTTGTATTGTAAACCATTATGTAATGGTCGTGTGTAAACAGGATATTTTAGATTATCATTATTTGATAATCTACGTAAAGCTTTTTAAACCTTTATTGATGAAATAAAGGTTATGGTTTGTTTTAAAATGAATGCAGTCCTTGAAAAACGTCTCATATAGAGGTCAAAACCTCGCAACGAAATCAATTAATATGGAACGTTTTTAATCAATAAGAACGGGACATTTCAATCTGGTCCTCGAGCTCAGTTACCCGAGCACGGAGGATCTCCACCTCCCTCATCAGTTCCTCGACAGAGGGAGATGGTGGGGCAGGCAGTGCAGTCGGTACGGGTGGTGCTGGTGGAGCTGGTGGTTCAGACGGTCCGGCTCCAGAAGTAGAGGCTGCGAAGCGGTAAGGCTTACGGATGAAGGGATCAGCAGGATACGGCACAAGCCGCTTTCGGGTGGTAACCCTACGACGCCGACCATGAGCGTCAATGAATGGTCGACCTCCATTAATCCCTGGAATGACGGTACCATTGAAACGGTACCGCTTCTTCGGTTGGGTGGAGGGTGGTTGTACAGGTGCATCATCAGGGTCCTCATCTGAATCCTCGTCACTAGAGTCGTCAGAGGATGAGTCGTGGGATGAAGAATCGGCCGATGATGGGTCGCCTACATCGGCTGGGGGTGGCTGCACGGGTGGCTCTCCTCGAGCAGCCATCATCTTTCGATATCTGGTGTAGAGACCCGTCCTAATCCATCCGGACGAAGTCCATATCGATTATAAACGATTCACAACAGTTGATTACATCGCGAGGTACTTGACCTCTATATGATACATTTTACAAACATTGCATTTGTTTTTGAAAAGACAATCTTTCATTACATTGAAAGTTGACGGCATGCATACCATTTCATAATATATCTAACTATAATTAACTTAATAATAATCTTGATGAACTCGACGACTCGAATGCAACGTCTTTTGAAATATGTCATGAATGACTCCAAGTAATATCTTTAAAATGAGCAAATGCACAGCGGAAGATTTCTTTCATACCTGAGAATAAACATGCTTTCAAGTGTCAACCAAAAAGTTGGTGAGTTCATTAGTTTAACATGAATAATCATTTCATAATTTTAATAGACCACAAGATTTCATATTTCCATTTCTCATAAACATACGTCCCATACATAGAGACAAAATATCATTCATATGGATTGAACACCTGGTAACCGACATTCACAATATGTATATAAGAATATCCCCATCATTCCGGGATCCTCCTTCGGACATGATATAAATTTCGAAGTACTAAAGCATCCGGTACTTTGGATGGGGCTTGTTGGGCCCGATAGATCTATCTTTAGAGTTCGCGTCAATTAGGGTGTTTGTTCCCTAATTCTTAGATTACCAGACTTAATAAAAAGGGCATATTCGATTAGATAATCCAACCATAGAATGTAGTTTCGATTACTTGTGTCTATTTCGTAAAGCATTTATAAAAGCAGCGCATGTATTCTCAGTCCCAAAAATATATATTGCAAAAGCATTTAAAAAAGGGAATAATGAAACTCACCATACTGTATTTTGTAGTAAAAATACATATGACGACATTGAATAATGCAGGGTTGGCCTCGGATTCATGAACCTATATTAATTATATATATTTATGTGTTGGTCAATATTTGTTTAAAAAAATTAGGTCAAGTCATAGTGTACCACAATTCTAATGCTCGAGACTAATATATAACAGTCAACAAAAGTTAATTTGACTCAAAATGATTTCCAAAATTTGTACATGATTATTATATAATTTAAATATCATCGTTTTATATTTAAATATTTTTAAAAGATTTATTAGAATAATTCGTTTATTAATAAGTAAAATTTTATATTAACATTTATATAATAAAATATACTTTTATATATATTAAGTAATAAAATTTATAAAGTTTATTTAATATTATAAAATAATACGATAGGTATTATTAATGTAATTTTATTACACGTAGTAAAATATGTTTGTATCACATATTTATTTAATAAGTAAAAGTTGTATTATTTTGTAATAATAATTATTATTATATTATTAATAAAATATTAATATTTAAATTTACTAAAAAATGATAATATGATAAAATGATAATTTTAATTAGGATAACTTTAATATTTACAATACTTTTTAATAATAATAGTAATGATAAAGATAATAAAAATGATAATTTTATCTAATTTAATATCTTACAATATTTTAATTTTATCATGATACTCATACCCATTATTTCCTAATCGATTCATTTAATAGCTTTTAAATCGTCTTTTATATCGCGTTCATATTAATGATAATAATAATATTTATATTAATTAAGTGTTACTAATATTAATTCTAATTATAGTAATATTAATAATAATAATAATATTGTGATGATAATACTAATAACTATTTTTAATGATTATAATAATAATAATACTAAATATACTTTTAACAAATATAACGATAGTAGTAATATTAAAAATAACAATTTTTAATGATGTTGCTTTTTATTGATAATGATAACAACAACAACAACAACAACAATAATAATAATAATAATAATAATAATAATAATAATAATAATAATAATAATAATAATAATAATAATAATTAGATAAAAACTAAAACGATGATAATAACGACGATAATAATAATCATAATAAAAAATTTAATTGACAATAACTTCTAATCCGTTCATCGAATTCATTCGATATCTAAATGAAAAGTTTATAGTTTTTCGCTAGCTTTCCAACGACATGCATATCTTATATCTTATCTCAATTGCATATGTAACTAATTTAAGACTCAACATATCCTATCTAAGGGTAATTTCAAAAGTACAAGCATGCATAATCCTATATTCTCGAGCACTAGTCAGGGTTACACTATTAATATGTAAAAATTTATTTACGAGTACTCACGTATCAATTTTGAGATTCAATATTGCAGGAACGGTACGTAGACACAACGGAGATGATAAACACTAGATTGACCTCACGAGCAAAACCTCCAAACATTACCCATAACCTCCTTAGCTATAATGTCACGACCCGGAAAATTTCGACTAATTTTAAACCAATCTCTCGATACGATAGTGTAATTTCAACACGATAAGCAAAATCTGTTAGGTTGAGTCTTAAAAATTTTGAACCATTTTCATATATTCATTTACCCTTTGACAAATCTCGATGATTCACGAACAAGTGTTTGTAAATATGTATATATATATATATATGTGTAGGTATATATATAAATATTACTTGTGTATATATATTGATATATTAAATTTAATTGTTTAAAATATATAATTAATAAATGTATTTAGAAACTATTTGGTAAGTTTTAAAACTTTTGATATATTACCCAGGATCGGGAGTGGACAGTGAGTTATTTTTTTTAAATAGTTAATGGTCGAATTTTATATCATAAAGACTAAAATAAATACATATAGTTGATTTAAAAATTTGGGATTTTTCCAAAGACATTTATTCGCCACTGAGTGAACAACGGGGCACGGTATAATATCCCTTAAAAGGTGTCGGCACAATATTACAAATTAAACGTGGCTTTACTATTATTGTTTTCATTGATTCTTAAAAGTATTATTATATTATATTATATGTTATTCATGAGCTGTAAAACACGTTTTAAGATTTTGAGGATCATAAACCTACAATATGTACTATTATATATAGAATATTGATACAATTTACATATGCATTTTTTTTTGGAGACCCATACACTAAACCAAATACCCATCATCACTGGCATCCTCTTTTCCACTACCACCGGCGGCCACCCCCCACCATCAAGACAAACCGCCACCTTCTTCCATCTCTCTCCATTTTCCTCACCTCTTCATGATCAACAAACCCAGTTACATGCTTTTGTTTTTGATTAACAGTCAACCACTTACGCCACCCTATAACCACCACGGAAACACCTTGCACCACCACCATGTAACCGGGAACCACCTTGAACCCACCATGATTCGTCACTACCGTGAGCACAACTAATGTCACCATCCTCACCACCACTACACCACCACACAACCGATACCCTCACCACATGAAACCCACAAGAACATCATGTACAACCACCTTTCGTGAACCCTCACCCACGGTTACAACCACCACCGCAACACCACCCCTCTCTCTCTCTTCTACTTCTATAGCTTGCATCCATTTTTGTCTCTATGTTTTAGTTGATTAAAACAGTTGCAAATCGCAGCTATCATATTGCTGTGTAAATCGTGACCAACCCACTCTTGTTCTCTTGATTCGATGAACCTAATGATCATCACCCTCTGCAACCATCGACTACCATCATGAAACCCCATAACAACCGCCATCATCATCACCCTCTATCTATGTCTCTCTTCACTCCTTCGTCTCTCTCTTTCTCTGTCCGAACCCACATAACCGGCAACCACCTCGGTCACCCCATCACCACCTTCTTCATGACAAAACCCACCACCATCGAGACCTCTGCCACCACTATACAAAATCGTCACCCTAAACCACCATTTCACTGCTATTGTTACCGCTGAAAACACCACCCAAATCACCACCCACTTCGATTAATCTATTGCGGTTATCTTCCTGTTATAATGAACTTATCGATTTAATAATAAGATATGTGTTGTACAGTGAAGATAATTGATGATGATTAAAGAACAAAGAGGAAATGTGATGCAATTATGTTTCTCTTTCTGTCAATTTCGGAAGACCCCACCATTTTATTTGTTAACTGATTTTTCCAGCAATTCCTATCAGATATGTCACGGGATATTTTTTTTAAAAACCGTTAGACACCTTATAACATGTTGGGCTGATATAGTTACTTTTGATTGGGCTTTTAGACTTGGTTTGTTGTTCCTGGTTACAATCGAGACCGAACCAAAAAGCCCTTTAGGTGTTTTGATGTAATGATAAAAGATGAAAATCGAGTAACGATTAAGGTGATGATGTAATGATCATAATGATGATCATGATGATGATTAAGTTATGAAAATGATCGATAAGATGATGTTAGGATTTTAGAAGAAAAAAAAAACAGAAAACAGGTTTAATAAAAAAAATTAAATCGTGAATTAAGATACAAAAGCAAGAATAGATGGATGGGTGGAGGGTGTTAGGTTTATCCGAGAGGTCTCGGGTTCAAGGCTCGGCTACAACATCTTATAGGAAGCTATTTTTGAGGTAGTATACTTATTATTCATATTATAATTATTTTATTATTTTTATTATCATTATTATTATTATTATTTTTACATTAATATCATTATTTTTTTTTAACATTATTATTATTATTATTATTATTATTATTATTATTATTATTATTATTATTATCATTTTTACTACTAGTATCATTATTATTATTATTACAACTATATTATTATTAAAAGGATCATTTTTAGTAAAGTTATTATTTTTATTAAAGTTATTATTAAAATTATTATTTTTAAAACTATCATTAGTAATATTATTAGAATTATCATAAATTTTATCATAATTATTATTATTTTTATCATCATTATTATTATTAATTATATATCAAATGAAGATTTTATATATATATATATATATATATATATATATATATATATATATATATATATATATATATATATATATATATATATATATATATATATATATATATATATATATTTAGGACATAAAAACCTAACCATAATATACTTTTGTAATAACTGATATTTATCTATATAAAAATAAATATATCTAATTAAATTATTAATAAAATCATTAATAATATATATATATATATATATATATATATATATATATATATATATATATATATATATATATATATATATATATATATATATATTTGTTCGATGACCATTACATGTATTAATATACATGATTGAATATAGGTTCGTGAATCCGAGGCCAACCTTATACTTGATCAATGATGTCATATGTATTTTTACTACAAAATACAGTATTGTGAGTTTCATTTGCTTCCCTTTTAATTGCTTTTGCAATATATATTTTTGGGCTGAGAATACATGCGCTGCTTTTATAAATGTTTTCGAAATAGACACAAGTACTTAAAATACATTCTACGTTGAGTTGTACCACTGGCATATTTCCCTGTAGCTTGGTAACTACTATTTACATGGGTATTGTAAACGTGAATCCTGTTGATAGATCTATCGGGCCTGACAACCCCAACCAGACTGGACGACCAGTATTCAACGGTTGCACAGTACTTCGTTTTCGTGACTACACTTGGTACGGTGTAGTGAGATTTCATAATAAAGGGAATATGCGACGTTGATTAAATGTTAAGTATGGTTACCAAGTGCTCAACCACTTAGAATGCTTTACATACACTTGCGAGTGTATTATGTTTATGATTATGAAATCTTGTGGTCTATTAAAATATTGAAATGATTGTTATGATAAACCTATGAACTCACCAACCTTTTGGTTGACACTTTAAAGCATGTTTATTCTCAGGTACGAATTAAGTCTTCCGCTGTGCATTTGCTCAATTTAAGGACATTACTTGGAGTCGATCAATGCAATGGGACCAAATGTTGATGATTTCGTCCAGGTGGATAAGGACGGGTCCTCACATATAACCCATAATTTTCTTAGCCCTATCCTACTCGAAAATCAACTTTGAAAACTCGTTTTAGATCACTCGAGCAGCACTCCGTCGTAGTATTTTATTTATAATACTAATACTAATAATAATAATACTACTAATATTAATATCATAATAATCTTTAATAATAAAATTAATAAATAAATAAGATAAATAAGTAAATGATACGGAGTGAGATAGTTAGATGGATAATAAAATGAGAATGAAACCAGCGAACTTTAAAAACTTCATCTCACCAACTCATATTCACTACCTACTCGCTGCCGACACTCTTCATACACATATGATTTATATATTTATATTATTTAATAAATAATATATTTAATCTTTAGAATTAATTAAATATTATATTATATTTACGTGCGTAGTAAAAATATAATTTTTACAAAAATGACTCGTACGTTGTCACTCGACTCATGTACCACTTTCGGTTTTTCGAGCGCACTTTCGTACGTTTAGAAAACTAGCCTTTTACGTTACGCGACGTGTACCTTTAGTAATAGTTTGATTTATTCATCAATAAATTACTTTATAAAAATGTATCTTATAAAATTTGAGCGTCGTGGTCATTTGCTTCTATAAATCAGTGACTCTTTGTTTACCAAAATATTTTATTTTAAATTGAGACGTTTTATGACGAGGTTAAAATATATAAATACATTTTTAGAAATATAACTTTGTATCCAAAATCTTTTATCTAACAATATAACATTTAGTTTTTCAAAACTAATTATTTTCCAAAGTTTATTTTTATTTCGTTTAGAAAAATAGTTTATCGCATAACGCTTTCATTTTACGAATTTAAGTAGATATAATTAATTTATGTTCTAATCGTTTTAAATGCCAGTTGCGTCACTAGGCGAGTGTTACTACCGTGTTCTTGATTTGAAAACATATATATATTTAATGAGCATGTTTTAAATACGTTACAACCAATATTCCAACTTACGTTTATTTAATCAATCGCAGTTAAGATAGCCAAGTCCTATTATATCAACCAATGGTTTCGTACAGTTGAAAATTACATTAATTGATTACCATGAAGTTCCACCGATAAACATATGAACCAATTACTATTATGTAAAGTATTTATATTAAATACTTCATTAACGTTATTGAGCTATAATATATACACATATTCATATAGAATCATTTACGTTTGTTTAATGGTTCGTGAATCACCGAAATTTGGTCGAGGTTAAATGATTGTATGAACACAGTTTAAAACTCTTGAGATTTAACTTATCAAACTTTGCTTATCGTGTCGGAATGATATAAAGATAAAGTTTAAGTTTGGTCGAAAATTCCCGGGTCGTTACAGTACCTACCCGTTAAAGAAATTTCGTCCCGAAATTTGATCGTGGTCGTCATGGCTAATCATAAAAATGTTTTTATGTCGAATATGAGTTGATATATAGAGTTTTATCATTATTGAGTAATATAGATAAACGATTCAATTTCTTGAAGAGTACAAGTGAAGTTTTCTCAAAAAGATTGGAATGAAAAATAGGGCTCCGTCTTAACTTTCGACGTGGCATTGGTTGAATTCCGGAATTCAAGGGATTTAAAAAAAGTCTACTAAATCTAAAAGATTTGATTCTTCGGCGAATAAGGAAATTATGATTTCTTTAGTTAAATGCGGAGATCTGCCTTAATTTCTCTATCAAATATTTCACTATAAATTAACTTCTTCCGTTCCATTATTTTTATCATTTCTATACTCAATTCCTAAATTCTAAAGATTATGAAAATGCTTAATCCAGTTCTAATCCTTGTCCTTATCCATACTATCACAACAATTATTCTCCTTTTTCAACTTCCACCAGAGGAATCTGCTTATTTCTACTTTGCCCTTGGGGTTATAGTACTTATAGTTCTCCGTGTCTTTATGTTGCGATAAACATTGATATACACGGTTTGTAATTTATGTGTTGTTATCGGGCTTTATATCTCCCCTTATATTTCAATGTCCCTATTTCTGTTTCCTATAATCATTGTCATCCATAGTTAATACTCCCTCCTTTTTGCTGCGATTTATACTCTAATTTCTATTTCGGAGCTTTGTCCCTCCGTTTCTTCTTCTTGCGATTAGGCATCTCTTGTAATAGTCTAGAATTCGCAGATATAAGTTTCAGAATGAACATTGTTAATGTTCTAAGAAGGGAATGGTAATGGCACAATTTTGATTTGTTAAATTACCAGAATACCCTGGAAAAGACCGAATCATCAAGAAATATTTTCTTGATATTTTAGAGGTTAAAATAGAATACAAGAGTCGTGTAACATAGCACATGATGACGTTATGATCTGTGAATCATCACGTTCCATTAAAAACTTAGCATGACTTACTGTAATATAATCACGTTGATCAAGTGTCATTATATTATACTAACTCATGCATCAGTTCCCAACATTACTTCAATAACATTCATATTTTAAGCTCGAAAGTTTACAGAATATAGAAACTAACAGTTTCTATATGATGTAACACTGATATCAGGAAGAGATTAATAATTTCAGATAAGAATAGTTATGAAAATATCTTCAGAAATATGGAGAATATTTATAATGAAAGATACGATGATATCTTGGAATTTCTAATATCGAAGGACGGTGAAGAAAATTTTGTCCGCAAGAGTTTGGAGTCAAAAGCAAGGTATTTGTTAATGACTTCAGCAGGTACTGAATCATTTAGATTCTTTGAAGTCAAACTTATTCTTTGTGATTTGTCCATGACTTCCTTCATAGTTTGCTCAATCAGTTTTTCAGTTCCAACTTTTCTGAGCTTTTCCAACATACTACTCTTTATCATCAAACCTCCGATGATTCAGGTTGTTTACAGTTGCCCACAGTTTCTGCTGCTTCAATCAGCTTTTTCAAAGTTCAATGTATTGATTCGTAGGCTGGGTGCTTTTCAAAATTTCAGAATGAAAGATCATAATTCTAAGAGATAAATGTTATATGGATACATATAACTGCTGATGTAGATATGCTGTGAGTTTTCAAAGTACTGATAGCTGATTCCCGGTAATTGGTATGGCAGTTCTCGTTACAAGATGCGGATGAGTATATGATAGGGTTTCAATGAATAAATATAATGATTTATCAGAGAGATTTAAACCAAGAAGCAACGAGGTTGCTGGTACGTCTGCTGGTAATATGGTAAAATATGAAAGGTTCCCCGGTAACAATAAAAGAGCACGTATATATATCAAGGTTATAATAAGGTTGTTTCGAACAAAAAGTCGAAGTTGACTTGTTGGAGCTGTGACAAAATTGGCTAATTTGGAAAGAGATTGCAAAGTTATTTTCGATAATAATAATGCTAAAGGAATTAGCACAGCTACGCGTTAAACGTTTACTCATAGGTAATGTGCAGTTGGTTCATCCTTTCGATTGAGGTGTTTTCAAGAATCATGAAAGATTTTGAACGCAGATTTGTAATCATCAAGATACAAATGAAGTTTAAGATAAAATCAAGTGGCAAACTTGAAGAAATGTTTAGTTTCATATGTTATAATCAATGTTTTAATTTATTTTAATTGTCCAATGTTATTAGTCCACAGTCGACAGTCCACAGTTGACAGTCCAATAATTCATATATAGTTTAATATATAATATTCGAATTAATTAATACGTATCGTGACTCGTGTACATGTCTCAGACTCGATCACAACTCAAATTATATATATTATTGTAGAATCAACCTCAACCCTGTATAGAGAACTCGTTCATTACTGCATATAGAGTGTCTATGGTTATTCCAAATAATATATATAAATGCGTCGATATGATATGTCAAAACCTTGTATACGTGTCCCGATATTTAATGTGCGTAAAATAAATAACAGAAATTAAATAACGATAAATAAAGTGCGTAAAGTAAATAACAGAAATTAAATGACGATAAATAAAATTGCGATAAAATAAATTGAGATAACTAAATTGAAATAAATAAAATGTAATCAGTTAGCTAGGAACAGTTAGCTAGGATTTTGTTAGCGTGGTTTCTTAACAAAAATTCATATTGTTAATTAGTCTGTTTCTAATTAATTTTTATTGTGTCAATTATTTCTTCTTTTATCATGCCATTTCTTCGTTCTTTCCTTATAGATTAACGAATTTTCGTATGCTTCTTGTCTTAATTCTTCTAATTCGTTAATTTGACTTAAACGTAGACGTCCGGCTTCATATAAATCAAGATTACATGTCTTTAAAGCCCAAAAAGCTTTGTGTTCAATTTCTACTGGAAGATGACATGCTTTTTCGTAAACGAGTTTAAAAGGTGTGGTTCCAATTGGAGTTTTGTAGGCTGTTCTAAAAGCCCAGAGTGCATCCTCCAATTTCATGGACCATTCCTTCGGATTTAATCCTACGGTTTTCTCTAGAATACGTTTTAAAGCTCGGTTGGTATTTTCAACTTGTCTACTTGTTTGTGGATGATAAGCAGTGGAGATTTTATGAGTTACTCCATATCTTTTGAGAACTTTCTCAAGTTGATTATTACAGAAATGAGTACCCCGATCACTTATTAAAGCTTTCGGTGTTCCGAACCTTGCAAAAAGACGTTTTAAAAAGTTGACTACAACTCGTGCATCGTTAGTTGGAAAGCTTGTGCTTCCGCCCATTTAGATACATAATCGATGGCAACGAGAATGTAGAGATTATTATGAGATTTTGGAAATGGACCCATAAAGTCAATACCCCAAATGTCAAATATTTCACATACTTGAATGACATTTTGTGACATTTCATCACGTTGACTTATTTTTCCGGCCCTTTGACATGCATCACAGGATTTGTAAAGAAGGTGTGCATCTTTGAAAATTGCAGGCCAATAGAATCCAGCATCGTAAACTTTTCTTGCTGTAAGTTGAGGCCCATAATGCCCTCATGTTGGTCCTGTGTGACAATGGTTTAAGATTTTACTAGCTTCATCTTCGAATACACATCGGCGTATTATTCCATCGGGACAACTTTTAAACAAATGTGGATCTTCCCAGAAATAGTGTTTTATATCACTAAAGAATTTCTTTCATTTTTTGGTACGATAATCCTTTTTCAAGGAATCCACATACTAAGTAGTTTGCATAGTCTTCAAACCATGGAATTTCATTAATCTATCTTCAATAGATATTCATCAGGAAAGTTGTCTTGTATGGCCGATTCATTTAGAGCTTCTAATTCAGGATTTTCAAGACGAGAAAGATGATCAGCGGCGAGATTTTCTGCTCCCTTTTTGTCTCGGATTTCTATATCAAATTCTTGTAAGAGTAAGATCCAACGGATTAATCTTGGTTTGGCATCTTGTTTCGAAAATAGGTATCTAAGAGCAGAATGATCGGTATAGACCACCGTTTTAGCTAGAACGAGATATGAACGAAATTTGTCAAAAGCAAAGACAATAGCAAGGAGTTCTTTTTCAGTAGTTGTGTAATTTGTTTGTGCTCCTTGTAACGTCTTACTAGCATAATAAATAGGTTGAAATCATTTTTCAATCCTTTGTCCTAAAACGGCTCCCATTGCAAAATCATTTGCATCGCACATAAGTTCAAACGGTAAATTCCAATTTGGAGTTATCATGATCGGCGCATTAGTGAGTTTTTCTTTAAGAATATTAAAAGATTTGATGGATTCATCTGAAAATATGAATGGAGCATCCTTTTCTAGGAGTTTATTCATAGGAGTGGAAATTTTAGAAAAATCTTTTATGAAACGTCGGTAAAAACCGGCATGCCCTAGAAAACTCCTAACTCCTCTAACATTGGTGGGATGTGGAAGTTTAGCAATTACATCTACTTTAGCTCTATCCACTTCAATTCCTTCCTTTGAAATTTTATGTCCAAGAACGATGCCTTCTTTAACCATGAAATGGCATTTCTCCCAATTAAGTACTAGATTTGATTGTTCGCATCTAATAAGCATTCGTTCAAGATTAACTAGACATGATTCAAAAGTATCACCGAAGACTGAAAATTCATCCATGAAAACTTCCATGCATTCTTCTATCATGTCGTGAATAATCGCCATCATGCACCTTTGAAATGTTGCAGGGGCGTTGCAAAGTCCAAATGGCATGCGTTTGTAAGCAAAAGTACCATACGGGCACGTGAATGTGGTTTTCTCTTGGTCCTCTAGTGCTATTGGAATTTGAAAATATCCGGAAAAACCATCAAGAAAACAATAGTAACTATTTTCGGCTAATCTTTCCAACATTTGATCAATGAAAGGTAAGGGAAAGTGATCTTTTCTGGTGGCGTCATTTAATTTTCTATAATCAATACAAACACGCCATCCTGTTACAGTCCTAGTAGGAATAAGCTCATTTTTCTCATTTGTGATGACAGTCATGCCACCCTTCTTAGGTACGCATTGAACTGGGCTTACCCATGGACTATCAGAAATTGGATAAATTAAACCTGCATCTAGCAGTTTAATAATTTCTTTCTTAACAACATCTTGCATATTAGGATTTAGTCTTCGTTGGCGTTGCACATACGTTTTATGACCTTCTTCCATAAGGATTTTATGTGTGCAATACGAAGGACTTATTCCTTTAATGTCATGAATTTTCCATGCAATAGCTGGTTTATGAGCTTTTAACACAGAAATGAGTTGAGATTTTTCATTTTCAGTAAGAGAAGACGATATTATTACAGGTAATTCAGATTCACCATATAAATAAGCGTATTCCAAATGGTTTGGAAGTGGCTTTAACTCTAATGTCGGTAGTTCTTCTATCGATGATTTGTATTGATATCTGTCTTCTTCTTTTAGCATTTGAATTTCTTCTGTTGTTGGTTCATATCCATTAGCCATAAGTGTAGCTAACATTTCAGCTTCATCAATTGGTTCAGTTCCTTCTCCTAAAGAACATTCTCCTGTTCCTTGTAATTCTGAAAATTCTTCTAGCAATTCTGCATGTGAATCTATAGTTTGAATATAATAACATGTATCATCTGCAGATTGCGGTTGAGCAACTATCAACTGAAAAGGTAACACTCTCGTCCTCTATACTTAGGGTCAGTTTCTTGCCAAACACGTCTATCATTGCTTTAGCCGTGTTTAAGAATGGTCTTCCTAATATGAGAGGAACTTGAGAATCTTCTTCCATGTCCAGAATAACAAAATCTACTGGAAATACTAAAGTACCAACTTTAACTAGCATGTTCTCCATTATCCCTCTAGGATATTTTACTGATCGATCGGCTAGTTGTATGCTTATTCTTGTTGGTTTCAATTCTCCAAGGTCTAGTTTCGCGTATAGTGAATACGGCATTAAATTTATACTAGCACCTAAGTCTACCAATGCTTCTATTGAATCAAGACTACCCAGAAAACATGGAATTGTGAAACTTCCTGAATCTGATAATTTTTCTGGTATCTTATTCAACAGCACTGCATAACCATTTTCATTCATAGTAACAGCCGAGAGTTCTTCTATTTTCTTTTTATTTGTGATTAGATCTTTCAAGAATTTAGCATATCTAGGCATTCCTGAAATTACATCAATGAAAGGAAGATTGACATTTATCTGTTTAAACATATCTAAAAATTTGGATTGCTCGGCTTCAAGTATCTCTTTTCTCATTTTACTCGGGTAAGGAAGTGGTGGTTGGTATGGTTTAACATAAGGTTTAGTCTTAACTGTGTTATTTTCATTAACCTTTTCAACTACCGGTTCTGTTTCCTTATCTTGATCAGGTTGTGGTTCTTGTGGAGTAAGAATAGCTTCATCAGAAATTACAGGTATTTCAGGTAGTTTAAGTGTAATACCAGTTCTCGTGGTAATGGCTTTAGCTGTTTCATTCCGGGGGTTAGCATTTGTATCACTAGATAGACTTCCTGATTTTTTTTCACCTATTAACCTTGCTAGGTTACTTACTTCTTGTTTCAAATTTTGAATAGAAGCTTGCTGATTTCTAAATGCTTGAGCATTTTGTTCATTGTTTTGTTTCTGAGATGTGAAAAACTGCGTTTGAGATTCAACTAGCTTCGACATCATATCTTCTAAATTTGGCTTTTTATCACCGGTTTGTTGTGGTTTATTTTGAAAAATAGGTCTTTGCTGATTGTAAGTATTATTGGATACTTGTTGATTACTAGGACCTTGTTGGTTGTTGTATGGAACATTTCGATTATAATTCCGGTTTTGATTGTAGATTGGTCTTGGCGGTTGATAATTTTTCTGATAATTATTTCCAGGCCTTTGGTTCATGTATGAAACATTCTCTCTCTGTTCCATTGTTTGTTCAATACTGAGACAATCTTTTGTCAAATGTGGTCCTCCACACTGCTCACAACTAATTTGTATTGAGTGAATATCTTTAGTCATCTTTTCCATTTGTCTCTCTACAACATCTATCTTTGCGAAAATGGAATCTAAGTCATGGTTAGAATCGGCTCTAGCTGCTTTAGATGATCTAACGATATCTTTTTCTTGGTGCCACTCATGTGAGTGGGAAGCAGTGTTATCAATAATTTTGTAAGCATCAGTTGCGGTTTTCTTCATAATGGAACCACCAGCTGCTATATCGATGTCTTTTCTTGTAGTGATGTCGCATCCTTGGTAGAATATTTGTACTATTTGATAAGTGTCTAAACCATGTTGCGGACATCCTCTCAATAACTTTCCAAATCTTGTCCATGCTTCATATAGAGTTTCATTTGGTTTCTGCGTGAACGTAACAATTTCTCCTTGAAGTCTTACGGCTTTAGATGCAGGAAAGAATTGTTTAAGAAATTTTTCAACTAAAACATCCCATGTATCAATCGCCCCTTCAGGTAACGATTCCAACCAATCTTTGGCTTCTCCCTTTAAAGTCCAGGGAAATAACATGAGATATATCTGTTCATCCTCCACTTCTCTTATTTTAAATAGTGTACAGATCCTATTAAATGGACGAAGATGTTCATTTGGATCTTCCTTCGGCGCACCACTAAATTGGCATTGATTAGTTACCATGTGTAGGATTTGACCCTTGATTTCATAATCTGGCGCATTAATGTCTGGTTGAGTAATTGCGTGACCTTGGCCAGTGCGTTTAGCTCGCATTCGATCTTCCATACTTAGAGGTTCCAGATTTTCCATGATTGAATTTGTTGAATCTGAATCACTAGAGGATTCTGATTTAATGGTTGGTTCCTCGACAATTTCTGTTTGAATGATTGGTGGTTCCGGAGGAAAGATTAGTGGTTCAGGATCTCTGAATTGTCCCTGAATATCCTCCGAATTCTCAATTGTGAGGTCGGGTGCAAAAAATGAATTATCGGAAATTTGAATTGGAGTACTTGGTTGACTTGATGACGATTCTAAAGAAAAATCAACGGCGACAATATTGGCTAGATGTCTTGATCGAGTTACAGGTGGAGAACGTACAAAAGGTGGTGAACGTTTTGCTCGGTGCATTCACTGAATATCCTATTAGTTATAAAAATAAAAATTATATAAGTTATCAAATTAATAGATTTTTCTGATTTTGCCCACATTTCGAATAGCCAATAGATGCAGCAGGTAGCCAGGACCCTTTAAATCGGAAGCCCACAACTCGCCACTAACAAATCCAACTATTACTACGAACCAGAAAATTTAGGATGTCTATCAATTTAACCACTTAAAATAATTTTTCGTTGAAATTTAAAGAAATTTTAGAGAAGAAAAAGAAAATTCTATGTCCTAAAAACTAGAGCGTCGAAAAATAAGAAAGAAAAAGAGCGCGTTGAAAAATGTCGAAAAATAAAAGGTCGAAAAATAAGAAAATTGTAGCTCGTCGAAAATTAAAAAGGGATTCTAAACGAAAAACGGGAATTACTTAAAAGGATACTAAAATTTTAGCACGGCGTCGCAAAATTTTAAGGCACCTAAATCTTAGTCTAAAGAAAAAGCACTTAAGGGATTTTACGGTAAAGTCTAAAAATCTAAAAGTATAAAAATAACTATGGCAAAACTAAACTTAATACTAAAAGTTGTGACTAGAGTCTAAAAATCTAAAGGTAATAAAACTTAAAATAAAATTTTTTTTAATAGACAAAATCTTAAAAATATATATATATTTTTTAAAAAAAAATTTAATTTTTTTTTAAATTTGGAATTGCATGTTCAAAACTGAAATTGCGTGTGTAAAATACGAAATTACATGTTCAAGACTGAAATTGCGTGTTCAAAAACTGAAATTGCGTGTTGAAAATTGGAATTGCATGTGTAAAAACTGAAATTGCAGGTTCAAACTGGTTTGGCCCAAATACTATAATTTATTTATTTTTATTTTTATTAAAAAAATTTTTACCTTTTTTTTAAAATTTTTTTTTATTTTTTTAACGATTTTAAGATTTTTAATTTTTTTTACGAAATTAATATTTTTTTTAAAATAATTTTTTTTTTAAGGAAAAGCAAAGAGAGATGTAGTATATATAAAAAATCAACTCAGTGATGGGCAAGATCAAACTACGAGCTAAATGATTTGCAAAGAGAGCAAACCTCACACAAATAAGCTATAAACAAAAAAAACAAAAATACATATTACAAATTGAGGAAGATACTAGGATTATCCAACCAAGATAGCCAATCGATATTTTTCCCTTTTACCCTTCGCGAAATCCACTCGAAAAATTTGTAATTATATAAATCAACATATACGTTTTAGCCCTTAGAGATATTAGTGTTTTATTTTTGTTTTTTTTTCTTTCTAATTTTAATTTTTGTTTCTTCACTAGTTTTAGTATGTTTGTTCCAACACAAGTCTTCTACATTAACATATTATATCTTATCTTATGCTACATTAAACTAAATCTTATTTTAGAAAGAATTAAGAAAAGTACAAAAAAAAAACTTAAATATCTCCGAACGTTTTTTTTTTACGCAACTTCAAATAAATTAATTAAAAAGACTTGTTGTCAATTTCTATTCTTTTTTTTTTGAAGGAAAAAAAATGTGGTAATGGTTAAACATTTGGGACTGATGTGTAGTTTAATTAATCGCAATAATAGTGTTATTATATATACCACTCATAATAATAATACAAAGTACTTTTTTCATAGATCATATAATCCACTTATGAGTGGTATTTATGAAAAAAAAATACTTTGTAATATACGGTGATAGTGAGTTCGGGTTTCGATAGAATTATATCAAAAGCAGCTGTAACTTTCGAGATGGGGTGGTTGGGTTTGGTTTAGATTGAATAATTTTATCCTCCACTTTCTCCTTTAATATTCCAAGTGGGGCTATAAATATAAGAATTGTCGGCCAAGAGTAAAAGTAGCAGTACTTATATCATCACCTTTAAGTTAAATATTCATATCAACCATCTTTATTACATGTTGCTTGTTGTAGGAAAAAGAAAAAAAAATAGTGAACGAGTTTAAAATAAGTATTTAATTTAAATTTAAATTTAAATTTAAATAATCCAACATTCAATCTAAACCGATATTAAATGCAAAAATGCCCAAAATTTTAAATCATGGAGTTACTAAAGAGATTTTTTTTATAGCATTGCGCTTTCGGCGTTTAGGGTCCCCGGCAGCGGCGCCAAAAATACTTGATGTGCGTAGAGGTGTATATAAAATAGTTTATATTTTAATAGGAAAATACTATTAAATACGATACAATTTTATATAAGTTATTTATTTATTTATAGAGTGGATATACCTAAACCTTGCTACAACACTTATAGGCAGTGTACCTAATCGTACAGTAGTGTAGTTTTTAGTAAGTCCGGTTTGTTCCACAGGGAGCTTGCCAAGTTTAACGCTATATTTTTATAAGTTATAATTGTAAATATACAAATATATATATAAGTAATATTATTATTATAAAAGGGGGTTTTTACCGTTTAATGACCGGTTTGTCGATTTTAAAACTTTAGTCGCAGTTAAAACCTAATGTAAAATATTAAAAATAAATATAACCTAATTTAAAACGTAAAGTAAATGATGATAATGAAATTGCGATAAATAAAAGTGCGATGAAATAAAATTATGATAATTAAAAAGTACGATAATAAAAAGTGCAATTAAATACAATGATAATAAATAAAAGTGTGATAATTAGAAGTGCAATTAAATATGAAAATAAAGGAATTATGCTTATTTAAACTTCCGTAATCATGATGTTTGACGTGTTGATTTTAGTTTATTCCCATTGGTTAATTGTCCTTTGTCTGGATTATTTAATATGTCCGTCTGGTTTTTGTCCATAACAGTCCATCAGTCATAAATATAAAGTGCGAGTGTCCTCATCAAATTATCCTTATATCCGAATTCAAATATTCCAACTAATTGGGGACTTAAACTGTAACAAGGTTTTAATACTTTGTTTAATAATTACACCAGGATATCGATTGCGTGTAACCCAAGGTTTTAATACTTTGTTAACAATGACGCCAAGTGTCCTTGTACATAATTTCACCCCTGTTCTAATAATTCCATTGACTATTAATCCATTCCCGTGTCCGGTTAAATGAATAATTATTGGTATTTATAAATATCCCGCCTACCGTACCCAGTCAAGCGTATGTGGCTAAATATAAGTACAACAAATTATAAGTCTTTATATTAATTTAACGAGGTATCATTTGGTTAATATAAAGCCCATTAATAGCCCATAGCCTAATTTCCACAAGTGTCGGTCTTTTGTCCAAACCCCAATTATGGTACAAAGCTCAATTACCCAATTTTAATATTTAGCCCAACATCACGATTACTTCAATTTAAATAAGTATAATAATAACTTAGCTATGAGAAATTAATTTAAAAATAACATTAACCATAACTTACAGTGGGTATTAATAGCGTAGTGGTACACGGACAGAATTTCAACTTACAAAACCTTAAAACACTCGACTAACATAACCTTATTATTATCACTAACTTAAAATTAAAATTATAAATATGAATATATATTAAGAGAGATAGAGATATCATATATGTATATGTATATGATGGTGTGTCGATGCTCTCTGCCTTGTTCCATATATATAGCCAATGAAATGTACTATTTTTGCCTTGAAAGTTAGCTGAATATTATTGCCAACTTGTTTCAACTTTATGTCTTGTTTCAAAATAGCCAATGATGTATACGGAGCATTAATATCATGTTGATATATTTTATTATTATTATTATTATTATTATTATATTATTATTATTATGAATTATATATATTATATTATATTCTTGTGCATAGTTAACTTGTAATTTTAGCTCCATTGACTTGTACGTTGATGCTCGGTTTATGTCTCGGTTTCAGATTTTCGAACGTCCTTTCATACAATTTAATATCTTGTATTTTGCATTTCGCGTCTTGTACTCTTGTAATTTCGAGACGTTTCTCATCAATAATTTGAACCACTTTGATTGTACTTCGTACTTTTGAGTTTTTTGGTCGTTTGCGTCTTCAATTCGTCGAATCTGTCTTTTGTCTTCACCATTTATTTTTTAAACAAATATCACTTGTAAATAGAACAATTGCAACTAAAAGCTTGTCTTTCTTGAGGGATAATGCTATGAAATATATGTTCGTTTTTAGCATTATCAATATATTTTAAGTAATAAAATTTATAAAGTTCATAAAAATATTATGATAGGTTTTATTAAGGTAAATATATTATTTGTATTATATATTTATTTGATAAAATAACATTGATAATAATAATAAGTAAAAGTTGTATTATTTTGTAATAATAATTATTATTCTATTAATAAAAATATCAATATTTATATTTACTAAAAATGATATTATGATAAAATGGTAGTAATTATTAATAAAAATAATGAAATTTTATATTAACAATGATATTCCTATTAAAATAATAATTTTGTAAAAATGATAGTTTTAATATTAATAATACTTTTTAATAATAATAGTGATAAAAATAATGAAAAACGATAATTTTATCTAAATCAATATCTTACAATAATTTTAATTTCATCATGATACTCATACTCATTATTTCCTAATCGGTTTGTTTAACAGCTTTTAATCGTCTTTTATATCGCGTTTGTGTTAATGATAATAATAGTAATCATAATAATTAGGTGTTACTAATATTAATTTTTAATTATAATAATACTAATGATAATAAATATTATGATAATATTAATGATAATACTAATTATAACTTTAACGATAATAACGATAGTAATAATAACAATTTTTAATGATAATACTTTTTATTGATAATGATAATAATAATAATAATAATAATAATAATAATAATAATAATAATAATAATAATAATAATAATAATAATAATAATAATAATAATAATAATTAGATAAAAACTATAACGACGATAATAATAATCATTTTTAATAATAATACCAAATTTCAATTGACTATAACTTCTAATCCGTTCATCGAAACCATTCGATATCAAAATGAAAAGTTCTTAAATTTTCGCTAGCTTTTCAACGACATGCATGTCTTATACCTTATCTCAACCGCATATATAACTAATTCAGGATTCAACATAACTTAACTAAAGGCAATATCAAAAGTACAAACATGCATAATCCTATATACTCGAGCACTAGTCAGGTATACATTATTAGTATGTAAAAGTTAAATTATGAGTACTCACGTATCAATATTGAGATTCAATATTGCAGGAAAGATACGTAGACGCAACGGAGATGATAAACACTAGTTTGACCTCACGAGCATACCCACGAACTATACCCATAACCTCCATAGCTATAACCCATAATTTCCTTAGTCTTATCCCACTCGAAAAACCCGTCTTGAAATAATTCGCTCATGATCTCGTCGTAGTATTTTATGTATAATACTAATAATAATAATAAGATTAATAATAATATTAATCTTAATAATAATAATAATAATAATAATAATAATAATAATAACTATATTATATATTTATATAAAGAGAGATTGAGACGAGTGAAGTTGGATGAATGAATTCATTTCGACCCAAAAACGCGTTTTAAAGCATTTGAGCTCACCTAATCCCCTCATGCGATCGCATGAGAATGTGAGGGTGGCCTCATGCGATCGCATGAGCCACAAATCAACTTCATGCTCGTTTATAATACATGCCGACACTTTATTATGAATATTATATATATTATTTAATATATAATATATTCAATCTTTAGAATTAATTAAATATTATATTATATTATATTTACGTGCGTAGTAAAAATGTAATTTTTGTTCAAATGACTCGTATGTTGTCACTCGACTCATGTACCACTTTCGGTTTTTCGAACGCACTTTCGTACGTTTAGAAAACTAGCCTTTTACGTTACGCGACGTGTACCCTTATTAATAATTTGACTTACTTATCAATAAATTACCTTATAAAAAATGTAACTTATAAAATTGAGCCTTGTGGTCATTTGCTTCTATAAATCAGTGACTCGTTGTTTATCAAAATATATTATTTTAAATCAGGACGTTTTATGACTAAGTTAATATATATATATATATATATATATATATATATATATATATATATATATATATATATATATATATATATATATATATATATATATATATATATATATATATATTTAGAATTGTAAATTTGTACATAATATATATGCTTGAAATATTTATCTAATGATATAATATTTAGTCTTTCAAAACCAATTAAATTTCAAAGTTCGTTTTATATAATTTAACTCGTTTTAAATAATAGTAGTTATTTTACCAAATAATATTTTTAATATGAAAACTAAATAGTTGATTTATCAAAGGACACAATTTAATCAAAGTAAAGTACACTTTTAAAATTTAAACGGAAATGATTACTAACTTTTGACTAACTCTCGTTAATGACACTTTTGTAAATCACATTTACCAAATATTCCGGATACCGTTAAAAAGAAAATAGATTTCTTAAATCAAAGTGGACCTCTCAACAGGGACTCGAAATCATACAATGTATATGGTAAATCAATCATTTAGTGTTATCATAATTCCATCGATAGATACATTAAATGAATATGTTCATGTAATGTGTTATTCATTTAAATACTTTATCAATGTGTTCAAATTATAATATATTAACTTATACATATAATCATATCTGTTCACTTAATGGTTCGTGAATCATTGGAGTTTGGTCGAGGTTAAATGAATGTATGAACACAGTTTAAAATTCTTGAGATTCAACTTAACAAACTTTGCTTATCGTGTCAGAAACATATAAAGATTAAAGTTTAAATTTTGTCGAAAATTTCCGGGTCGTCACAGTACCTACCCGTTAAAGAAATTTCGTCCCCGAAATTTGATAAAGGTCGTCATGGCTAACAATAAGAATGTTATTTTGATGATTATAGAGTTTTATCATGTTTATGGATAAAATAATTCGATTACTTGAAGTGTATGAGTGAAGCTATCGTAAAAGAGTGGAATGAGAAAATAAAGTTTCGTCATATCTTTTGACGTAGATAGGATAGATTTCAAGCTAAAGAGATTTGGAGAAAATCTTTGTAATAAGATTTGATTCTTCGAAAATTAAGGGAATTAGGATACGTTTTAAATGCGATCATCTGTTTTGATTTCCCTGTCGGATATTTTACTATAAATCCACCCCCTTCGTTTCCTTACAACTCACACCTTCTTATTCTTTCTCCCCAACACATATTTTAAAGCATTCATCAATATGCTTCATCCAGTTCTACTTCTTGATATATTCCTCACTTTCATATCTGTCATTCTTATTTTTCACCTACCGCCGGAAGAATCTATTTACTATTACTATACTCTGGGGTTTATAGTGTTTCTAGTTCTTCCTTGTCTTTACATTGCCATATGCATCGATATATACGGTTTATAGTTTTTGGGTTTTTGTTGGGTTTTATATTTTCCCTCATATTTCGATGTCCCTGCTTCTGTTTTCTATCATCATTGTCATCCACAGTTAATGCTCTCTTTAATTTGCTGCGATTTATACTCCAATTTCTGTTTCGGAGCTTTGTCCTTTCGTTTCTTCTTCTTGCGATTAAGCACCGCTTGTAATGGTTCAGAATTTGCAGATATAAATTTTGGAATGAACATTGTTAATGTTCTAAGAAGGAAATGGTAATGGTACGATCTTGATTTGTTAAATTACCAGAATACCCTGGAAAAGACCGAATCATCAAGAAATATTTTCTTGATATTTTAGAGATTAAATAGAATACAAGAGTCGTGTAACATAGCCCATGTTGACGTTATAATCTGTGAATCATCACGTTCCACTTTAGAAATTCAGCATGAATTACTGTAATATAATCACGTTGATCAAGTGTCATTATATTATAATAACTCATGCTTCAGCTCCCAATACTACTTCAAAAATATTCTTATTTTAAACTCGAAGGTTTCAGAATTTAGAAACTAAAATAGTTTCTGTTATGATGTAACACAGATAACGCGAGGAGATAAATGATTTCAGATAATAATAGCTATGAAAATATCCTCAGAAATATGGAGGATATTTATAATGAAAGATACGATGATATCTTATAATTTCTAATATCAGAGGATGTTGAAAAATATTGTCCGCAGGGGTTTAGAGTTAGGAGCAAGGTATTCGTTAATGACTTCAGCAGATACTGAATCATTTGGATTCTTTGAAGGCAGGTTTAGTCTTTGTGATTTGTCCACAGCCTCCTTCATACTTTGCTCAATCCGTTTTCCAGTTCCAAACCTTCTCTTTTTCTGAGCTTTGCCAACACACTATTCTTTATCATCAAACTTTTTACTGTTAAGGTCGTTTATATTGTTTGCTACTTCATCAGCATTTCGAGAACTATTTCGCAGTTCGGGGTGTTTTTCAGAAACTTCACATTCGAAGTATGTAAGTTCGTTATATGTACACATATAATTATTAGCGTAGACATGCTGCGAGATTTCAAAATACTGATTGCTAATTCTCGATGATTCGTATGGCAATTCTTGTTACAAGGTGCAGATGAATAAATGATGGGGTTTAAATATAATGATTTTTTCGGAAAAATCAAAGATCAGTGGAGTTGTTGGTAAATTTATTGCTAATGTGGTGGAACATATACGGTTCCCCGGTAACGATGGTGAAAGGGCCACGTATATATCGAGGTTATAATAAGATGTTTCAACTGAAAAAGTCGAAGTTGACTTGTTGGAGCTGTGACAAAACTGGCTACTTTGAAAAGGAATCGCAAAGTTATTTTTGCTAATAAATGCCAAAGAATCTGACGCAGATACGTGTTTAAACTTTTACTTTGGTTTCAAGAGTTTTTCAGGTACATAATTGTGGGTAACATGTGGTTGGATCATCATCTCGATTGTTCATTATTTAAAGTGTCTTCGGGAATTTCGGAGGATTTGAACGCAGATTGTAATCGTTAATATACATATGATGTTCTAACATAGTTTTGAAGTCAAAGTATAGCTTTGAAAGATTTAGGAATCTAAGAGGGATGATACCGATTATATCTCGAATTGAACTCTGCGATTTCAAAATCAGAATATGTAATTGAATTTAAATGAGTATGGTTATTTTGATTTTTATGAAATAATGTGTATCGTTGAGAAAATAGTGAGTGTAGTTGATGATTGTTGAATCAGATTTGAAGAATGTAACATATTAATTGTGAATTTATATATTTCTCGGGTATTACCTGCCCGTTATAAAATTTCACCATTAATATTTTGTACAAAAGAATTTTTATTACAGTCTTTATGAAAATATATAGGTATGTATATTTTCTTCAGATGTAATCTAGATTTAATAAGTTAACATTAATTTAAACTCATTTGATTTACGGCTGAAACTAGAATTGAATAATTCCTAAAACTTTAGAAATTACATAATCTTCGTGGATTATTTCTTCAACATAAATGAAATCATGAATCAATACTTTATTATTCATTTTTATTGATATTTCTTCAGTGAATGGTGTTAGTGTTCGTGGAATTTTGTGAACTTCGCAAGGTACGAATGGTGTTATCTGAAAATTTTCGGGTACATCGATGATGAAAGTATAAAATCAAACCTATATTTGAATAATACACGTGATTTATTATGAAATGGAATTCATTGAATTGAAACAGAAATTGTAGTTAACGATGGTTAAGTTGCTGACGAAGGATGTACATCATAGCATATTAGTAATATGAATTAACCGAGTAGTATCTACCCTTATTCAATTCATACTTAATAACTTAGTACGAAAAGATACATTATGGTTTTAAAAATTCATATATATAAAATATACATATAAATTCTTCAGAGGAAATGAGTTAATACTTCATAACTTGTTGATACAATATATCCGTTGATGATTGTGGTGTCGATATCTGAGGTGGTTATAGACTTTACGGAATTTATGGTGTAGTAGGCGTTGCTGATGCCGGTAATGCTGTTAGTGATGTCGAAGGTACTGCTAATGCTGGTGGTGTTGACGGTTCTGTTGATGTTGATGATGCCGACGGTACTGCTGTTAATGCTTGTGTAACTTGTGTCGTTTGTAAATCACGCACTATTCCGGTCAGGGTTTCTACTCTATCTAATTTATGTTTAAGGCTAGAATAGATAATCTCTAAACTTTAGAAATTACATAATTGTCGTAGAATGTTTCTTCGACGAAGTTATGAATCATCACTTCATCATGTGTTGTTGTTGGTATTCCTTGGTATCTGACGTCGATGCTCGTGGGACAGATTGTAAAGTTGAGGTTTACGACGCGGTTGTGGTTGGGGGTGGTAATGGTACTGTTGGCGTTGATGATGGTGGTACTGGTTATGCTGCTGGTGCTGCTGCTGATGTTTGTAACCTTTGAACCATATTCTCCAAAGCCACTACCCGAGCACGAAGCTCGTTGACTTCTTCTATTACACCGGGGTGATTGTCGGTTCGGACGAGCGGATAAATAAAATCTAGAATTTGATGTAGTATATAATCGTGACGAGATACTCTGAAAATGAGAGAGAAAGTGGTGTTTCGAACAGGTTCGCCGGTAAGTGCTTCAAGTCCATCGTCAAGAGGACAATGTGGTGGATGAAAGGGATCACCTTCTTCTTGTCTCCAATGATTGAGGAGGCTACGAACCCATCCCCAATTCATCCAGAATAGATGATGACTGATTGGTTGATCCATTCCGGTCACACTGCTTCCGGAGCTTGAGTGGGATTCCATATCAGAATTCGAGGGACTTGAACTAATGATGTATTCCATTTCGTTCGATTGAATAAAGGATTTTCAATATGAAATAATTTTCCGGCTATCAGGTGGTATTCTAATTACATAGAATATCTATATATATAGAGCTAAAGATTTTGTAGATTACGGAGGAATTTACGGAATATGTCAGGCAAAGTTTGAAATGTCCCGTTCTTATTGATTAAAAACGTTCCATATTAATTGATTTCGTTGCGAGGTTTTGACCTCTATATGAGACGTTTTTCAAAGACTGCATTCATTTTTAAAACAAACCATAACCTTTATTTCATAGATAAAGGTTTTAAAAAGCTTTACGTAGATTATCAAATAATGATAATCTAAAATATCCTGTTTACACACAACCATTACATAATGGTTTACAATACAAATATGTTACAACAAAATAAGTTTCTTGAATGCAGTTTTTACACAATATCATACAAGCATGGACTCCAAATCTCGTCCTTATTTAAGTATGCGACAGCGGAAGCTCTTAATAATCACCTGAGAATAAACATGCTTAAAACGTCAACAAAAATGTTGGTGAGTTATAGGTTTAACCTATATATATCAAATCATAATAATAGACCACAAGATTTCATATTTCAATACACATCCCATACATAGAGATAAAAATCATTCATATGGTGAACACCTGGTAACCGACATTAACAAGATGCATATATAAGAATATCCCCATCATTCCGGGACACCCTTCGGATATGATATAAATTTCGAAGTACTAAAGCATCCGGTACTTTGGATGGGGCTTGTTGGGCCCGATAGATCTATCTTTAGGATTCGCGTCAATTAGGGTGTCTGTTCCCTAATTCTTAGATTACCAGACTTAATAAAAAGGGGCATATTCGATTTCGATAATTCAACCATAGAATGTAGTTTCACGTACTTGTGTCTATTTTGTAAATCATTTATAAAACCTGCATGTATTCTCATCCCAAAAATATTAGATTTTAAAAGTGGGACTATAACTCACTTTCACAGATTTTTACTTCGTCGGGAAGTAAGACTTGGCCACTGGTTGATTCACGAACCTATAACAATATATACATATATATCAAAGTATGTTCAAAATATATTTACAACACTTTTAATATATTTTGATGATTTAAGTTTATTAAGTCAGCTGTCCTCGTTAGTAACCTACAACTAGTTGTCCACAGTTAGATGTACAGAAATAAATCGATAAATATTATCTTGAATCAATCCACGTCCCAGTGTATACGTATCTCAGTATTGATCACAACTCAAACTATATATATTTTGGAATCAACCTCAACCCTGTATAGCTAACTCCAACATTCACATATAGAGTGTCTATGGTTGTTCCGAAATATATATAGATGTGTCAACATGATAGGTCGAAACATTGTATACGTGTCTATGGTATCTCAAGATTACATAATATACAATACAAGTTGATTAAGTTATGGTTGGAATAGATTTGTTACCAATTTTCACGTAGCTAAAATGAGAAAAATTATCCAATCTTGTTTTACCCATAACTTCTTCATTTTAAATCCGTTTTGAGTGAATCAAATTGCTATGGTTTCATATTGAACTCTATTTTATGAATCTAAACAGAAAAGTATAGGTTTATAGTCGGAGAAATAAGTTACAAGTCATTTTTGTAAAGGTAGTCATTTCAGTAGAAAGAACGACGTCTAGATGACCATTTTAGAAAACATACTTCCACTTTGAGTTTAACCATAATTTTTGGATATAGTTTCATGTTCATAATAAAAATCATTTTCTCGGAATAACAACTTTTAAATCAAAGTTTATCATAGTTTTTAATTAACTAACCCAAAACAGCCCGCGGTGTTACTACGACGGCGTAAATCCGGTTTTACGGTGTTTTTCGTGTTTCCAGGTTTTAAATCATTAAGTTAGCATATCATATAGATATAGAACATGTGTGTAGTTAATTTTAAAAGTCAAGTTAGAAGGATTAACTTTTGTTTGCGAACAAGTTTAGAATTAACTAAACTATGTTCTAGTGATTACGAGTTTAAACCTTCGAATAAGATAGTTTTATATATATGAATCGAATGATGTTATGAACATCATTACTACCTCAAGTTTAGTAGGTAAACCTACTGGAAGTGACAAGAAATGATCTAGCTTCAAAGGATCTTGGATGGCTTGAAAGTTCTTGAAGTAGGATCATGACACAAAAACAAGTTCAAGTAAGATCATCACTTGAAATAAGATTGTTATAGTTATAGAAATTGAACCAAAGTTTGAATATGATTATTACCTTGTATTAGAATGATAACCTACTGTAAGAAACAAAGATTTCTTGAGGTTGGATGATCACCTTACAAGATTGGAAGCGAGCTAGCAAACTTGAAAGTATTCTTGATTTTATGTAACTAGAACTTGTAGAATATATGAAGAACACTTAGAACTTGAAGATAGAACTTGAGAGAGATCAATTAGATGAAGAAAATTGAAGAATGAAAGTGTTTGTAGGTGTTTTTGGTCGTTGGTGTATGGATTAGATATAAAGGATATGTAATTTTGTTTTCACATAAATAAGTCATGAATGATTACTCATATTTTTGAAATTTTATGAGATATTTCATGCTAGTTTCCAAATGATGGTTCCCACATGTGTTAGGTGACTCACATGGGCTGCTAAGATCTGATCATTAGAGTGTTTATACCAATAGTACATACATCTAAAAGCTGTGTATTGTACGAGTACGAATACGGGTGCATACGAGTAGAATTGTTGATGAAACTGAACGAGGATGTAATTGTAAGCATTTTTGTTAAGTAGAAGTATTTTGATAAGTGTATTGAAGTATTTCAAAAGTGTATAAATACATATTAAAACACTACATGTATATACATTTTAACTGAGTCGTTAAGTCATCGTTAGTCGTTACATGTAAGTGTTGTTTTGAAACCTTTAGGTTAACGATCTTGTTAAATGTTGTTAACCCAATGTTTATAATATCAAATGAGATTTTAAATTATTATATTATCATGATATTATCATGTATGAATATCTCTTAATATGATATATATACATTAAATGTCTTTACAACGATAATCGTTACATATATGTCTCGTTTAAAAATCATTAAGTTAGTAGTCTTGTTTTTACATATGTAGTTCATTGTTAATATACTTAATGATATGTTTACTTATCATAGTATCATGTTAACTATATATATATATATATATATATATATATATATATATATATATATATATATATATATATATATATATATATATATATATCCATATATATGTCATCATATAGTTTTTACAAGTTTTAACGTTCGTGAATCACCGGTCAACTTGGGTGGTCAATTGTCTATATGAAACATATTTCAATTAATCAAGTCTTAACAAGTTTGATTGCTTAACATGTTGGAATCATTTAATCATGTAAATATCAATCTCAATTAATATATATAAACATGGAAAAGTTCGGGTCACTACAGTACCTACCCGTTAAATAAATTTCGTCCCGAAATTTTAAGCTGTTGAAGGTGTTGACGAATCTTCTGGAAATAGATGCGGGTATTTATTCTTCATCTGATCTTCACGCTCCCAGGTGAACTCGGGTCCTCTACGAGCATTTCATCGAACCTTAACAATTGGTATCTTGTTTTGCTTAAGTCTTTTAACCTCACGATCCATTATTTCGACGGGTTCTTCGATGAATTGAAGTTTTTCGTTGATTTGGATTTCATCTAACGGAATAGTGAGATCTTCTTTAGCAAAACATTTCTTCAAATTCGAGACGTGGAAAGTGTTATGTACAGCCGCAAGTTGTTGAGGTAACTCAAGTCGGTAAGCTACTGGTCCGACACGATCAATAATCTTGAATGGTCCAATATACCTTGGATTTAATTTCCCTCGTTTACCAAATCGAACAACGCCTTTCCAAGGTGCAACTTTAAGCATGACCATCTCTCCAATTTCAAATTCTATATCTTTTCTTTTAATGTCAGCGTAGCTCTTTTGTCGACTTTGGGCGGTTTTCAACCGTTGTTGAATTTGGATGATCTTCTCGGTAGTTTCTTGTATAATCTCCAGACCCGTAATCTGTCTATCCCCCACTTCGCTCCAACAAATCGGAGACCTGCACTTTCTACCATAAAGTGCTTCAAACGGCGCCATCTCAATGCTTGAATGGTAGCTGTTGTTGTAGGAAAATTCTGCTAACGGTAGATGTCGATCCCAACTGTTTCCGAAATCAATAACACATGCTCGTAGCATGTCTTCAAGCGTTTGTATCGTCCTTTCACTCTTCCCATCAGTTTGTGGATGATAGGCAGTACTCATGTCTAGACGAGTTCCTAATGCTTGCTGTAATGTCTGCCAGAATCTTGAAATAAATCTGCCATCCCTATCAGAGATAATAGAGAATGGTATTCCATGTCTGGAGATGACTTCCTTCAAATACAGTCGTGCTAACTTCTCCATCTTGTCATCTTCTCTTATTGGCAGGAAGTGTGCTGATTTGGTGAGACGATCAACTATTACCCAAATAGTATCAAAACCACTTGCAGTCCTTGGCAATTTAGTGATGAAATCCATGGTAATGTTTTCCCATTTCCATTCTGGGATTTCGGGTTGTTGAAGTAGACCTGATGGTTTCTGATGCTCAGCTTTGACCTTAGAACACGTCAAACATTCTCCTACATATTTAGCAACATCGGCTTTCATACCCGGCCACCAAAAATGTTTCTTGAGATCCTTGTACATCTTCCCCATTCCAGGATGTATTGAGTATCTGGTTTTATGAGCTTCTCTAAGTACCATTTCTCTCATATCTCCAAATTTTGGTACCCAAATCCTTTCAGCCCTATACCGGGTTCCGTCTTCCCGAATATTAAGATGCTTCTCCGATCCTTTGGGTATTTCATCCTTTAAATTTCCCTCTTTTAAAACTCCTTGTTGCGCCTCCTTTATTTGAGTAGTAAGGTTATTATGAATCATTATATTCATAGATTTTACTCGAATGGGTTCTCTGTCCTTCCTGCTCAAGGCATCGGCTACCACATTTGCCTTCCCCGGGTGGTAACGAATCTCAAAGTCGTAATCATTCAATAATTCAATCCACCTACGCTGCCTCATATTCAGTTGTTTCTAATTAAATATGTGTTGAAGACTTTTGTGGTCGGTATATATAATACTTTTGACCCAATATAAGTAGTGCCTCCAAGTCTTTAATGCAAAAACAACCGCGCCTAATTCCAAATCATGCGTCGTATAATTTTGTTCGTGAATCTTCAATTGTCTAGACGCATAAGCAATCACCTTCGTTCGTTGCATTAATACACAACCGAGGCCTTGCTTTGATGCGTCACAATAAATCACAAAATCATCATTCCCTTCAGGCAATGACAATATAGGTGCCGTAGTTAGCTTTTTCTTCAATAACTGAAATGCTTTCTCTTGTTCATCATTCCATTCAAATTTCTTCCCTTTATGCGTTAATGCAGTCAAGGGTTTTGCTATTCTGGAAAAGTCTTGGATGAACCTTCTGTAGTAACCAGCTAGTCCTAAAAACTGGCGTATGTGTTTCGGAGTTTTCGGGGTCTCCCACTTTTCAACAGTTTCTATCTTTGCAGGATCCACCTTAATACCTTCTTTGTTCACTATGTGACCGAGGAATTAAACTTCTTCCAACCAAAATGCACACTTTGAAAACTTAGCGTACAATTCTTCCTTCCTCAATACTTCTAACACCTTTCTCAAATGTTCACCGTGTTCTTGGTCATTCTTTGAGTAAATAAGTATGTCATCAATGAAAACAATGACAAACTAGTCAAGGTATGGTCCACACACTCGGTTCATAAGGTCCATGAACACAGCTGGTGCATTAGTTAAACCAAACGGCATGACCATAAACTCGTAATGACCGTAACGTGTTCTGAAAGCAGTCTTTGGAATATCATCTTCTTTCACCCGCATTTGATGATACCCGGAACGTAAGTCAATCTTTGAATAAACAGACGAGCCTTGTAGTTGATCAAATAAGTCGTCGATTCTCGGTAGTGGGTAGCGGTTCTTGATGGTAAGTTTGTTCAACTCTCGGTAGTCGATACACAACCTGAATGTACCATCTTTCTTCTTGACAAACAAAACAGGAGCTCCCCACGGTGATGTGCTTGGTCGAATGAAACCACGCTCTAAAAGTTCTTGTAATTGGCTTTGCAGTTCTTTCATCTCGCTGGGTGCGAGTCTGTAAGGAGCACGAGCTATTGGTGCAGCTCCTGGTACAAGATCTATTTGAAATTCAACGGATCGCTGTGGGGGTAATCCCGGTAATTCTTTCGGAAATACATCGGGAAATTCTTTTGCAATGGGAACATCATTGATGCTCTTTTCTTCAGTTTGTACTTTCTCGACGTGTGCTAGAACAGCATAGCAACCTTTTCTTATTAGTTTTTGTGCCTTCAAATTACTAATAATATGTAGCTTCGTGTTACCCTTTTCTCCGTACACCATTAAGGGTTTTCCTTTTTCTCGTATAATGCGAATTGCATTTTTGTAACAAACGATCTCTGCTTTCACTTCTTTCAACCAGTCCATACCGATTATCACATCAAAACTCCCTAACTCTACTGGTATCAAATCAATCTTAAATGTTTCGCTAACCAGTTTAATTTCTCGATTTCGACATATATTATCTGCTGAAATTAATTTACCATTTGCTAATTCGAGTAAAAATTTACTATCCAAAGGCGTCAATGGACAACTTAATTTAGCACAAAAATCTCTACTCATATAGCTTCTATCCGCACCCGAATCAAATAAAACGTAAGCAGATTTATTGTCAATAAGAAACGTACCCGTAACAAGCTCCGGGTCTTCCTGTGCCTCTGCCGCATTAATATTGAAAACTCTTCCGCGGCCTTGTCCATTCGTGTTCTCCTGGTTCGGGCAATTTCTAATAATGTGGCCCGGTTTTCCACATTTATAACAAACTACATTGGCATAACTTGCTCCGACACTACTTGCTCCGCCATTACTCGTTCCGACACCATTTTTTCCTTTCGTTCTATTAACCCCTGGTCCGTAGACCTCACACTTCGCCGCGCTATGACCATTTCTTTTACACTTGTTGCAAAATTTGGTGCAGAACCCCGAGTGATACTTTTCACACCTTTGGCATAGCTGCTTCTGATTGTTGTTGTTGTTGCGGTTATTATTGTTGTTGGGATGATTGTTGTAGTTGCTGTTGTTATTGTTGTTGTTGTTGTTGTTGGGCCGTTTGTTGTAGTTGCGATTGATGTTGCGATTGTTGGGATAATTGTTGCGATTATTGTTGTAATTGCTGTTGTTGTTGTATTGGTGATTCTTATCACCGTTTTCCTCCCACTTTCTTTTGACTTGCTTCACATTGGCCTCTTCAGCAATCTGTTCTTTAATTCTTTCTTCAATCTGGTTCACTAGTTTGTGAGCCATTCTACATGCCTGTTGTATGGAGGCGGGCTCGTGTGAACTTATATCTTCTTGGATTCTTTCCGATAATCCTTTCACAAACGCGTCGATCTTCTCTTCCTCATCTTCGAACGCTCCCGGACACAATAGGCATAATTCTGTGAATCGTCTTTCGTACGTGGTAATATCAAATCCTTGGGTTCGTAACCCTCTAAGTTCTGTCTTGAGCTTATTGACCTCAGTTCTGGGACGGTACTTCTCGTTCATTAAGTGCTTGAATGCTGACCACGGTAGTGCGTAAGCATCATCTTGTCCCACTTGCTCTAGATAGGTATTCCACCATGTTAACGCAGAACCTGTGAAGGTATGCGTAGCGTACTTCACTTTGTCCTCTTCAGTACACTTACTTATGGCAAACACCGATTCGACCTTCTCGTTCCACCGTTTCAATCCGATCGGTCCTTCAGTTCCATCAAATTCTAAAGGTTTGCAGACAGTGAATTCTTTGTAGGTGCATCCTACACTATTTCCTGTACTGCTAGATCCAAGGTTATTGTTGGTATGTAGCGCAGCCTGTACTGCGGCTATGTTTGAAGCTAGAAAAGTATGGAATTCCTCTTCATTCATATTCACGGTGTGTCGAGTAGTCGGTGCCATTTCCTTCAAAATAGTCAAATGGAACAAGTTAATCATACAGAATATTAAGAGTAGTTAATAGTATTTCGTAGCATAATATGAACTCATTTATAAAAGCTTTTTCTTCATATTAGCGTTTTATAAGTTTAAATTCGGGTAGTACCTACCCGTTAAGTTCATACTTAGTAGCTAATATACAATTCAACTACTACAATTCTATATGAAAAACTGATTGTAATAATATTTCGCGTTCAAACTTTTATACAATATTTTACAAACTTACAATACCGCTTATTTTACATAAAGCATGAAATATAGCACACAATAACTTTGATACAAGATAGTTGTGAAGATAATTCTAGCTAGTACACAAGTCGTTTAGCAAAGGCAATAAAGACACGTAATTCATACGTCCAGAAACAAGTCATGCATTCTGGTTTTACTAGGACTACTTCCCATCCTTGGTCTTGTGGAACATAACCGTTATGGTCGTTGATAAGACAGCGTGTTGTAACATCGTCAAAGGGACGAGGGTTACGTAATGACCAACAGTCTCGTAATAACCTAAAAACCTCATTTCTTACCCCAATTACCGACTCCGTCACTTGTGGGAACGTTTTGTTTAATAGTTGTAGCCCGATGTTCTTGTTCTCACTTTGGTGAGAAGCGAACATTACTAACCCGTAAGCATAACATGCTTCTTTATGTTGCATGTTAGCCGCTTTTTCTAAATCACGAAGTCCTATATTCGGATATACTGAGTCAAAATAATTTCTTAACCCGTTGCGTAAAATAGCATTTGGGTTCCCCGCAATATATGCGTCAAAGTAAACACATCGTAACTTATGGATTTCCCAATGTGATATCCCCCATCTTCCGAACGAAAGCCTTTTATAAACCAAGGCATTCTTGGAACGTTCTTCGAATGTCTTACAAACTGATCTCGCCTTAAATAGTTGTGCCGAGGAATTCTGACCGACTCTAGACAAGATTTCATCAATCATGTCTCCGGGTAGGTCTCTTAAAATATTGGATTGTCTATCCATTTTGTGTTTTTATACTGTAAAATAGACAAGAGTTAGATTCATAAAAAAAATACTTATTAATACAAGCAATTTTTACATATATCATAAAGCATAAACACACTATATTACATATATTACACCACACGAATATAACTATCTTATTCCGACTCGCTCATTTCTTCTTGTTCGGTTTTGGTTCGTTTTGCCAAGTTTCTAGGGATATATGATGTTCCCCTAATACGAGCCGTCGTTGTCCACATTGGTTTAGAAAAACCTGGTGGTTTAGAGGTTCCCGGGTCATTGTTACAACTTAAGGACTTCGGGGGTTGACGATACATATAAAGTTCATCGGGGTTGGAATTAGATTTCTCTATTTTTATGCCCTTTCCCTTATTATTTTCTTTTGCCTTTTTAAATTCAGTTGGGGTAATTTCTATAACATCATCGGAATTCTCGTCAGAATCCGATTCATCGGAGAATTGGTAATCCTCCCAATATTTTGCTTCCTTAGCGGAAACACCATTGACCATAATTAACCTTGGTCGGTTGGTTGAGGATTTTCTTTTACTTAACCGTTTTATTATTTCCCCCACCGGTTCTATTTCTTCATCCGGTTCCGATTCTTCTTCCGGTTCCGATTCTTCATCCGGTTCCGACTCTTCATCCGGTTCCTCTTCGGGAACTTGTGAATCAGTCCACGAATCATTCCAATTTACATTTGACTCTTCATTATTATTAGGTGAGTCAATGGGACTTGTTCTAGAGGTAGACATCTATCACATAATATCAAACGCGTTAAGAGATTAATATATCACATAATATTCACATGTTAAAAATATATAGTTTCCAACAAAATTTGTTAAGCAATCATTTTTCAAGTAAACACGGTCGAAGTCCAGACTCACTAATGCATCCTAACAAACTCGATAAGACACACTAATGCAAAATTCTGGTTCTCTAAGACCAACGCTCGGATACCAACTGAAATGTCCCGTTCTTATTGATTAAAAACGTTCCATATTAATTGATTTCGTTGCGAGGTTTTGACCTCTATATGAGATGTTTTTCAAAGACTGCATTCATTTTTAAAACAAACCATAACCTTTATTTCATAGATAAAGGTTTTAAAAAGCTTTACGTAGATTATCAAATAATGATAATCTAAAATATCCTGTTTACACACGACCATTACATAATGGTTTACAATACAAATATGTTACAACAAAATAAGTTTCTTGAATGCAGTTTTTACATAATATCATACAAGCATGGACTCCAAATCTCGTCCTTATTTAAGTATGCGACAGCGGAAGCTCTTAATAATCACCTGAGAATAAACATGCTTAAAACGTCAACAAAAATGTTGGTGAGTTATAGGTTTAACCTATATATATCAAATCATAATAATAGACCACAAGATTTCATATTTCAATACACATCCCATACATAGAGATAAAAATCATTCATATGGTGAACACCTGGTAACCGACATTAACAAGATGCATATATAAGAATATCCCCATCATTCCGGGATACCCTTCGGATATGATATAAATTTCGAAGTACTAAAGCATCCGGTACTTTGGATGGGGCTTGTTGGGCCCGATAGATCTATCTTTAGGATTCGCGTCAATTAGGGTGTCTGTTCCCTAATTCTTAGATTACCAGACTTAATAAAAAGGGGCATATTCGATTTCGATAATTTAACCATAGAATGTAGTTTCACGTACTTGTGTCTATTTTGTAAATCATTTATAAAACCTGCATGTATTCTCATCCTAAAAATATTAGATTTTAAAAGTGGGACTATAACTCACTTTCACAGATTTTTACTTCGTCGGGAAGTAAGACTTGGCCACTGGTTGATTCACGAACCTATAACAATATATACATATATATCAAAGTATGTTTAAAATATATTTACAACACTTTTAATATATTTTGATGTTTTAAGTTTATTAAGTCAGCTGTCCTCGTTAGTAACCTACAACTAGTTGTCCACAGTTAGATGTACAGAAATAAATCGATAAATATTATCTTGAATCAATCCACGACCCAGTGTATACGTATCTCAGTATTGATCACAACTCAAACTATATATATTTTGGAATCAACCTCAACCCTGTATAGCTAACTCCAACATTCACATATAGAGTGTCTATGGTTGTTCCGAAATATATATAGATGTGTCAACATGATAGGTCGAAACATTGTATACGTGTCTATGGTATCTCAAGATTACATAATATACAATACAAGTCGATTAAGTTATGGTTGGAATAGATTTGTTACCAATTTTCACGTAGCTAAAATGAGAAAAATTATCCAATCTTGTTTTACCCATAACTTCTTCATTTTAAATCCGTTTTGAGTGAATCAAATTGCTATGGTTTCATATCGAACTCTATTTTATGAATCTAAACAGAAAAGTATAGGTTTATAGTCGGAGAAATAAGTTACAAGTCATTTTTGTAAAGGTAGTCATTTCAGTCGAAAGAACGACGTCTAGATGACCATTTTAGAAAACATACTTCCACTTTGAGTTTAACCATAATTTTTGGATATAGTTTCATGTTCATAATAAAAATCATTTTCTCGGAATAACAACTTTTAAATCAAAGTTTATCATAGTTTTTAATTAACTAACCCAAAACAGCCCGCGGTGTTACTACGACGGCGTAAATCCGGTTTTACGGTGTTTTTTGTATTTCCAGGTTTTAAATCATTAAGTTAGCATATAATATAGATATAGAACATGTGTGTAGTTAATTTTAAAAGTCAAGTTAGAAGGATTAACTTTTGTTTGCGAACAAGTTTAGAATTAACTAAACTATGTTCTAGTGATTACGAGTTTAAACCTTCGAATAAGATAGTTTTATATATATGAATCGAATGATGTTATGAACATCATTACTACCTCAAGTTTAGTAGGTAAACCTACTGGAAGTGAAAAGAAATGATCTAGCTTCAAAGGATCTTGGATGGCTTGAAAGTTCTTGAAGTAGGATCATGACACAAAAACAAGTTCAAGTAAGATCATCACTTGAAATAAGATTGTTATAGTTATAGAAATTGAACCAAAGTTTGAATATGATTATTACCTTGTATTAGAATGATAACCTACTGTAAGAAACAATGATTTCTTGAGGTTGGATGATCACCTTACAAGATTGGAAGCGAGCTAGCAAACTTGAAAGTATTCTTGATTTTATGTAACTAGAACTTGTAGAATATATGAAGAACACTTAGAACTTGAAGATAGAACTTGAGAGAGATCAATTAGATGAAGAAAATTGAAGAATGAAAGTGTTTGTAGGTGTTTTTGGTCGTTGGTGTATGGATTAGATATAAAGGATATGTAATTTTGTTTTCATATAAATAAGTCATGAATGATTACTCATATTTTTGAAATTTTATGAGATATTTCATGCTAGTTGCCAAATGATGGTTCCCACATGTGTTAGGTGACTCACATGGGCTGCTAAGAGCTGATCATTAGAGTGTATATACCAATAGTACATACATCTAAAAGCTGTGTATTGTACGAGTACGAATACGGGTGCATACGAGTAGAATTGTTGATGAAACTGAACGAGGATGTAATTGTAAGCATTTTTGTTAAGTAGAAGTATTTTGATAAGTGTATTGAAGTCTTTCAAAAGTGTATAAATACATATTAAAACACTACATGTATATACATTTTAACTGAGTCATTAAGTCATCGTTAGTCGTTACATGTAAGTGTTGTTTTGAAACCTTTAGGTTAACGATCTTGTTAAATGTTGTTAACCCAATGTTTATAATATCAAATGAGATTTTAAATTATTATATTATCATGATATTATCATGTATGAATATCTCTTAATATGATATATATACATTAAATGTCTTTACAACGATAATCGTTACATATATGTCTCGTTTAAAAATCATTAAGTTAGTAGTCTTGTTTTTACATATGTAGTTCATTGTTAATATACTTAATGATATGTTTACTTATCATAGTATCATGTTAACTATATATATATATATATATATATATATATATATATATATATATATATATATATATATATATATATATATATATCCATATATATGTCATCATATAGTTTTTACAAGTTTTAACGTTCGTGAATCACCGGTCAACTTGGGTGGTCAATTGTCTATATGAAACATATTTCAATTAATCAAGTCTTAACAAGTTTGATTGCTTAACATGTTGGAATCATTTAATCATGTAAATATCAATCTCAATTAATATATATAAACATGGAAAAGTTCGGGTCACTACAAAGTTTACAGTAATAGATACGATAAGATATGATTTAGCAGATACGCTAAGATATGAATTTTGTCTATACACTATTCATGCAATCAATGCAGCAAGACGTGTCTAGACTAAGAATGATAAGCAGGTAATTTTTCCTAAGGATGATAAGTAGATGATTTTCGACACAATAATGATAAGCAAAACTTTTGACATGCAGACACGGTCGAAGTCCAGACTCACTAATGCATCCTAACGACTTGTCAGTTAGACACACTAATGCAGACCTGGTTCGCTAAGACCACCGCTCTGATACCACATATAAAGACCCGTCCTAATCCATAAGAACGAATACAATAACATATGATTACATTGCGAGGTATTTGACCTCTATATGATACATTTTACAAACATTGCATCTTTTTGAAAGACAAACTTTCATTACATCGAAAATTGACAAGCATGCATACCATTTCATAATATCCATCTATAAATGATTTAATCTGTCATTTACTTAATCATAATCTTTACTGAATTCAACGACTTGGATGCAACGTCTTTTGAAATATGCCATGAATGACTCCAAGTAATATCTTTAAATTGAGCAAATGCACAGCGGAAGATTTCTTTCAATCCTGAGAATAAACATGCTTTCAAGTGTCAACCAAAAGGTTGGTGAGTTCATTAGTTTATCATAATCGATCATTTCCATAATTTTAATAGACCACAAGATTTTCATATTTATAAACATAATCCTCAAGCAGAATTCTCTCGTCTGCATTAAGGTAAAATCATTCATATGATGAACAGCTGGTAACCGACATTAACAAAATGCATATAGAATATCCCCAAAACAGAATCCTCTAGTCTGTATAACAGAATCCTCTCGTCTGTATAAAAATCGAAGTACTAAAGCATCCGTACCTCGGATGGGGTTTGTTAGGCCCATAGATCTATCTTTAGGATTCGCGTCAATTAGGGGTACTGTTCCCTAATTCTTAGGTTACCAAGCTAAAGGGGTGATATTCGATTTCGATAATCCAACCATAGAATGTAGTTTTGAGTACTTGTGTCTAGTTCGTCAAACATTTATAAAAACAGCGCATGTATTCTCAGTCCCAAAAATATATATTGCAAAAGCATTTAAAAAGGGAGCAAATGAAACTCACAAAATTGTATTTCGTAGCAATAATGCATATGACGGCACTGAACAAGTACAAGGTTGGCCTCGGATTCACGAACCTAAATTAAGTATATATATTTATATGTTGGTCAATATTCGTCTTAACAAATTAGGTCAAGTCATAGTGTACCACAATTCTAATGCTCGAGACTAATATGCAAAAGTCAACAAAAGTCAATTTGACTCAAAATAATTTCCAAAATTTATACATGATTATTATATAGTTTAAATATCGTCGTTTTATATTTTTAAATGTTTTTAAAAGATTTATTAGAGTAGATAATATTATTCATTTATTAATAAATAAAACTTTATATAAAAATATACTTTTATATATTTTAAGTAATAAAATTTATAAAGTTCATAAAAATATTATGATAGGTTTTATTAAGGTAAATATATTATTTGTATTATATATTTATTTGATAAAATAACATTGATAATAATAATAAGTAAAAGTTGTATTATTTTGTAATAATAATTATTATTTTATTAATAAAAATATCAATATTTATATTTACTAAAAATGATATTATGATAAAATGGTAATAATTATTAATAAAAATAATGAAATTTTATATTAACAATGATATTCCTATTAAAATAATAATTTTGTAAAAATGATAGTTTTAATATTAATAATACTTTTTAATAATAATAGTGATAAAAATAATGAAAAACGATAATTTTATCTAAATCAATATCTTACAATAATTTAAATTTCATCATGATACTCATACTCATTATTTCCTAATCGGTTTGTTTAACAGCTTTTAATCGTCTTTTATATCGCGTTTATGTTAATAATAATAATAGTAATCATAATAATTAGGTGCTACTAATATTAATTTTTAATTATAATAATACTAATGATAATAAATATTATGATAATATTAATGATAATACTAATTATAACTTTAACGATAATAACGATAGTAATAATAACAATTTTTAATGATAATACTTTTTATTGATAACGATAATAATAATAATAATAATAATAATAATAATAATAATAATAATAATAATAATAATAATAATAATAATAATAATAATAATAATAATAATAATAATAATTAGATAAAAACTATAACGACGATAATAACGACGATAATAATAATCATTTTTAATAATAATACCAAATTTCAATTAACTATAACTTCTAATCCGTTCATCGAAACTATTCGATATCTAAATGAAAAGTTCTTAATTTTTCGCTAGCTTTCCAACGACATGCATATCTTATACCTTATTTCAACCGCATATATAACTAATTCAGGATTCAACATAACCTAACTAAAGGCAATATCAAAAGTACAAACATGCATAATCCTATATACTCGAGCACTAGTCAGGTATACACTATCAGTATGTAAAAGTTAAATTATGAGTACTCACGTATCAATATTGAGATTCAATATTGCAGAAAAGGTACGTAGACGCAACGGAGATGATAAACACTAGTTTGACCTCACGAGCATACCCACGAACTATACCCATAACCTCCATAGCTATAACCCATAATTTCCTTAGTCCTATCCAACTCGAAAAACCCGTCTTGAAATAATTCGCTCATGACCTCGTCGTAGTATTTTATGTATAATACTAATAATAATAATAAGATTAATTATAATATTAATCTTAATATTAATAATAATAATAATAATAATAATAATAATAATAATAATAATAATAATAATAATAATAATAATAATAATAAATATATTATAATTTATATAAAGAGAGATTGAGACGAGTGAAGATGGATGAATGAATTTAGTTCGACCCAAAAACGCGTTTTAAAGCATTTGAGCTCACCTAACCCCCTCATGCGATCGCATGAGAATGTGAGGGTGGCCTCATGCGATCGCATGAGCCACAAATCAACTTCATGCTCGTTTATAATACATGCCGACACTTTATTATGAATATTATATATATATATATATGTATATATATATAAATATATATATATATATATTATTTAATATATAATATTTTTAATCTTTAGAATTAATTAAATATTATATTATATTTACGTGCGTAGTAAAAATGTAATTTTTGTTCAAATGACTCGTACGTTGTCACTCAACTCATGTACCACTTTCAGTTTTTCAAACGCACTTTCGTACGTTTAGAAAACTAGCCTTTTACGTTACGCGACGTGTACCCTTATTAATAATTTGACTTACTCATCAATAAATTACCTTATAAAAAATGTAACTTATAAAATTGAACATTGTGGTCATTTGCTTCTATAAATCAGTGACTCGTTGTTTATCAAGATATATTATTTTAAATCAGGACGTTTTATGACTAAGTTAAAATATATATACATATATATATATATATATATATATATATATATATATATATATATATATATATTTAGAATTGTAAATTTGTACATAATATATATGCTTGAAATATTTATCTAATGATATAATATTTAGTCTTTCAAAACCAATTAAATTTCAAAGTTCGTTTTATATAATTTAACTCGTTTTAAATAATAGTAGTTATTTTACCAAATAATATTTTTAATATGAAAACTAAATAGTTGATTTATCAAGGGACACAATTTAATCAAAGTAAAGTACACTTTTGAAATTTAAACGGAAATGATTACTAACTTTTGACTAACTCTCGTTAATGACACTTTTGTAAATCACATTTACCAAATATTCCGGATACCGTTAAAAAGAAAATAGATTTCTTAAATCAAAGTGGACCTCTCAACAGGGACTCGAAATCATACAATGTATATGGTAAATCAATCATTTAGTATTATCATAATTCCATCGATAGATACATTAAATGAATATGTTCATGTAAAGTGTTATTCATTTAAATACTTTATCAATGTGTTCAAATTATAATATATTAACTTATACATATAATCATATCTGTTCACTTATTGGTTCGTGAATCATTGGAGTTTGGTCGAGGTTAAATGAATGTATGAATACAGTTTAAAATTCTTGAGATTCAACTTAACAAACTTTGCTTATCGTGTCGGAAACATATAAAGATTAAAGTTTAAATTTTGTCGGAAATTTTCGGGTCGTCACAATTGCACTTTCGTTGTCACATTTCAATTTGACAACATAATCTACTTTTTCAAGTATGTCACCAATCAATTTTCTAAACCAAGTACATTCTTGAGCCGCCATTGTTGCAGCTATGTATTCCGCTTCCGTGCTAGACAAAGCAACAACATCTTGCTTCTTGCTACACCATGAAATAACAGCGGAACCCATATTAAAACAGTAACCCGAAGTTAAATGGCGATCATTTGCGTCTCCCATCCAATCTGCATCCACGAAACCATTTAACAAAACATTATCACGCTTCTTATACCACAAGCCGTGGACTATTGATCCTTTCACATAACGAAGGATCCTTTTTGCTACATCAAGATGAACATTAGTTGGACATTGCATAAATTGTGAAACAATGCCAACCGAGTAAGCAATTTCCGGCCTTGTGATGGTTAGATAGATCAAACTCCCAACCATTTGTCGGAACAACTTCACATCCTTGAGCTCTTTTCCTTGATCTTTCTTCATTTTGAGGTTTGGTTCCATTGGAGTAGTCATAGGCTATTGCCTCCCCCATGTTGAAACGTTCCAAGAGACTTCTTGCATAACCCCTTTGAGAGATAAAGTATCCGTTTTCAAATTTATCAACTTCCAAGCCAAGAAAACATCCAATCTCCCCCAGATTCTTCATTTCAAAATGAACTGAAAGATCATCACTTAAACGAGAGATTTCTGACTCGTTTCCTCCGGTGATAATCATGTCATCAACATATAATAACACCAAAACATGGAAACCTGATTCTTTCTTTACAAACAAACTAGAATCCGCATCAGAAATCTTAAAACCACAAAAGACAAGGTATTGTGCAACCTTACCATACCAAGCTCTCGGAGCTTGTTTCAAGCCATAAAGAGCTTTCTTTAACCGGCACACATATTCTGGAAATTGATTTGAAATGAACCCAATAGGTTGTTCCATGAACACCTCGCGATCAAGCTCTCCATATAGAAAAACATTCTTTACATCAAGTTGCCAAAATTTCCACCCTTTGTAAGCGCTAGTGAGATTATTGTTCTCACCGTTACCATTTTAGCCACGGGGCTAAAAGTTTCCTCATAATCAAGCTCATACCTTTAACAAAAGCCACGAGCCACCAACCGAGCCTTGAACCTATTAATGGTTCTGTCAAACCCTGTCCAAGTCCCCCTGGACGAAGTCATCAACATCTGGTCCCATTGCGATGATCGACTCCAAGTAATGTCCTTAAAATGAGCAAATGCACAGCGGAAGGTTTCTTTAATTCCTGAGAATAAACATGCTTTAAAATGTGAACATAAAGTTGGTGAGAAATATAGGTTTGATTCTAGCAGCGTAATAACTAGGGACCACAAGATTTCATATATTTAAACATAGTACACTCGCAAGTGTATGAAAGACATTCTAAGTTTGTTGAGCACCTGGTAACTAAACTTTACAAGTATAAAACAGCACATATTCCCTTTATATATAATCGCACTACACCGTACCAAGTGTAGCCACCTAAACGAAGTACTGTGCAACCGTTGAAAACTGGTCGTCCAGCCCGGTTGGGGATGTCAGCCCGATAGATCTATCAATAGGATTCGCGTTTACACTGGCCCATGTAATTAGTAGTTACCAAGTTATAGGGAGATATGCAGTGGTACAACTCAACGTAGAACGTAATTTTAGTCACTTGTGTCTATAACGTAAATCATTTATAAAAGTAGCGCATGTATTCTCAGCCCAAAATATTTAGAGTTTAAAAGGAGACTATATACTCACCATACTGTATTTTGTAGTAAAAATACATATAACATCATTGAACACGTATAAGGTTGGCCTCGGATTTACGAACCTATATCATTTGTATATCTATTAAAACACATAATTGAAATAGAACAATTTATGTATATATATCTTTATTGGTGATGTTAATTTTTATATTTATAACTTATGTGTTTGATAAATATATTCATTTTATGTATTTTAAATATATATAAAATATAGTTATGCTATATGTATTAAATATAGTTTTATATAACTAATTGTTATTAGATAAAATAATAATAATAATATTAAGATAATAATAATAATGATAATAATATTAAAAATGATATATATTTTTTAATAATACCTTTTAATAATAATGAAAATGATAGTGATATTACTTAATAATATTTATTTAAAATATTGATAATAAATATAATCTTAATTATAATAATAATACTAACAATTTATAAAATGATATTAATAATAATCTTTATAATTAAAATTTGTATTATTTTTATAATATTAAATATTAACAACTATATAATAAATAATAATTTTAATAATTATTATAATAAAATTTTAATAATAATGATAATCCTTATATTAATTCTTAATGATAATACTAATACTAATATTAATAATAATAATAATAATCTAAAAATAATAATAATAATAATAATAATAATAATAATAATAATAATAATAATAATAATAATAATTAATACTACCTTAAAGTAAAAATCCTTATAAAGATATGTCACTACCTGGGTTCGAACCCAGGACCTTTCGTTCAACAACCACATGCCTAACCACTCCTCTAACCATTGATTATCTGTTTTAAGACGCGAATTAAATTCTTTTAACCAATCTACGTCTGTCTTTCCTCTTCCTAATCATATATCATCGTGACCTCACTTATATCATCATCATCATTTACAACCGTCTTCACCATCATACCATAATCATTATATTCGCATTAATTAACGTGTGTGTGTGTTTGGGTTGTCGTCGAACAAGAAACAAGAAAATGGAACCGATAAATTTCAAGTCCATGGCCCGATATCAAAACAAGCCCAATATGATTTTTATCTTTAAATGGCCCGTTAAAAACTCAACAGCCCCAACTAAAACTAGTGTAACATATCAGTTTTGTTTGATAAGCAAGTGGGGTATCTTGTGTGATATATGTCGGCCATTAAGGGTAAAGGGAACAAAAATTAAACGTTTTTCTTTTCTTCTTTTCCATCATATCGGTTTATATTTGAAAACAACAATAATTCAGCTGTCAAAGCTGTTCGCTTGAAACAGGAATCAAAAGAAAAAAATAAAGAAAGGTGGTGGATTACGGTGGACTGTAGCAGTAACAGACGATGTGGTGATTGATGGCTAAATGGGTGTGTCGGGTTGCTAGTAATGGTGGTTTCACGATACACTTTAAGGGAGATAGATAGGTGACGGGTTGTGATCATGGTGGTTGCTCAATGGAGTTTATCCATGGTGTTCGAATGGGATTAATCTATGGAGTTTTACAAAGATTTTTTTTTTAGAGAGAGAGAGGTAGAGATAGACTACGGTGGTGATGATTATTGTTGAATAGCATAAATCGGGGTATAAGGTGGTGTAGATGATAGGGGTGATATTACAACATACGATGGTGGTGGTTATGTCGATCAAGAGGTAGCAACAACAGTAGGTTTGCGATGGCCTGCATGATGAAACAGAAAGACTGATGGCTACTACTAGTCGATGGGTCTTGGTGGTTTGTCATGGTGGTGTTGGGTGTCACGGTGGTGATGGTTTAAGGTGGCGATTTATGGGTTTGTAGAGTGGTGAGGGTGACGAATTAAGTGGGCGTGGTTTTGTTTTGTCAATGAAAAGAAATGTAATATAGTTGCTGTGGTGGTGATTGGAACAAACAGAAACAAGTTTGAGTAGATAATAGCTTGTTTTGGTCATGAGTGATCAATGAACATTTTTGAACAAATAGCAACAGGGATTGGGTTCGAGAAGAGAAGAAGAAACATATGTGTATGTGTTCTAGTATACAACGAATAATGTGTTTAGTGTTGAGCATGGAACATGAAATGAGTAATATGTAGGTGTAGTTAGTTGTCCATCACAAAGCTATCAAAATATCTATATATAATACTCCTGATTCATATTTTATAATACATAAATATAATTACCACACATGCATAAAGAGAAATGGCATCCAAAGCTGCCGACAATTTTTTTTTTTTAGAATCTATTTGACGGACCGAATTTCGTGCTTCTTTGCTAAACAGTTTATACATAAAAGTTTTCTGAAGAATTCTCAATTTTAAATTAAGTCCACTTATTTATTCTGATCTTAACTGTATGAACCTTGATCAAAAGGGTTCGTCTAATATTTATTTTTAGTTCCAAGTACTATGTACGGGGTACTAAAACTTAAACTAAAAAGATAAAAATATTTCTATCAAACCTAATTGATAACCATAATAAATTTATATCGAAACAAAATACGTTCATATAGAGTATTATATATCTAATACACGTAATTGTTCGTGAATCGTCGGGATGGTCAAAGGGTATCTATTTATCTGAATATAGATTTCAAACTTTCTAGACTCAACATTACAGATTTTGCTTATCGTGTCGGAAACATATAAAGATTATAGTTTAAATTTGGTCGGAAATTTCCGGGTCATTACAGTACCTACCCGTTAAAGAAATTTCATCCCCGAAATTTGATAGAGGTTGTCATAGATATCAATAGGAATGTTTTCATGACGAATATGAGGTAATAATGGAGTTTTATCATTATTGAGAGATGTAGATAAAACGATTCGATCATGTGAAGCGTACGAGTGAAGCTATCACAAAAGAGTGAAATGAGTAAATATGGAATCGTTTTAAACGATGACGTAGTTATGATTGATTTTCGGAATTTAAAGAAAATCTTACGTAATAAGATTTGGTTTTTAGGCGATTTAGGGAATCAGAATCTTCTTTGATTAAATATAATAATCTGTTTCGATTACTCTGCCGGATATTTCACTATAAATCTACCCCCTTCATCTCCTTATCTTCCACCAATCACATCTTCTACTCTTTCTCCTTACTTCCTACTTTAAAACATTCATCAATATGCTCCATTCCATTCCGATTCTTGATATACTCTTAATTTTCACATCCGTCATTCTTCTCTTCCATCTACCGCCGAAAGAATCTATTTACTTCTACTATACTCTTGGGTTTATAGTGTTTCTAGTACTCCCGTGTCTTTATATCGCTATCTGCATCAATATATACGGCTTATAATTTCTGGGTGGTTGTTGGGTTTTATATCTTCCCTTATACTTCGATGTTCCTGTTTCTGTCTTCTATAATCATTGTCATTCACAGTTAATGCTCTCTCCTATTTGCTGCGATTTATACTCCAATTTCTATTTTTGGAGCTTTATTCTTTCGTTTCCTCTTCCCGTCCTCGAGTCAAGCGAGCAATGGTCTGGAATTCGTAGGTATGAAATTCAGAATGAACATAGCTAATGCTCTAAGTAAGAAATGGTAATGGCACGATTTTGATTTGTTAAATTACCAGAATATCCTGGGAAAGACCGAATCATCAAGAAATATTTTCTTGATATTTTTAGAATTTAGATAAAATGTAAGAGCCTTGTAACATGGCACATGATGACGGTACTGTGATTCATCACATTCCATTAGAAACTCAACATGACTTACTGTAATATAATGACGTTGATCAAGTGTCATTATATTATACTAATTCATGCATCAGTTCCAAATACTACTTCAAAACATTCATAATTTAAACTCGAAGGTTTCAGAATTTAGAAACTAACACAATTTCTTTTATGTTGTAACGCAGATATTACGGAGAGATACATGATCTCAGATAAGAATAGTTGTGAAAATATCTCCAGAAATATGGGAAATATGTATAGCGGAAGATATGAAGATATCTTATAATATCTAAGATAAGATGATGATGAAGAATATCATCTGGAAAGGTTTAGAATAAGGAGTAGGGTTCTTACTAACGGTTTCAGTAGGCACTGAATCATTTGGATTCTTTGAAGTCAAACTTATTCTTTGTGATTTATCTACAGCTTCCTTCATAATTTCGCATAATCCGCTTTTCGGTACTAAATTTTCTATTGAATATTTCCAATACTCCATTCTTTATTATCAACTTTTTGGCCATTAAGACTATCTACAACATGCTGCTTCGTCAGCATTCTCAAAGTTAACGGATCTGGGTCATCGGTTATCAAACCGAGGTGGTTTCAGAAGAATTATGTTTTTAGATGATTAAACGCTGATGATAACATGGTGGAATATGAAAGGTTCCCCGGTAACGATGAGGAAAGCCAATCGTATATATCAAAGTTATAATAAGACTTTTCAAATGAAAGGTCGAAATTGTTCTGTTAGAGCTGTGACAAAATTGACTACTTCGAAAAGGAATCGTAAGGTTGTTTTTACTAATAAATGATAAAGGACTCAACACGGTTACGTGTTAAACTATGAATTTGGGTTTGAGAGTTTTTCAGGTGTATAAATCTTTTCTTCTGTGGATGAAGTGCGGTTGGTCCAACTTCTCGGTTGAGGTGTTTTCAAGAATCATGAAAAGATTTGAACGCGGATTGTAACTGTCGAGGTACAAATGAGGTTTAAGATGAAATCAAGTGGCAAACTTGAAGATTTGTTTAGTTTCATATGTTATAATCAATATTTTATTTCATTTTAATTGTCCAAAGTTAGCAGTCCTATAGTTCAATTGTCCAATAGTCCAATGAATTCATATATAATTTAATATATAATTAATTAATACATATCGTGACCCGTGTACCGGTCTCAGTATTGATCACAACTCAAACCATATATATATTGGGATCAACTCCAACCCTGTATAGCCAACTCCCACATTCACATATAGAGTGTCCATGGTTGTTCCGAAATATATATATAGATGGGTCGATATGATAGGTCGAAACCTTGTATACGTGTCCCGTTATTTAAAGTGCGTAAAATAAATAAATATATCATGACCCGTGTACAATGTATTGTCTCAGAATTAATCCGACGTATTGTGTACATGTGTCCTGATTTAAAGTGCGTAAAAGTAAATAACAGAAATAAAATTGCGATAAATGTAATACGGAATTAACAGTTAGCTGGGAACAGTTAGCTAGGAACAGTTAGCGTGGAACCTTAACAAAATTCATCAAAGTTAATTTGTTTGTTTCTAACACTTTTTATTTTGTCCAATGTTTTCTTCGTTATGCCACTTGTTGAATTTTGATCGATCAAAATCCAAATATGTAATTTGAATGGAAATGGTTATTCTGTGATGAACGGATACGTATATCGGTGGTTGTAAGTAGGATAGTAAATGACCATTGAATCAGATTTGAAGGATGTACACTGTAACTTATTAATGTGAGATCTAAATATTCCTCGGGTACTACCTACCCGTTAAAATATTTTCATCATTAATAATTTGTGCGAAAGAATTTTTAATTACAATCTTTATGAAAATATACCTGCATATATATTTTCTTCGGATGTAATTATGAATTTAATGAGTCAATAAGATATTAAACTCATTTGATTTTTTTTCCGGTAAGAATTAGAGTACATAATCTTTAAAACATTAACTTAATCGCCATGTAGAACGAAAATAAATGATGTAGAACGATACGTAGAACGATGATAATCGACGTGGAACGATATGTAGAGCGAAGATCATACTCGAAGTACAGATGGTGATATTGAGGCGTGTGATGTTGATATCCGAGGTACAAATTGTGATGTTGAGGTTTACGACGTGGTTGTGGTTGAGGGTGATAAGGGTACTGTCGGCATTGATGATAGTGGTACTGATTATGCTGCTGGTGCTGCTGCTGGTGTTTGTAATCTTCGCACCATGTTCTCCAAAGCCATCACGCGAGCGCGAAGTTCGTTAAATTCTGCTAATACACCGATATGATTGACGGTTGGAGCGAGCGGATGAATAAGATTCGAAATATGGGATAGTATATAATCGTGACGAGACACTCTGGAAATGAGAGAGAAAATGGTTTCTCGAACAGGTTCGCCGGTAAGTGCTTCAGGTTCATTGCCAAGAGGGCAATTTGGTGGATGGAAAGGATCTTCGATGTGGAATGATCTTCGGATATCAGATGATATCCTAGCTATATAGAATATCTATATATATAATACTAAAGATTTCGTAGACTACAGAGGAACCTACGGCATATGTCAGGCAAGTCTACAGATGCGCTAAGATATGAATTTTGTCCATACACTATCAATGCAGTAAATGCAGTAAGACGTGTCTAGACTTAAGAATGATAAGCAGGTAATTTCCTAAGGATGATAAGTAGATGATTTCCGACTAGATATGATAAGCAAAACTTTTGACATGTAGACACGGTCAAAGTCCAGACTCATTAATGTATCCTAACAACTACTAGTCAGTCACACTAATGCAAGACCTGGTTCACTAAGACCACCGCTCTGATACCATTCTGTCAAACCCCGTCCAAGTCCCCCTGGACGAAGTCATCAACATCTGGTCCCATTGCGATGATCGACTCCAAGTAATGTCCTTAAAATGAGCAAATGCACAGCGGAAGGTTTCTTTAATTCCTGAGAATAAACATGCTTTAAAACGTCAACATAAAGTTGGTGAGATATATAGGTTTGATGCTAGCAGCGTAATAACTATGGACCACAAGATTTCATATATTTAAACATAGTACACTCGCAAGTGTATGAAAGACATTCTAAGTTTGTTGAGCACCTGGTAACCAAACTTTACAAGTATAAAACAGCACATATTCCCTTTATATATAATCGCACTACACCGTACCAAGTGTAGCCACCTAAACGAAGTACTGTGCAACCGTTGAAAACTGGTCGTCCAGCCCGATTGAGGATGTCAGCCTGATAGATCTATCAACAGGATTCGCGTTTACACTGGCCCATGTAATTAATAGTTACCAAGTTATAGGGAGATATGCAGTGGTACAACTCAACGTAGAACGTAATTTTAGTCACTTGTGTCCATAACGTAAATCATTTATAAAAGTAGCGCATGTATTCTCAGCCCAAAATATTTAGAGTTTAAAATGAGACTATATACTCACCATACTATATTTTGTAGTAAAAATACATATAACATCATTGAACACGTATAAGGTTGGCCTCGGATTCACGAACCTATACCATTTGTATATCTATTAAAACACATAATTGAAATAGAACAATTTATGTATATATATCTTTATTGGTGATGTTAATTTTTATATTTATAACTTATGTGTTTGATAAATATATTCATTTTATGTATTTTAAATATATATAAAATATAGTTATGCTATATGTATTAAATATAGTTTTATATAACTAATTGTTATTAGATAAAATAATAATAATATTAAGATAATAATAATAATGATAATAATATTAAAAATGATATATATTTTTTAATAATAATAATAATACCTTTTAATAATAATGAAAATGATAGTGATATTACTTAATAATATTTATTTAAAATATTGATAATAAATATAATCTTAATTATAATAATAATACTAACAATTTATAAAATGATATTAATAATGATCTTTATAATTAAAATTTATATTATTTTTATAATATTAAATATTAACAACTATATAATAAATAATAATTTTAATAATTATTATAATAAAATTTTAATAATAATGATAATCCTTATATTAATTCTTAATGATAATACTAATACTAATATTATTAATAATAATAATAATCTAAAAATAATCTAAAAATAATAATAATAATAATAATAATAATAATAATAATTAATACTACCTTAAAGTAAAAATCCTTATAAAGATATGTCACTACCTGGGTTCGAACCCAGGACCTTTCGTTCAACAACCACATGCCTAACCACTCCTCTAACCATTGATTATCTGTTTTAAGACGCGAATTAAATTCTTTTAACCAATCTACGTCTGTCTTTCCTCTTCCTAATCATATATCATCGTGACCTCACTTATATCATCATCATCATTTACAACCGTCTTCACCATCATACCATAATCATTATCTTCGCATTAATTAACGTGTGTGTGTTTGGGTTGTCGTCGAACAAGAAACAAGAAAATGGAACCGATAAATTTCAAGTCCATGGCCCGATATCAAAACAAGCCCAATATGATTTTTATCTTTAAATGGCCCGTTAAAAACTCAACAGCCCCAACTAAAACTAGTGTAACATATCAGTTTTGTTTGATAAGCAAGTGGGGTATCTTGTGTGATATATGTCGGCCATTAAGGGTAAAGGGAACAAAAATTAAACGTTTTTCTTTTCTTCTTTTCCATCATATCGGTTTCTATTTGAAAACAACAATAATTCAGCTGTCAAAGCTGTTCGCTTGAAACAGGAATCAAAAGAAAAAAATAAAGAAAGGTGGTGGATTACGGTGGACTGTAGCAGTAACAGACGATGTGGTGATTGATGGCTAAATGGGTGTGTCGGGTTGCTAGTAATGGTGGTTTCACGATACACTTTAAGGGAGATAGATAGGTGACGGGTTGTGATCATGGTGGTTGCTCAATGGAGTTTATCCATGGTGTTCGAATGGGATTAATCTATGGAGTTTTACAAAGATTTTTTTTTTAGAGAGAGAGAGGTAGAGATAGACTACGGTGGTGATGATTATTGTTGAATAGCATAAATCGGGGTATAAGGTGGTGTAGATGATAGGGGTGATATTACAACGTACGGTGGTGGTGGTTATGTCGATCAAGAGGTAGCAACAACAGTAGGTTTGCGATGGCCTGCGTGATGAAACAGAAAGACTGATGGCTACTACTAGTCGATGGGTCTTGGTGGTTTGTCATGGTGGTGTTGGGTGTCACGGTGGTGATGGTTTAAGGTGGCGATTTATGGGTTTGTAGAGTGGTGAGAGTGACGAATCAAGTGGGCGTGGTTTTGTTTTGTCAATGAAAAGAAATGTAATATAGTTGCTGTGGTGGTGATTGGAACAAACAGAAACAAGTTTGAGTAGATAATAGCTTGTTTTGGTCATGAGTGATCAATGAACATTTTTGAACAAATAGCAACAGGGATTGGGTTCGAGAAGAGAAGAAGAAACATATGTGTATGTGTTCTAGTATACAACGAATAATGTGTTTAGTGTTGAGCATGGAACATGAAATGAGTAATATGTGGGTGTAGTTAGTTGTCCATCACAAAGCTATCAAAATATCTATATATAATACTCCTGATTCATATTTTATAATACATAAATATAATTACCACACATGCATAAAGAGAAATGGCATCCAAAGCTGCCGACAATTTTTTATTTTTTTTTAGAATCTATTTGACGGACCGGATTTCGTGCTTCTTTGCTAAACAGTTTATACATAAAAGTTTTCTGAAGAATTCTCAATTTTAAATTAAGTCCACTTATTTATTCTGATCTTAACTGTATGAACCTTGATCAAAAGGGTTCGTCTAATATTTATTTTTAGTTCCAAGTACTATGTACGGGGTACTAAAACTTAAACTAAAAAGATAAAAATATTTCTATCAAACCTAATTGATAACCATAATAAATTTATATCGAAACAAAATACGTTCATATAGAGTATTATATATCTAATACACGTAATTGTTCGTGAATCGTCGGGATGGTCAAAGGGTATCTATTTATCTGAATATAGATTTCAAACTTTCTAGACTCAACATTACAGATTTTGCTTATCGTGTCGGAAACATATAAAGATTATAGTTTAAATTTGGTCGGAAATTTCCGGGTCATTACAGGTTCCATCCGAGTTCTTCTTCAAACGTTAGACCCATTTGCAAGTAACCGGATTACATGCTTCTGGTTTCTTGACAAGCTCCCAAGTTTCATTCTTTTCCAATGCATCAATCTCCTCTTGCATTGTTTTTCTCCAATCCGGAGAATGTTTAGCTTCTTCATAACATGTTGGTTCTTCGGTTAAGCCACCTGAAAAGAAACAAGTTGTGACTGTGTTCACATCATAGTCACTTAGATGTCTTGGTTGTCTCTTTTCTCTTGTTGACCTTCTAACTTGAGTTGGTACTTCTTCACTAGGTGTCTCTTCTTGAATTTGAGAAACACCATCATTCTCACTTTCTTCTCGAGTGTCGAAGCTAGGAAACATAAATTTGTAATCTCTATTTTCTTCACCATTTTTGCTTGATTCAGAAAATTGAGAAGACATTTCATCAAATACCACATATCTTGAAGTGGTAAACTTCTTTGTTTCTTGATCCATACACCTCCAACCTTTCCTGTGAGAATCATAACCAACAAAAATACACTTTCGAGCTTTGGGGTCAAGTTTGGTTCGGTTAGATTTTAGAACATGAACATAACAAATAGAACCAAACACCCTAAAATAGCTTACATTTGGCTTTTGACCATAAGCTAGCTCAAAAGATGATTTTTGTGTACCTGGCCATGATGGTAACCGATTAGACACATGACAAGCACATTGAAGTGCTTTCACCCATAGCTCCCTAGGCAACCCTTTATCATGTAACCAAGATAAGCATATTGAAACAAGGTAAGCAATCTTTCTTTCTGAAACCCCATTTTGTTGTGGAGTATCCGGACAAGTCATTTGGCGAGAAATACAATTTGTTTTACAATAAGTAAAGAAATCATTTGACATGAATTCTCCACCATTATCACTCCTAAGAGTTTTTACCTTTCTCCCAAATTCTGATTCTACCGCTTCTTTAAACTCTATGAACTTTGATAAGGCTTCACTTTTCTCCTTTAGGAATTTCACCCAAGTAAATCGAGAATAGTCATCAATTAACACCATTACATAGCAATGACCGCTATAACTTGGTGTTTTTGTTGGCCCCATCAAGTCCGTATGAATCAAGTCAAACAAACCTTGTTTTCGATTTGTTGACTTCTTATATGGAAGTCGGTGTGACTTTCCATATTGACATCCTTGGCATATTACTTCCTCACGAACATTCTTTAATTGTGGAATTCCATCAATTAGCTTATGTGAGAATATCTTTTGCAACATTTTATATCCCACATGGCCTAGTCTAGCATGCCAAATAGCTCCGTTGTCGGTTTGACTTGTTTTCTTCACATAAGCCTCACCTGCGGACAACACAAACAAAGAACCTTTCTTTTCTCCCGTGAAAAGAACATCACCTACAATCTCCTTGACATTCTCAAGGACTTTCATATCCGTTGGACCAAAAAGAACATGTTTTCCAGATTCGGTAATTTGAGGTACCGAAACTAGATTCTTGGTCAATTTAGGAACAAGATAAACATCTTCCAAAGTAAAAGTATTATTATTAACATCAATAATAGCATTACCTTCCTTTTTAACCGGATGAGTTGAGTTGTCGGCCGTGATTACAACTCGATTTTGATTGTGATCTCTAACGTCATGAAGAAGAGTTCCATCACCGGTCACATGATGAGAGCAACCCGAATCAATAATCCATTGATTCTTCTTAACAACCGTATCAACGGTAAAACATTGCTCCCATTTGACTTCATCATCATCGTTGCTTGAACAAGCCACGTTTGCTTTTGTGACTTTAGAACGACAATATCTCTTGATGTGACCAACCTTCCCGCACTTGTAACATGTGGGAGGTTTCTTCTCATAGTTACTTTTGTAACTAATTTGCTCTTCTTCTTTTTCTTTGCTAGAAGAACCTTTCTTGAAGTTCTTTCCTTTTGAAAACAATACCGCATCATTTTCAAATCCTTTGACCATTTGCTTGGCCAAAGCTTCTTGATTAGAGAGTAAATTCTCCAATTCTTCAACCGAAGGTTGAGTAGCCCACTCCTGAATAGAGGTAATGAACGAAACGTACTCTTTCTTCAAACCGCGAATTAAATATCTTCGCAACCGAGATTCACTGATTTTCTCGTTTGTATCAATCTCTGAAATTTCAGAACAGAGAGTTTTGACTCGTAAGAACAATGTAAGAACAATGTAAAACTGAAAATGTGTTCGACTGATTTATTATGAATCACATACATGAATTTAAATACAAGGAAAAAGGTAAAGAGTATTAAATGCCAGTCTAGATAGCTAGTCTAATAAGAAATATTAAATGCTAGCCTAATAAAACAAACATGCTAGTCTAATACTCCGTAAAACATTAAATGCTAGATATAGGGTGTGTTTGGCGCGTAGCTTATTGGAGCTTATGGAAGCTTATGGAAGCTTATGAGAGCTTGAGCTTATGCTTTTAATAAGCTTCGTTTGGCAGGCAAAAAAAAAATAGAGCTTATGAAAATCATAAGCTCTGAAAAAATAAGCTAAATGAAGTAGCTTATAAAAAAAAGTAGAGCTTATGAACTGAAAAATAAGCTCCAGCTAGTTTACCAAACATTTATAAAAAATAATAAGCTCCAGCTACCAGCTTCAAAAATAAGCTACAGCTCCTTCTCATAAGCTCCAGCTACCAGCTCCTTCTCATAAGCTCCAGCTCCAGCTATAAGCTCCAGCTATAAGCTCCAGCTCCAGCTACTTTCGTCCAAACACACCCTTAGCTTATTTTTTCAGAGCTAACTTTTTTCATAAACTCTGAAATATTTGTCTACCAAACAAGGATAGAAGTTTGAGCTTATGGAAAAAATAAGTTTAAGCTCCTAGAAGCTTGTGTGCCAAACACACCCTAATGTTTCATAAGTTCTACTTTTTTTTCATAAGTTACTGCAAGTAGCTTAAAAATTAAGAGCTTATGTTTCAATAAGCTACTAATAAGCTTCTTTAATTATATATAAAACAAAGCTTATGGTTGGAGCTTATAAAAAAAATAAGCTTAAGCTTTCATAAGCTTCAATAAGCTTGTCATCCAAACACACTCATAAAGGAGATCCTACAATCTCTATTTTCCATCCTTGGAAATATCTCATAAATCAAGGGATTATAATATCCCATAGATCAAGGAATTATGTTACACTAATTTTAACAAGAATAATTGAAAAATCTAAAAGATGAAGATAGTAAAATAGTATTCACCATCTAAGAATAATTGTTATTATACATGTTATTTACAATAGTTTTGTATTCACTTATCATTTCGCTATAATAACTACATAATTATGTTGCAACGCGCAGACATTCTTACTCGTTTGTATTTCAATTTTAGTAACTAATAATTCCATACAGAGAAAGTAATATTCATTTGATTTAATTGTAGCGAAACTTATACTCCGTATATTTATATGGCAAAAGCTTCACTACTAGTCAACTATAAACTAAGTATTTTAGCCTGATTCGCTTAACTTCTTTTTGTAGAAAATTAAAAGAACCCACAACTAATTGTCACCTATCTTAAGATGGTTGACTAGAACAACGGTCGGCCAAAATATATTGCAATATGATTGCATGCCATCCAATTTAAACCAGCATTGTCTATCGTAATAATGGTCCATTAAATGCAACTTTTTTAAGGAAGAAAGTCTCAGATACTCTCACATGTCCCGAATATAATATATACATTTGTCAATCTCAAGATGATTTGAACCACCAAAATTATCATTAAAAGAGCACCGCAATACTATTATATTGACCATATTATTAACTCTTTACCTATTAAAAAAATTTATGAATAGTACTCCGTAATTTTAAGAGTTTAGACCACTCTTAACCATGACGGTTCATCATGGGATCACTGACTGCCACATCAGCGCCACATCAACACATTCTTCCTATTACTAACCAACCACTAAATGCTATGACGTACCCATCACACACTTCCTCACACCCACTAAATTAATTAATTAATTACGGATACAAATAATAAAGCTAAATGTACAACAAATTAATACATTTAATCTATTATCCATTTTGCTATACAACCACATTTTGCAGCACGGGTGTTCAAGCACTAGCCAACGGCTAAATGCTAGTATTGGAGCCCTTGGAAGACAATGGGATATTAGTGGTCTTATAGTCTTTTTAGTTTTCACGTTCATACAAAATATATAACTAATAATTTTTAAATTTAGTATTAAAATGATCCTTCGATAAATAGTGAAATCATTTAACTTCTTTGACGTATAGATGTATTGAATATCGATAGAGGTGCATTGTCGTTGTATAAAATATGGATGAAGAACTTGCGGGCATAGGCCAACGACCCCTTATGTACTTTGTGTCATGAGATAGAGAGAGATTATGTGTTCGATCTTTAGAGATGACATGATTTTCTTTAAAACAATTGAACACAATAATGGTGGTATATATTGACCATACAGAGAAGTTTTATCAAATTTTTTCACGGACCTCTACCCAAGACTACTGCCCGAATGGATGTGTTTCCGGGTACCGTTGACCGGGTTCGAGTTTCCGTCTGAACGTGTGTGATACGTGTAAATAATAAGGGTCGTTGAAACAAATTATCTACTGATGTCAAAAAATTGCCGTTCAAAAAAAAATGGCAGAAATTCATTATAATACGGAGGAAATTTTAAAATTTAAAATTATTTATATTAATAAAAAAAATGATGGAGAAAATATTATACTCCAATATTAAGTGAACGTGACATTTAAAAGGATGGAGGTGCAGTGACAAGGGAGGTCGATTGAAAATTTGTCATACTTAATAGAAATAATTTTATTATGTTTTTTATTTTAAATAAATGTTAATATTGAAGTATTTAGAGACAAAGATTAAATACGATATAAAAAGTCAATCTCTAAAAAACTCTCTTCATTCACTTAATATTTCCTCTCTAAAATTACATCTTTCAAAAAGCAGGCTTGTACATCTTCACGCTATTCTTGATGCTTAATATCATATTGGTTAATGGTTTTATCATGCATTTTCTTTTTCTTCTTCAAAAAATTATTCTCTTTTGTGTGCTGTTTGATGATGAAATTTATCATACTTTGAAGATTCTAAGTATATGATGCAAAACTATTTAGAAGAAATTGCAATAGTTACATATTATGGATATCCAAATTTCTTTCTAACTATCACTTGCAATCCAAAGTGTCATGTTATTGTTTGTTTGTTAAATAATAAGATTCTGAAAGTCGATGACATACATGAAATCATATTGCGACTAAAACAATATTTGTATTATTTTTTTGACAAAGTGATGATGAAAGTGGATATGTCAAGTTTTGTTGTTATGAGCAGACATAAGATAATCATGCACTTATTTTGAAAAAGATATCTTTAAGCTCTCTCGATTACATTTGTTTGTAAGCGTCTACGTATGAAAGATGGTGATTTACCATTATTTTTTTAGAGTTGTTTAGACTCTTTAATTATCTATTTATTTACATTTGAAGCTGTTGACTACTATTATTTATTCAACATACTCACGTAGTTTTATGAAGATACTTATAGTTGCTTTCACTTTAATATATTTTCTTACTATATTACATTTTAGCACTTGCCTTTTCATTCAAATGCTAATGTTTTTTGTATATCTTTTTGTCAACGTAATTTAAACAAAACGATTTTAGCATTTACATTCGTTTAATACCTAAAACATATCATTAAACTATTTCGTTTAAACAAACCTGTGGTTTTACGGGCCATTCACTAGTGTGATGTGAATTGCCTTTATTGTCTTAAAATCTTATATGGTTAACACTTACCGCTTTTAACCCAGTTTGCATAGGCTCGTGCACAGATTTACGTTCAATAATCCCAGGGGCTTTCACTTCGACACATCAACATCATCCGTGATAACCATCATAGCACCACCATCATGCCACTAACCCGGTGTGATGGACAAGATGTCGCCTAGTTAATGTCATCACATGAATAAATTTGATCGTAATCAGCCAATCAGAAAAAGATAAAAAAACATTTACAATTTTATTAATTAAATAAAGAATACGATGTATAAAATAACTAAAAAAATGTAGTATGACATAGTCTCCATCACACTCCATCACCCCCTCCCCCACTATTGATCATTTTTGTATCACATTTGCAATGACACTACTATACCTCACAAAAAACCCAATCACACCCAACACCATCATACGCGACACCATTAAAACTGGTCTTACTCTTAAATGTTGATTCAAACCCATGTGGCTTTTATCTTATATAATTTTATCTAACGGTATGTGTGGATTTTGTGTTTGATGAGTGTCCATCCTCATTTCTTTAACAGTCGTGTCGTCGGCAAAATGTCATCAGTACGAGAGTGAAGTCGCCGGCATAATAAGTAACCGGGATGGTAAACGTCGGACCCACATGTCGGCAATCAACAAATTTTGTCGGAAAAAGTGAACTTTCGCCGACGCCTTGCTGACGACATGTCGTCCGCAAGCACTTTTGGCAAGGATACGTCGTTAGCAAAGTCGTCGGGGAAACATCTTTTTCTTGTAGTGCACCTCAAAAAAAAAAAAAAAACAAAAAATGTATGCACTTATTGGTATTTTTAATATTTCTCGTTTAACATTGGAGTACCCCTGAACATAATTTCTAGCTCCACCGAGTTCTTATGTACACTTACAAAACTAGCTGTTATGCAGGCAAGTAGGCAACCAAACAATCTAATCTACAAATTCTTGAATACAAATTATAGATCTACATGTCACAGATATTAAGATGATCAAACAGGCTGATAGGGTACAAATGAACAACATATGAACAACTACAGATGATTAGTCTTATATACACATTCATGAATATATATACAATCAGACCCTATAAAAAGTATCGCATTCGATCATCTCTCTTCATCGCATGGTATACAGCTTGAACCTGGAGATAACAAGTATATACACTTTGACATTAAAATAATTTAGCGACATATCAGCTGTTATTGGGAACTGTTACTATTAGGCCTATATATAGAACTTCATGCAATAAACAATCATAACACAAGTTTCAGAATTTTTCTCATTTGTACTCTGTAAGTTTTACCTCTGAGGGGGTGTTTGGAATCTATAAGCAAATTCAAAACTGCTTACCTTCTTATTTTAGAAGGAATATGAACTCGAACATCGATAAATATGTTGGCATTGGCTAATATTTTAAGAAGATAAATGCTTTGATATAAGCAATTCCAAAATATATATGTTTCAAAAGTATGGTGACTTCCAAAATATTCATGTGAGCAAGTGAGTTATTTTGGTGTATTTTTAAAACCAGCAAAACCAGGTTTCCAAATCCAGTTTCTACCTTTGGTTTTTGTCTAAAAAAGGATTCACAACCCAGTTTTCTAATATATTACTGACTAAGCATGGTTACTTCATGTGAACGTGTTAACATTTGAGTATGTGTAATGGGTCATGAACGAGCGATGTGATTCCACATCGGGTTTGAGCTAATGAATGCATATGCATATAATATTCCCGTTTGACAGGTCGATAAAATCTTTTCATGCAGACATTGACGAATCGTTGTTTGTGAAACCCGGTTTCATGTTAACACTCAAGCGTTCATTGAATACATATTCACTCATTTATGAAAAACTGTTCACACTCAAATGCTCGCACACTCACATTCACATACTGCACAAACTCACACGTTTAATCTGTAAAATATTAGAAAATGTGTTTGCCAAGCCCGTTTTTAGATAAAAAACAAAGTTAGAAATCTGTTCCACTAGTATTAAAGTTACCCCTGAAAACTCACTTGTACAGATTAATTGTTTAAAAATCACCAAAATCTTGAAAGAAGTTTGCAATCCGAAACACTTCATTACCAAAATAAATTGGCTCTCATATAGCAATATACTATTCATCCCTATACATACGCACATATCGTCTAGTCGAATGACTTGCAAATAGTACGACTGATAACTATTAATAAAAAAATTAATATTAACCAAGAATGAGAACCAACCTGCTTATTAGAAACGATTTGAACGGGTCCGATGTTCACAGAGACATATTTCCCACCTGATGATAATTTCTGCTTCACCTTGCCCTGTGTTATTAAAATTAAGTGAAATTATGATGCATACAAATATAATTATGATGCATACAAATATATAGTGTGCTGATTATATATCATAACAACTAGTTACTATTGATAAATAGGTATAAACAAATAGTTAGAACTTAGAAGTGGTTTCTGGTCTAGTCTAAGTTCATTTTGGTTTTTTATACAAAAAACTTGAGCTTGTCTTTCTTTGATGCACGTACTATTGAAATCTACATTATAATAAATTAATTTGGCAACTATGGTACACGCAGAAAAATTGTTTAAATCAAGTGTTTTCGATTCCATTTCCAGCAGGTCGATTGTGTCTGTGATTTTTCATCATATTCATTGCTTTCTAACGCCTTGAAATAATTTATTAAGTTTTTCTTTCGAAAAAATATTCAGTTTATGAAGTTACAGCAACAAAATTTTCGACTTACTTGCGGAATTGGATGTTGAACTACTGACTCAACAGCAACAACCATGGATTGCACAAAATCATCACCTCCAGATCCAATGGCTGTAAATCCTCGAGCAGATGGGTACATGTTTATCTGTCACATAAGCAAGTGAAATTTTTTATCAGTTCAAGAAAACATAAGTTTCATAGCACAAGTACTGAAGTCTTCAGTATCATAAACTCATCTGAAATACATAATCACGCACCATTTTGTTCAGACTGATCCCTTCATAGGTTGAATCATTAGTCATCGTCCCTCCAAGAATCATAGTAGTAGTTCGTCCAATCCTTCCTTCAGCTTTTGAAATTTCTGAATCTTATTGATAGTTAGTTTTGGCATATACACAGACAATAACCAAACCCATTTATTTAATAATATATTAAACTATGGATCATATAGCTTAATATATATGTCTTTTGATACATATTTAATAGACAAATAGAAAATATATATGTAGCTTAAATAGACAAATTCATATTCTTTGTTTCTATGATATCTAGCTTCAATCATATGAAACTAGCAAATATATATGTCTTTTGATACATATTTAATATTTAATTTAATTTAATATCAATAAAAGGACCTGAAATGGCTTTAAGAATGGAATCTTGAGGGGGCTCATGTTCATTATCCATGGATGATGATGATGATGAGTTATCATAATGATAACAATTGACCTGATGATGATTTCTTCTTCGGAAACTAAAATTTGGAGCCCTAGATGCGATTCTACAGCACGAATTTTGTAAATTGGGGGAAACCGAAACGGAAGTGAAATTAGGGAAAATTGGAGATTGATCTGTAAGAATTACAGATGTGAATAGTGCCATACATCCCATTTGTGTACCAGTTGGATTGAAAATTTAGAATTTAATTGAATTTCTTCGCATCCGAGAGGAGAGGTTTTCGTTACAAAATTGTCTTGGGGTATTTGTGTAAGGCGGTAAACTCAGTAACTGACTTCTTAGCTACTTCTGTTGATATTATAACGGAGGAATCATCAATTAACGATATTACCCCCTTGTTATTTTGTAGGGTTTAGTGAATGAGTCCCTGTAAGACAATTGTTAAGCATGATTTATTACACTCAAAATTTCTATTTATAACTCAAATGTTATTTAATAAACTCATTTATTTCCATCTATACATGGAGTATTAATTACAATTCATGTTAATTTTGGAAAATTATGCATCATCAATGGTGCTTAACAATTGCCCTTAGGGCACTCATTAGCTAAACCCTATTTTGTATAGTACCTTGTAAAAAGATAAGATATATTATGGATTTTTTTTTCTTTCGAAAAGCAATATGTGTATTAAAAAGAACTCGAGCAGGGTCAGGCTAATCAAGGCCCAACCCAAAGTACAATGAATACACGACATCGGCTCATCTGGCCGGTACAGGAGATATCAACGATTAGCATATAGTTGCGGAGGGGGAAACTACAACACGGGATACATACACAAAACATGAACTAGCTAACTCTCATACATACAAAAAATATCCACAAAACACAAGAACTTCACACCGCATCGAAGAGGTTATCGTGCATATGTCAAAGAACACGACAACCACTCTAGCCAATCTATCTTCACTTTCTTGAAACGAGCACTAATCCATTCATATGACTTGAGTTGAATTTCCATTAGAGCAATATGACCATTCCAACATTTGTTTGTGAAGACTTTTAGATTTCGATTTCGCCAAATTAGGTACGCACAAGTCCACTCCACGGCTTGCCACAAAATGCTCCCAACTGAAGACAATGTTTGAGGACTCTTTCCACGGAACACTTCAATCATGCTAAGATTTGCAACCGGCCCTAAACCCCACCACTTATAGACCGTTTCCCACATATCCAAAGAATGTTGACAAAGGATTAATGAGTGGTCAATAGATTCCACATCGTCGTCACATATGGGACATCTAGTGAGTCCAAATCAATCCCTCGCCTATCGAGTTCAATATGTGTCGGGATACGCCTTCTTAGAACACTCCAAATAAAAACTTCCACTTTTCCCGGGACCAAGTAATTCTTGATAGTTTCTTGACCCATGTTGTTACCCCCAAGTGTTTCATCGTCAGTAACTCTTGACAATTTCTTTGTAGTAAAGATTCCATTCGTTGCTACACTCCAATACCAACCGTCTGAGCTTCTGTCGTGTTTAACAAAAGAATGTAACAAATAGGTTAGTAATAATAAATCGTCTCGAGCTTTTCCAATCGGTTCATGCTTCCAGCTCCACGTTGTTGTCGCCACGTTATCAGCCCAAACTACTCGATCATGAACAGAAGCTAGCTGATTACATTCCATGTAAAACAATCACGAGAATCTGTCTTTCAGCAGCTCACCCGAAAGCCACAGATCTGAACGTGTTGCTGTCGTCGCCTATGTGCTTCACGAATGATGTTCCAAATTGCAAACCCATATTGTTAATAGAGTAACCTGCACGCACAATATTGAGCCACACTCCACCCATACCCATTGGCCTATTAGGGCCCAAGGGAATGTGTAGCCCGTTAGCTACATGAATGCTTTTAAAAATTCAGATCCAAAGTGAATTGGGTTCCGTTTTAACCCGCCAAAACCATTTGCCCAACAAAGAAAGATTTTTTCCCCGAAATGACCCAATGTTAAGACCTCCTTCGCTATAAGACAAAAGAGAGTCTTCCCATTTGACCCAAGTTAATTTAGCACGCTCACCCGTCCCACCCCAAAAGAAATAATGCCTAACATTCTCTGATTTTTTTAGAACACTCACGGGGGCACGAAAAAGTGAGAAGTAGTATAACGGTAATCTATTTAGAACCAATTTTACAAGCGTCGATCTACCACCAAATGAAATCATTTTTGCTTTCCAATCCGCAAGCTTGGAGTTAACTTTATCAAACACGGGCTTCCGATTTTCCTCTCTATTCATGTTACGACCAATCGGGAGTCCAAGGTATGTGAACGGGAGATTACCAACTTTACACCCTCCTCTAAGAGCCAACCGCTCAACTTCGTCTAAAGACACCCCTAACCCGTAAATGTGTGATGACCCTTCCGAATCCACTTTGGACGAATACATCATTCATCAATTTCACAGTGAAGTACTGACCTCTACATGATACGTTTTGTAAACATTGCATTCTTTTGAAAAGGCACACCATAATTGAATATCAAATTCCAAGGTTTTTGACGTTTGATGATTTCTACATATTGACAATCACCATAATTAATAGTTTACAATACTACATCCGTTGATAATGCAGTCAAAATAAGATACATGGTGATGATTTTGTGAATGCAACGTTTTCTCGAATAAAGCATGTATGACTCCATGCACATAGCTTGTATCATATATAAGCAAACAGCGGAAGACTTCTAATAACCTGAGAATAAACATGCTTAAAAGTGTCAATACAAAGGTTGGTGAGTTCATAGTTTTAATGTTGCGCATAATCTGTATATAAAGGTGGATCACAAGTTTTCAGTTGTTTCATCCAGAAACGTTTATCAAAATATTCTACGAAATTGAGCACCCTGGTAACTAAACTTAACGTATATATAATTTGTACCCTTTGTATAATCATCTTAATAATATACGCAAACCAACGTGTACCCTTCTCAAATAGCATACGTCCGTTAAAAGACTAGTGCTCTAGCTCGGACGGGGATATCAAGCCCTAAGGATCCATATATAACTACTCGCGCCCACCAGTTCTTATGACAGGCAGTTACTAGTTACCAAATCTAAGGGATTTTCGGTTCAAACTCGGTGTAGAATTTAGTATATACTTGTATCCATTACGTTTAAAATAAAGTGCAAGTATTCTCAGACCAAAATATAGATTGCAAAACCAATTAAAAAGGGAGCAAATGAAACTCACCTTAGCAGCACATAAATTCATTCATCGAAATGTGACCGAAACTCGAAATGCAAAATAGATCTCAACCTAGAGAACATATGTTGGTCAATACATGTTTAACAAGCTAGGTCAGGTCATAGTGTATCACAATCCTAATGCTCGAGACCGACATACAAAAGTCATCTCAAAAGTTAATCTGACATAATATGATCTTTAAATCTATATATGTCTATTAACATAGTATAAGTCTTGATAATTGAACGAATTTATAGTTTATCAAATTCAAAACATTATTTATTTCAGGAGCTATGTTATATTTGAATTATCATGGCAATCGAACATACTTTACTATTTCACATAGTTTTCCAATACTTGTAAAATCAGATTATAGTGTTTATAAAGCTTTAAAACATGATAAGACAGTCAACTTTGACAATTGATCAACAAAACAAAACGTCCCTTATATAGAAATTCATTTACTCGATTAGTAATATCTAAAAATCTAATTTATCAATCTCATAGACAAGTTGTTTAAATATTAATCCACAGTTTCAAACACAATTTCAATTAACGTTAACCATAATTCAGTTGACCATATCTTTTAATCCGTTCATCGAAATCACGCGATTTCTAAATGAATAGTTATTAATTTTTCGATAACTTTTCAACGACATGCATATCATATACCTTTTATCAATAACATATGTATCAAATTCGTGATTCATCATAAACTATCTAACGACAAAATTAACGCATACAAGCGTACATAAACATATATACTCGAGCACTAGACATGCGTACACTATTAATATATAAAAGATAAGATATAAATGCTTATGTATCAATATTGTGATTCAATATTGCAGAAAAGTACGTAGACACAACGGAGATGATAAACACTAGTTTGACTCACGAGCAAAACCCCCGAACAATACCCATAATCTCCATAACTATAACCCATATTTTCCTTAGCTCTATCTCGCTCGTAAAACACGTTTGAAATAACTTGTCCATGACCTCGTCGTAGTATTTTATGTATAACACTAATAATATCGCTCCTAATAATACTAATACTAATAAAATTAATAAACTTAATAATAATAATAATAATAATAATAATAATAATAATAATAATAATAATAAAAAATAAATAAATAATAATAATGATTTAGGAGTGCTTGATGAAGAATGCATCTCACAAACTGCAGACGTTCGAATTTATAGTACATGACCCCACCTAACCCCTCATGTGATCGCATGGGAGGCAAGGGAAGAAGCCATGCGATCGCATGAGCTTCTATTATTGCTCAATATTTGATTAAAAATCTCTACCGACACTATTATTTAACATAAATATATATATTAATATTTAATCTTTATAATTAATTAAATATTATATTATATTCTCGTGTATAGTTGATTTATAATTTTTACACCGATGAATTGTACGTTGACGCTCTACTTACGTACCGGTTCTGGTTTTTCATGTATTTTTGTACGCTTAGAAAACTGGTACTTTACGTTTCATGTAATGTACCTTTATCAATAACAAGACTCAAATCAAAGAAAAATTATCTCACTCAAAGTATAACTTATTCATTTGAGTTTTTTGGTCATTTGCTTCTATAAATCGACGTCTCGTTATTTACCAATATATATTATAATAATATTATTTTAAATCCAAAAGGTTTTACGACTAAGTTAATATTATATTTTATCACTTTGTAAAATAATGATATTATTATTAAAAAAATATAAACTTATATATTATATATACATATCTATATACACATAAATGTTCATGAATCGTCAAGCATAGTCAAAGGGTAATTGATTACATGAATATAGTTCCAAAATTTTGAGACTTCAACATTGCTTATCATGTTAGAACCATGTAAGATTAAGTTTAAATTTGGTCAGAAATTTTCGGGTCGTGACAGTACCTACCCGTTAAATAAATTTCGTCCCGAAATTTGAGTAAGGTCGTCATGGCTAACAATAAAAATATTTTTATGACGAATATGAGTAGATAAATATAGTTTTATCATTATTGACTAATATAGATAAAACGATTCGATTATGTGAAGCGTACGAGTGAAGCTGTCACAAAAGGTTAAAATAGAGATTTAACTTTGGACGTAGTCACGGTGAATTTTCGAAATTCAAGGGATTTAGAGAAAATTTTCGTAATAAGATTTGATTCTTCGGTAATTAAGGAAATTAGAATCTGTTTTGATTAAATGCGATCATCTGTTTTGATTGCTCTGTCGGATATTTTACTATAAATCCACCCCCTTCGTTTCCTTATTTCCACAGCTCATACCTTCTATTCTTTCTCCCTCAACTCATATTTTAAAGCATTCGTCAATATGCTCCATCCAGTTTTGCTTCTTGATATATTCCAGACTTTCATATCTGTCATTCTTCTTTTTCATCTGTCGCCGGAAGAATCTATTTACTTCTACTATACTCTTGGTTTTATAGTATTCTTAGTTCTCCCGTGTCTTTATATTGCTATATGCATCGATATATATGGTTTGTAATTTCTGGTTTGTTGCTAGGTTTTGTATCTTCCCTTATATTTCGATGTCTCTGCTTCTATTTTTTTATAATCATTGACATCCACGGTTAATGTTTTCTCCTATTTGCTACGATTTATACTCCCATTTTTTATTTCGGAGCTTCATGCTTTTGTTTTCTTCTTCTTCCCGATTTCAGGTCAAGCGAATAATGGTCCAGAATTCGTAGGTATGGAGTTTCGAATGATCATAATATACAAAGTAGAAAGGAAAGGTAATAGCACGATTTGATTTGTCAAATTACCAGAATATCCGAAAAAGACCGAATCATCAAGAAAAATATTTTTCTTGATATGTTTCGAGGTTAAATAGAATGAAAGAGTTATGTAACATGGTTCATGATGAGGATATGATCTGTGAACCTTTATCACGTTCCATTAAAAACTCAGCATGACTTACTGTAATATAATCACGTTGATCAAGTGTCATTATATTATACTAACTCATGCTTCAGTTCCCAACACTGCTTCAAAAATATTCATAATTTAAACTCGAAGGTTTACAGAATATAGGAACGAAACAATTTCCTTTATGATGTAAACAGATAACGCGAGGAGATAAATGATTTCAGATAAGAATAATTATGAAAATATCTTCAGAAATATCGAGGATATTTATAATGAAAGATACGATGATATCTTAGAATTTCTAATATCGAAAGATGATGAAGAAGATTTTGTCCGTAAAAGTTTAGAGTCAGGAGCAAGGTATTCATTAATGACTTCAGCAGACACTGAATCATTTGGATTCTTTGAAGTCAGGTTTAGTCTTTGTGATTTGTCCACAGTCTCCTTCATGGTTTGTGAAACAACCCGTCCTAATCCATCCGGATGAAGTCCATATCGATTACAAATGATTCACAATAGTTGGTTACATCGCGAGGTACTTGACCTCTATATGATACAATTTTACAAACATTGCATTCGTTTTTAAAAGACAAACTTTCATTACATCGAAAGTTGACGGCATGCATACCATTTCATAATACATCCAACTATAATTGACTTAATAATAATGTTGTTGAATTCAACGACTCGAATGCAACGTCTTTCAAAATATGCCATGAATGACTCCAAGTAATATCCCTAAAATGAGCTAATGCACAGCGGAAGATTTCTTTAATACCTGAGAATAAACATGCTTTAAAGTGTCAACCAAAAAGTTGATGAGTTCATTAGTTTATCATAATTATTCATTTTCATCATTTTAATAGACCACAAGAATTTCATTTTCAGTTCTCATAAATATACTTCCCATGCATAGAGACAAAAATATCATTCATATGGTGAACACCTGGTAACCGACATTAACAAGATGCATATAAGAATATCCCCTATCATTTCGAGAAATCCTTCAGACATGATATAAAACAACATCGAAGTACTAAAGCATCCGCTCCAACGGATGGGGTTCGTTAGGCCCAATAGATCTATCTTTAGGATTTGCGTCAATTAGGCGTGCACTAATTCTTAAAATTAGTGATGTTCCCTAATTCTTAGGCTACCAAGCTAAAAGAGGCATATTCGGCTTCGATCATTCAACCATATAATGCAGTTTCGATTACTTGTGTCTATTTCGTAAAACATTTATAAAAATTGCGCATGTATTCTCAGCCCAAAAATATAAAGGGTAAAAAGGCAAATGAAACTCACCTAATGTATTTTGTAGTAAAAATACATATGACTATATTGAACAACTGAACAATGCAGGGTTGACCTCAGATTCACGAACCTATATCATTTATATATTTAATAATATACATAATTATAATCGAACAAATATATAGGTATTTATTATTAGTGATATAATTTTTATGTTAATAACCTATATATGTCATTTTATATATATTAAGTAAATAACCATATTTATATAGTTAAGTTTTGTATTAAATATATATGTATATATATGTATATATCTATATTTATTTTATAATTATCTTTTGTTTGTTAACTTAATGATAATCCTATTTAAAATAATACTAATAATAATAATGATAATATTGATAATAATTTCAATTAAAAAAATGATACTTTTGCTGCTATTACTAGTTAGATTAACAGTTTTAATTATTATATAGTAATAATGTTGCTCATGATAATAGTAATAGTAATATACTTATAATAATTTGTTATCATTAATAATAATACATAATGATATTGCTAATAATTTTTAAATGGTAATACTTATACTAATGGTAATACTAATTCTTATATTCATACAAAACATATTAATACAACTAATGTTTAAAGTTATTACTAGTCTTAATAATAATGATAGTAATAATTTTACTCATTTTTAATGATACTTATATTCATAATATTAATGTTAACATTAACAATAATTAACATAGTTTTAAATTTAATCATAATAACTAACAATAACAATAATAATCACAATAATAACAATAATAATAATAATAAACATAATTAACATAATAATAACTAATGATAATGAAAATAATAATAATAATAATAATAATAATAATAATAATAATAATAATAATAATAATAATAATAATAATAATAATAATAATAATAATAATGAAAATGAAAAATGTAAGTGTGTATACCCTTGAAACTTTGCGTAAAAAGAAATGTTCCCGACGGGACTCGAACCCGAGACCTCCCGTTCACCAACACTCCCCTTAACCATTCTTCCATATTAATTTTTCTGATTATATTCCATCTTTTATCTATATATCGAATATGTATCTGTTCCTAGCTTCATCTTCTTCTCCTCAATTTCAAAAATCGCCCAAGAATGTATCAATAATCAAAACAGAGATTTTAACTACTTCAAAATAATAACAAACTAATATCAAATGTTTATGTTACTTGAAACAAACAAAAAAAAATATAAAAATAAATTCAGCAATAATGCTGCTGTCGCAGAAAAAAAATATCAAAATTCGATTTTTGTAGCATTTTAGAAAAAGATTATAACACGAAAAGTTTTTCTAATCATATATAAAAACTATTGGAATCATTAATCAAACTTAAAACCTCAAAACAGATTCGAATTTGATGATGAACACAAAGCTTTGACTTTTTGAAACTTAACTTTGACTCCAAAATTCTCGATCGATAAAAAGAATTGAAACCCCAAATTTTTTAGATAGTTTGAGTGAAATAATCCTAACAAGACTGCAATATTACATTTTGACAATTAGTTCGATTTCGAGTTTTGAAAATAAAGAAGATAGAACAGGGTGTCGTGGTCTGTAAAAAAAATTTGATAACTATAACTGATTAAAATCTGATTATGGTAATTGATAGTGGAGAATTCGAAGGAGTTAAGTAATAATAATAGGTAATCGATCGTTTTAGTGAAAGAGAAAGGGTCGACAGTGATATTCAATAGACAAGAGGAAAAAAATAAAAAGAACAGAAATTGAGAACAATGGTTAACAGATTTTAGACTTTCTTGCAGTTAAATCCAATAATTAAAACAGTAAAAGCAATTCAGATATAGTTTATTTGATACGTGATTTAGATTCTGTTTCCAACTCCATATATATGATTTATTTATGAATTTTATTAATAATTAATAATTAATAATTGTAGTTATATTAATAATAGTAATCTAAATAAAATTAATACTGATTTTCCTAAAATATATATATCTGTATATAACTGCGTATATATATATCTGTATGTATCAGTCTATGTATTTAATAAATATATAACTGTATTTATCAATATAATATATCTGTATATATATATATATATATATATATATATATATATATATATATATATATATATATATATATATATATATATATATATATATATATATATATAACTACTATATTTATATCAACTTATTAAATATATGAAGGGACATTCTAACAACACAAACATAAATACTTAATATTAATATTAATATTTATCTTAATGAAATTAATATAACTATTATATCTTAACTTGTTTTAAATAACCATCGAGCGTTACAATCGTTTACTACATGAATTTGAAACCAATTATATGTATCTCCCAATATATATATATATATATATATATATATATATATATATATATATATATATATATATATATATATATATATATATAATTTAAGTACTAATCACATATTTTTAAACCAATAGATTTGATATTATTATATGTTAACAAATAATATTCATATATATTCATATATATCTATATATATCTATTTATAACTATTTGTTCGTGAATCGTGGAAGTGGTCAAGGTTAAATGCATTTATGAAAATAGTTCAAAAATTTTGAGACTCAATATTTCAGACTTTGCTTATCGTGTCGGGAACATATAAAGATCAAGTTTAAATTTGGTCGGAAATTTCCTGGTCGTCACAGTACCTACCCGTTAAAGAAATTTCGTCCCGAAATTTGAGTGAGGTGGTCATGGGTAACAATAAAAATGTTTTCATGACGAATATGAGCTGATAAATAAAGTTTTATCATCGTTGATTAATATAGATAAAATGATTTGATTATGTGAAACGTACGAGTGAAGCTGTCACAAAAGATTGAGATAGAGATTTAACTTTTGACGTAGTCACAGTGGATTTCCGGAATTTAAGGAATTTAGAGGAAATCTTCATATTAAGATCTGATCCTTCGGTAATTATGGAAGTTAGGATCTTCTTTTGTTAAATGCGATAATCTGTTTTGATTGCTCTGTCGGATATTTCTCTATAAATCCACCCTTCTCATTTCCTTTATATTTTAGAGTTCCATCCTTTTGTTTTTTTTCCCGACTTTAAGTCAAGCGAATAATGGTCCAGAATTCGTAGGTATGAAGTTTCGAATGAACATGACTAATGTTCTAAGAGAGAAATTGTAATAGCACGATATTGATTTGTTAAATTACTAGAATTCAAGAGAAAAGATAGAACTATCAAGAAAATATGTTCTTGATTTGTTTATAGATTAGATAGAATATAAGAGTCGTGTAACATGGCACATGATGACGTTATAGTTTGTGAATCATCAGGTTTCATTAGAAACTCAGCATGACTTACTGTAATATAATCACGTTGATCAAGTGTCATTATAATATACTAACTCATGCTTCAGTTCCCAACACTACTTCAAAATCATTCATAGTTCAAATTCGAATTTTTCAAAATTTTAGAAGCTAAAACAGTTTCTTTTATGATTTAACACAGATAGAGCGGAGAGATAATTAATATCGGACACGAATATTTATGAAGATATCTTCAGAAATATTGAGGATTGAGGATATTAATAAAGAAAGATACGATGATATCTTAGAATTTTAGAATCAAATTATGATGAAGAAATTCATTCACGATGATTTAGAGCGGTTAAGGAGTAAGGTATTCGCTAAAGATTTCATCAGAAACAGAATCATCAGGATTCTTTAAATACAGGGTTTGGTCCTTGTATTTGTCCTTGGTCTCCTTCATGATTTGCTCGATTCATTTTTCAGAACTCAGAGATCTGATTCGTAAGCTAGAGTGCTTTTCAGAATTTCAGAATGAAAGTTCATAATTCTATGAGATAAATGTTATATGTATACATATAACTGTTAATGTAGAAATGCTACTAGATTTAAAATACTGATTGCTGATTTCCTGTAATTGGTATGGCAATTCTTGTTACAGGATGCGGATGAGTATATGATAAGACTTTAATAGATAAATATAGTGATTTGTCGGAGAAATTTAAGCCAAGGAGCAACGAGGTTGCTGGTACGTCTACTGATAATATGGTGGGATATAAAAGGTTCCCCGATAACAACAAAAGAGTACGCATATATATCAAGATTATAATAAGGCTATTCTGAATGAAAATCTAAGTTGACTTGCTGGAGCTGTGACAAAATTTGCTACTTTGAAAGGGATCGCAAAGTTATTTTCGATAATAACAACGCCAAAGGAGCTAGCACAGATACGTGTTAAACGTTTACTCAAATTCCAAGTGTTTTCAGGTGCATAACTATATGCGTCAATCTGTTCTTCCGTAGATGAAGTGCGGTTGGTTCATCCTCTCGGTTGAGGTATTTTCAAGAATCATGAAAGGTTTGAACGCAGATTGTAATCGTCAAGATATAAATGAGGTTTAAGATGAAATTAAGTGGCAAACTTGAAGAAATGTTTAGTTTTATATGTTATAAACAATATTTTAATTCATTTTAATTGTCCAATATTGGCAGTCCACAGTTGATAGTCCACAGTTAGCAATTCAATAATTCATATATAATATTTGAATTAATTAATAAGTATCGTGACCTGTACACATGTCTCAGACTCGATCACAACTCAAACTATATATATTATTGTAGAATCAACCTCAACCCTGTATAGCTAACTCCAGCATTACTGCATATAGAGTGTCTATGGTTATTCCAAATAATATATATAGATGCGTCGATATGATATGTCAAAACCTTGTATACGTGTCCCGATATTTAAAGTGCGTAAAATAAATAACAGAAATTAAATGATGATAAATAAAGTGCGTAAAGTAAATAACAGAAATTAAATGACGATAAATAAAATTGCGAGAATATAAATTGCGATAATTAAATTGCGATAAATAAAATGTAACCAGTTAGCTAGGAACAGTTAGCTAGGAACAATTAGCGTGGATTCTTAACCAAATTTCTCATAGTTAATTTGTTTGTTTCTAACAAATTTTATATTGTCAAATGTTTTCTTCATTATGCCACTTGTTGGATTCTGATAGGTCAAAATCCAAATATGAAATTGAATGAAAATGGTTATTCTGTGGTGAATGGCTTCGTATATCTGTGGATGTAAGTAGGATAGTAAATGACTGTTGAATCAGCTTCGACGAATGTACAGTGTAACTTATTAAGGTGAAATCTAAATATTCCTCGGGTATTACCTACCCGTTAAAATATTTTCACCATTAACAGTCTGTACAAAAGAATTTTTAATTACAATCTTTATGAAAACATATATACGTATATATTTTCTTCAGATGTAATCATGGATTTAATGAGTTAATATGATATTAAACTCATTTGGTTTACGTTTAGAACTTGAGTACATAATCTCTAAAACATTAGTGGTTACATAACCATCATGTCGAACGAAGATAAATGATGTAGAACGTCATGTAGAACGATGATTATTCTCGAGGTACAGAATGAGATGTTGAGGCATGTGATGTTGAAACTTGGGTTGTTGGTGGTACTGTTGGTGCCGGTGATGTTGCTGAAGCTGGTAAATTTTGCACCATATTCTCCAAATCTATTTCTCGAGCGCGAAGTTTGTTGACTTCTTCTATTATTCCGGGATGATTGTCGATTGGAACGAGCAAATGAATAAGGTTTAGAATCTGAGATATTATGTAATCATGATGAGATATTCGAGAAATGAGGGTGAAAATGGTGTTTTGGACTGGTTCACCGGTAAGTGCTTCGGGTTCTTCGTCAAGAGTGAAATTTGGTTGGTGGAAAGGATCGCCTTCTTCTCGTCTCCATTGGTTAGGTCGACTACGAACCCATCAGATGAATTGGGGATGGATGATTGGTTGATTCATTCTGGTGACACTGCTTTCGGAGCTTAGGTGAAACTCCATATCGGAATAGCTGTCGAAATAACTATCGGAATAGCTATCGAAATCTGAGGGACTCGAACTGGTTGAGGGATTCATCTCGTACGATCAGATGAAGTATTTTCGATAAGAAATAGTTTATAGGATATAGATTAGTACCCTGCAATACATAATTTACATATGCATATATCATACAAAAATCCCATGAGTTACTGAGGAATCTACGGAAGCTGTCAGGAAAAGGTAACAATAACAGATACGCTAAGATATGAATTTTTTCTATACACTATTCATGCAGTCAATGCAGTAAAACGTGTCTAGACTAAGAATGATAAGAAGGTAATTTTCTAAGGATGATAAGCAGGTAATTTTCGACACGAAATGATAAGAAAAACTTTTGACATGCAGACACGGTCGAAGTCCAGACTCACTAATGCATCTAAACAACTATCAGTTAGACACACTAATGCAAGACCTGGTTCGCTAAGATCACCGCTCTGATTCCAACTGAAACGACCCGTCCTAATCTATCCAGACGAAGTCCATATCGATTACAAACGATTCACAATAGTTGGTTACATTGCGAGGTACTTGACCTCTATATGATACAATTTTACAAACATTATATTCGTTTTTAAAAGACAAACTTTCATTACATAGAAAGTTGACGGCATGCATACCATTTCACAATACATCAAACTATAATTGACTTAATAATAATCTTGTTGAATTCAACGACTCGAATGCAACGTCTTTCAAAATATGCCATGAATGACTCTAAGTAATATCCCTAAAATGAGCTAATGCATAGCGAAAGATTTCTTTAATACCTGAGAATAAACATGCTTTAAAGTGTCAACCAAAAGGTTGGTGAGTTCATTAGTTTATCATAATCATTCATTTTCATCATTTTAATAGACCACAAGAATTTCATTTTCAGTTCTCATAAATATACGTCCCATGCATAGAGATAAAAATATCATTCATATGGTGAACACCTGGTAACCGACATTAACAAGATGCATATAAGAATATCTGATATCGCATATTTTAAACACGTTTTTCTTAGCGATATCGATCACATTTTAGTCCGTTCGGATATGATTTGGCGATTATATTGATGATATTGAGAACATCCGAGTTTGAAAAGTTTATTGTCGAAGAGTGGTGTTTTATCTAGTTTTTGAGGCATTTGTTAATTGATTATAATTATTGGTGCTCCGGGGTTGGAAACGTTAAGTACATATCGGATATTTTGGTTATAAGTTATTATTAGTATTGTAAAGGTGCAAGGGAAGGTTGGAATCAGCACACGTTGAAGGCCGCGGCGCGGAGACCTTGGCCGCGGTGCGGTAATCTAAATATTTCGATATCAGAAAGGGGTTTAAAGGAAGGTCTAGAATTAGTTATAGGCCGTGTCACGACAAATGGGTCCGCGGCGCGACATTGGCCGAGTTTCAATCTCAGGAGAGGATTTCAAGATGTTCCAGTTCAAGTTAATTGTCGCGGCCCGCCAAATTTGGCCGCGGCGCGGAGTTCTGTCGGTCCAGATATATTTGGCAGGTATTTAAGGCCCCAAAAATACCCTAACTTATCACTTTTTGCATCCAGACGAATTCCAGCAGCTTTTTGACGAAAAAGGGTGATTTTTGGGGAACCCCAAGATCATTCTAACACATCAATCATTCCGGAAACGCGTCTCGATCCGTTCATCATTCAAGAACACAATTTTCATTAGGTTTAATTCTTATCTTAATTATGAATACTCTTAATTGTTTATTTGTGATCTTGGTTTCAGCCATGGTTAGCTAAGCACTCTAATGTTTGTCTAGATTGAATATTCGTATGTGTTTGGATGATACTTTAATGTTTTATTGATTAATGCATGATAATTATGAGTTTTGATTAAGAACCATTCTTGTGGGTGTTGATTATTGTTACTAGGTTGATTAGTGATCTTGTTTGAACAAAGGGAACCCTGTTTCAATTTAGTACACTAGTTTTCAATTGATTTGTCTTAACCAATTGGATGCTTACTGGACCAAGGGGGTAAATCGGGTAACAAAGATTAAAAAAAAACAGGGGTGAATTGTGTGGAGCGAACGCGTAACCAATTGAATCTTAATCTTGTAATTAGTTAATTACTAGGTCACAAACGAAAGAGGTCTTTGGTGAAAGGGAACCCTAAGCCAATAAATCCAAGTTTGATATGTTTGCTAAAAGAGAACTCTGGGTAAACCGACTCGGTAGTTGCATGTATTGATAAATTGAACTTGTGCTTAATAACAAATCATCCGACACTGCGAATAGGAGATCTAGGCGAACATTCTTTTATCCATTAAATTCAAATATCTTTACTTTTCGTTGAGTCAGCATTTATTTTTATAAATTAAAAAACACAAAAATATTGTCTTTTACTTTTAATCAATCTTTGATTTGGCTAATCGTTAAATAGCCGCAAAACAAACTATCTCGTACTTTCAATTTTCATAGATTAACTTAGTTTATTTTATTAGTTACAATCTTAATTCTCACATTTAAACTGTCCTTGGAACGATTTCGGAATTACCAACTTTATACTATTACACGATCGGGTACACTGCCAGTTAGTGTGTAGTAATCTTTTAACCGGCATTTTCCAAGATAAATAATACACACGATTTCACACATCAAGTTTTTGGCGCCGTTGCCGGGGACAGTTGTGTCAGAAATTAAGATTGTTATCTAATTGTTCTTAGTTTAGTTTTAGTTATAGTTTATTATTTCTTTTCGTATATTCTCAGTTGAATCAGTGCGTTTAATCAGTTGTTAGTTGTGATTTCGTAGATAACAGGTAGTGCATGCCACATACGCGTTCTTCTAATTCTACGATTCTTCAACCATTTGCAGAACCCGAAAGAGAGTTATTCAGAGCGTTAAGTCAAGAGCAACAGTCTACAGTGGATTCATCTTTTTCTTCGAGTGCTAATATAATTAATTTAGGTAGTAGTTCTGAGACTGTGGTGCCCGATACACCACCTGAAATCAGAGAAGAAGAAGAATCTTACATTCCATTAGATCTTTTCGAGACTGAAGATATGGCTGACCAAGCTGATCAACCGAATCGTCATCAGACTATGGCAGAAAAGTTGAAGGCCACACGAGGGGGCCAAGGCAATTTGATTACTCAACCGAACATCACTCAGCCTTTTCAAATTACAGGGCCGATCCTGAGTTTGATTTCTTCTGACTGCCAATTTCATGGCAAGGATAGTGAGGATGCTAACAAGCATCTTCGTATTTTCAATGATGTTTGTAACTTGTTCAAACTGCATGAGGTTGCCGATACTTCGATCAAAACGAGGCTTTTTTCCTGGACTCTTAAGGGAGAAGCTAAAAGATGGTTAGATAAGTAACCGGAAGGAGCGATTACCTCTTGGGATACGTTGGTAGATAAGTTCTTATCAAAGTTTTTTCCTGCGTCTCAAGCTGCTAGACTTCAAGCAGATATTTCTTAATTCAGACAAAAGAGCAGCGAGACACTATTTGATGCTTGGGACCGTTATTCTAATATGTTATGCTCGTGTCCGCAACACGGGTTGAATGATTTACAAAAGGTCCAGATTTTCTATAAGAGGTGTGACATACCAACTCGTCAGAGTATTGATCAAGCAGCAGATGAAACTTTAATGGATAAAACCGAAGAACTGGCATTAGAGATTAATGAAAAGCAAGCTGCTTACACTCACAAATGGTATCAAGATCATGAGTCAACTCGTTCTGCTTCAGTTAAGAGAACCGAAACCACTGGTGCATATGATGATTATGGGTCTATTAATGCTAAGTTAGACAAATTTGGTAGACACTTGGAGAAGTTGGAGAAGGACATGCATGGTATTAAAGTTGGTTGTGAATTTTGCGGGGGATTACACTTAGAAAAAGATTGTGATGCGAGTTTGAATATGAATTAGAAAGAAGAGATCGCTTATATTAGTCAACAGAACAACAATCAGTTTCAGGGACGTGCGCAGTTTAATAGGAATTTCAACAATCCTTATAATCCTCAAGGTAATCAAGGTTCGAGGTTCCAGCCAGGTTCTAGTGAAGGATATCAACAGCAAGCTCCCGAGTATTTTCAGAAACCCCAAGCCGGAGAGAAAAAGTCCAACCTTGAGGCTATGATCGAAAAGCTTGTGATGTCTCAAACTCAGCTTGTTACTACTGTTACTCAGAACAATGAGAAGAATGATCAAATGTTTCGAAATCAACAAGCAGCTATTCAGAATTTGGAGAAATAAATTGGTCAACTTGCTAATCAGAATAATGAGAGGAAACCGGGGGAGTTACCGAGTAAGACAGATAATAACCCGAAGAATGGGCACGTTAATGCTATCACCGCCTGAAGTGGTTTAGCATATGATCCACCGAGGAAGCCCGATGAGTATGATTTGCGAGTGCCGTTGGTTAAGGATAGTGAGCCGGTTGTTGTTAGTGAACCAGAGGGGAAAAGGAGCCAGAACATGTGATTGAGAACGTTGTGAGGGTACTGGAAACTGTTGCTGCTAAACCGATAGTTAAAGAGTATCAATGTAGTAACCCGAACTAATCCATCCGAACGAAGTCAACAACAGTTGGTTCCATTGCAATGATCGACTCCAAGTAATGTCCTTAACATGAGCTAATGCACAGCGGAAGACTTAATTCGTACCTGAGAATAACATGCTTTAAAAAGTCAACATAAAGTTGGTGAGATATATAGGTTTGATGCTAGCAGCGTTATAACTATGGACCACAAGATTTCATATATAAAAATATAATACACTCGCAAGTGTATAAAATCATTCTGCTTATGTTGAGGCCTCAGTAACCAACCTTAACAATAATATAATAAGTCATCTTCGCAAAGATGGATATGTACACTCGCAAGTGTATAAATAATCCTCGAAGTACTAAACATCCGCCCACTAGTTCTTATGTCTAGTGCAGCCTACTGGATGGGGGTGTTAAACCCGATAGATCTATCTTTAGGATTCGCGCTTACATGCTATTATAACATATAACTAAATTACCTAGCACATCAATCCGCAGAATATCATTTTTAATCACTTGTGTCCATAACGTAAATCATTTATAAAAAACAGCGCATGTATTCTCAGCCCAAAATATTTAAAGTTTAAAAGGGACTACATACTCACCTAATGTATTTTGTAGTAAAAATACATATAACATCATTGAACACGTATAAGGTTGGCCTCGGATTCACGAACCTATAACATTTATATATATATTAATACACATAACAGCAATCGGTCAAAAAGTATATTTTATTATTAGTGATATAATTAATAAATTTTATGTTTATTTACTAAATTGATAAAATATGATCATTTATATGTTTAAAAAAAAAATAGAAAACTTATTATTTATCAAGTTAATGATATAGTTATGTTATAATATTTACTTGTGACAATAGAAATATTATTAATAATATTAATACTTAATAATAATAACAATAAAAACAATAATGATTTTAATAGTAATGATATTTCATATAATAATAATATATGTTGTAAATATTGTATTAACAATTTCAATAATGATACTAATAATAATAACCTAGATGATAATACTAATAATAATATTAATCAAATTGTAATAATAATAAAAATAATATTAATGATAATAATAATAATAATCCTACTCATAATAATAATAATAATACTTATTATAATTATCATTTTAATAGTTTTAATCTTAATAATAACTAGGTTAATAATAATAATAAAAATAATAAACAATAATAATAATAAAAATAATTAGTTACTACCTTAAGGAATAGCCACAAAAAGAATGCCTTTGCTGGGATTCGAACCCTAGACCTTGAGAATAACCATAACACTCTGAACCGTTGGGCTATTGCCCAGTTTCTGTTTTAATTCGTTTTTATTTGTTTAAAACCCGTTTAACTGTTATATGTAATTCATCTTCTTCACACCTTCAATTGACAGCACCCATATTCAGTTAAGTACCATATCACTTCGATTTGTTTTAGATATCGAAAACAAACTTGCGAATATATATCACGATTTGTATTTAGTTAACAAAACAAAACAAAAAAAAATAAAATAAAAAAAAGAAACAGCTATTGCTGTTCGACGAATGCACAAAGAGAGGAAAAAAAAATGATTTTGAGATAAAGAGTGTTTTAGACTGAAGTTATATCACGAAAAGTGTTTCAAATCCCTCCTACAAACTATAGAAATTACCAAATTAAATTGAAACCTAACAATTAGTTCCAATTTCTCTATGAACACATTAGTTGAATTTCTAAAAAAATTACATTAACTTCGAAAATTAACAATCAAAATCATGAATTGAGACTTGAAAATTTACAGGAAGTTTAAGCACAAGATTCCTAACAATCCTGCAATCTTAATTTTTGAAAATTGACTCGATTTTAGGTTTTGGCCAAAAAGGTTATCGCGAAACAGGAAGTCGAATACCAGTTATTTTTCTAATCGATGTTCTTTGCAACTCAGTATGTATCTGTGTGTCTGATCAAAGAGTCAAGTGGCTTATCTCTACTCTCACTTGATTTAAAACCGAAAGGAGGAGACAGGTATTCACGGATGGGCAGAAAAAAAAACAGAAGGAAACAAAAAAAAATATTATCCTGCTTGATATATGTACAAACACGTAATACCCTTCTGTATATGCGATTACAGCTGTACTATACGTAAGTGTATATATCCATATTATCTATTTGATTTTTATATCTATTTATATGTCCGTTTATATATATGTAATTATATATTGGTATTAAAAATATATTTGTATTTATTTGTATTTATATGTTTATATAACAGTATTTGCATTTATATACATATAATTGTATTCTGTATCTATATATATATTTATATTTACGGAGTATATCTGTATCTATATATAAGTGTTATATTGAATAAATTACTGTTATCGATTTATTATTAAAATCTATTAATATTGTAAATTTTGATAATAACACTAATACAAAAATAATGATATTAATATTATTAATAATACACTCAATATTATGAATAATAATAATAATAGTTTAAAATGATACAATAGTAATAATATTATTATTGATGATACTGATAATGATAATCTTAATGAAAATGTTCATAGTAATATTAATAATAATATTGATTATGATATTAAATAAATACTAATACAAATACTATCCATGATAAAATTCTAGCAACACTAAAAATAAACATGTGTAATAATAATACAATTACATATTTTTTTTTAACTATATGATATTTATTAATATATAATAACATATATAGTATAATTAATATCTATTCATTTTATAAATGTATTACAATATACACATAATATTAATTATGTTTAAGAATCATACATATTTGAAAACCATTGTTCGTGAATCGTCGGCATAGTCAAAGGTAACTAATTGTCCAAATATAGATTTCAAACCTTTCTAGACTTAACAATACATATTTTGCTTATCGTGTCGGAGACATATGAAGGTTAGAGTTTAAATTTGGTCGGAAATTTCCGGGTCGTTACAGTACCCACCCGTTAAAGAAATTTCGTCCCCGAAATTTGATAGAGGTCGTCTTGGATAACAATTGAAATGTTTTCATGACGAATATGAGGTAATAATGGAGTTTTTATCATATTTAAGTAATATAGATAAAACAATTCGATTATGCGAAGAGTATGTGTGAAGCTATCGCAAAAGAGTGAGATGAGTAAAAATATACTCGTTTTAACCGATGACGTAGTTACTATTGACTTCCAGGATTTAAGGGATTTAAAAAAAAAATCTCACGTAATAAGATTTGGTTTTTAGGCGATCAAGATTTTTTTAATGCGGCAATCTGTTTCGATTTCTTTATCGAATATGCCACTATAAATTCACCCCTTCGTTTCCTTATTTTCCACAACTTACATCTTCTACTCCTTCTCTTTAATTCCTACTTTAAAACATTCGTCAATATGCTTCATCCCATTCTGATTATTGATATACTCTTAATTTTCACATCTATCATTCTTCTTTTTCATCTACCGCCAGAAGAATCTATTTACTTCTACTATACTCTTGTGTTCATAGTGTTTCTAGTTCTCCCGTGTCTTTATATTGCTATATGCATTGATATACACGGTTTGTAGCTTCTGGGTGTTTATTGAATTTTATATCCTTCATTATTTTTCGGAACTTCATGCTTTCGTCTTCTCTTCCCGACTTCGAGTCAAGCGAGTTATGGTCCAGAATTCGTAGATATGAAATTTGAAATGAATATAGCTAATGTTCTTAGAAGGAATTGGTAATGACACGATTTTGACTTGTCAAATTACCAGAATATCATGGAAAAGGTAGAACCATCAAGATGATATGTTCCTAATATGTTTGGGGATTGGATAGAATGTAAGAGCCGTGTATCATGGCACATGATGATGATACTGTGAATCATCACATTCCATTAGAAACTCAACATGACTTACTGTAATATAATGAAGTTGATCAAGTTTCATTATATTATACTAATTCATGCATCAGTTCCCAACACTGCTTTAGAACATTCCTATTTTAAACTCGAAGGTTTTAGAACTTAGAAACTAACACAGTTTCTTTTATGTTGTAACGCAGATGTTACGGAGTGGTAAATGTTTTCAGATAAAGATAGTTGTGAAAATATCTCCAGAAATATGGAGAATATGTATAACGGAAGATATGAAGATATCTTATAATATCTAAGATAAGATGTTGATGATGAATATCATCTGAAAAGGTTTAGAATAAGGAGTAGGGTTCCTACTAACGATTTCAGCAGGCACGGAATCGTTTGGATTCTTTGAAGTCGGGTTTAGTTTTCATGATTTGTCCTCGGTCTCCTTCATACTTTGCTCAATCCGTTTTTCAGTTTCAACACTTCTCCTTTTCTAGGCTTTTTCAACATACTGTACTTCATCGCAAACTTTTGACTATTAAAGTCGTTTATGGTTTTTGCTGCTTCATCAGCATTCCAAGAACTACTTCATAGTTCAGGATGTTTTTCAGAACTTCACATTCGAAATATGTAACTCTTAGGGTTAGATGTGGTAGGTATGACGGGAGAATTTCTACGAGATTTTCAAAATACTGATTGCGGATTTCGCCAAAAAAGATAACGAGTTGCTGGTACATCTGCCGATGATGTTGTGAAACATAAAAGGTTCTCTGGTGACGACGATGGAAGGACAAGGTATAAATATCGAGGTTATAATAGGAGTAGTCTCACTGAGAAGTCGAAATGGAGCTGTGACAAAATTAGCTTCTTGAAAAGGAATTGTAGGATTGTTTTTGCTAATGAATGATAAGAAATTCGACGCGGATACGTTTTAATTACAACTTCGGTTTCGAAAGTTTTTCAGATGCATAACTGTGTACATAAATCTTTCTTTCGTAGACGAGGTGCGGCTGGTTCAACTTCTCGATCGAGGTGTCTTTAAGAATCATGAAAAGTTGTGAGTACGATTTGTAATCGCCAAGATACGAATGGGGTTTAGATAGAATCAAGTGGCAAACTTGAAGAATTGTTTAGTTTCATATGTTATAATCAATATTTTAATTCATTTTACTTGTCCATAGTTAGCAGTCTATTAGTCCAATTGTCCGATGGTTCAATAAATTCATATATAAATTTAATATATAATATTCGAATTAAATAATACATATCGTGACCCGTGTACCGGTCTCAGTATTGATCACAACTCAAACCATATATATATTTTGGAATCCACCTCAACCCTGTATAGCCAACTCTAGAGTGTCTATGGTCGTTCCGAAATATATATATAGATGGATCGATATGATAAGTCGAAACCTTGCATACGTGTCCCGTTATTTAAAATGCGTAAATGCGTAAAAGTAAATAACAGAAATTAAATGACGATAAATAAAATTGCGAGAATGTAAATTGCGATAATGTAAATTGCGATAAATTAAATGTTAATCAGTTAGCTGGGAACAGTTAGCCGGAACAGTTAGCGTGGAATCTTAACAATATTTCAATTAGTTAATCCGTTTGTTTCTAATCAATTTTATTATATCCAATGTTTTCTTCATTATGCCACTTGTTGGATTCTGATAGGTCAAAATCCAAATATGAAATTTGAACAGAAATGGTTATTTTATGGTGAACGGATACGTATATCGATGGTTGTAAATAGAATAACAAATGACCGTTGAATCAGATTCGGAGAATGTTCAGTGTAACTTATTAATGTAAATTCTAAATATTCCTCGGGTACTACCCACCCGTTAAAATATTTTTCATTTTCTTCAGATGCAATTATGGATTTAATGAGTCAATATGATATTAAACTCATTTGATTTATCGTTAATACCAGATTACATAATTTCATAATCGTCATATCGAACGGAGATAATTGATGTGGAATGATATGTAAAGTGAGGATAACCAATGTAGAACGTTATGTAGAACGAAAATAATGTAGATAGAACAATACGTAGAACGGTGATTATGCTTGAGGTATAGTTTGTGACGTGGGGGTTTACGACGCGGTTGTGATTTGGGGATAATAAGGATACCGTTGACGTTGATGATGGTGGTGCTGATTATGCTGCTGGTGCTGCTGCTGGTGTTTGCAACATTCGCACCATATTCTCCAAAACCGTTACACGAGCGCGTAGTTCGTTAACTTCTGCTTGTACACCGGGATGATTGGCGGTTGGAGCGAGCGAATGAACAAGATTCGAAATATATAGAATATTATATAATCCTGATGGGGATATTCTAGAAATGAGATGGTACATGGTTTCTCGAACAGGTTTGCCGGTAAATGCTTTTAGGTTCATTGCCAAAAGAGCAATTTGGTGAATAGGAAGGATCTTCGACGTGAAATGATTTTCGAATATAGGGTGATATTCTAACTTCATAGAATATCTATATATATAATACTAAAGATTTCGTAGCCTTCAGAGGAACCTACAGCATATGACAAGCAAGTCTACAGATGCGCTAAAATATGAATTTCTGTCTATACACTATCGATGCACTAAATGCAGTAAGACGTGTCTAGACTAAAGAATGATAAGCAGGCAATTCCCTAAGGATGATAAGCAGATGGTTTCCGACTAGAAATGATAAGCAAAACTTTTTGACAGGTAGACACGGTCAAAGTCCAGACTCACTAATGTATCCTAACAACTACCAGTTAGGTATACTAATGCAAGGCCTGGTTCGCTAAGACCAACGCTCTGATACCAACTGTAGTAACCCGAACTAATCCATCCGAACGAAGTCAACAACAGTTGGTTCCATTGCAATGATCGACTCCAAGTAATGTCCTTAACATGAGCTAATGCACAGCGGAAGACTTAATTCGTACCTGAGAATAACATGCTTTAAAAAGTCAACATAAAGTTGGTGAGATATATAGGTTTGATGCTAGCAGCGTTATAACTATGGACCACAAGATTTCATATATAAAAATATAATACACTCGCAAGTGTATAAAATCATTCTGCTTATGTTGAGGCCTCAGTAACCAACCTTAACAATAATATAATAAGTCATCTTCGCAAAGATGGATATGTACACTCGCAAGTGTATAAATAATCCTCGAAGTACTAAACATCCGCCCACTAGTTCTTATGTCTAGTGCAGCCTACTGGATGGGGGTGTTAAACCCGATAGATCTATCTTTAGGATTCGCGCTTACATGCTATTATAACATATAACTAAATTACCTAGCACATCAATCCGCAGAATATCATTTTTAATCACTTGTGTCCATAACGTAAATCATTTATAAAAAACAGCGCATGTATTCTCAGCCCAAAATATTTAAAGTTTAAAAGGGACTATATACTCACCTAATGTATTTTGTAGTAAAAATACATATAACATCATTGAACACGTATAAGGTTGGCCTCGGATTCACGAACCTATAACATTTATATATATATTAATACACATAACAGCAATCGGTCAAAAAGTATATTTTATTATTAGTGATATAATTAATAAATTTTATGTTTATTTACTAAATTGATAAAATATGATCATTTATATGTTTAAAAAAAAAATAGAAAACTTATTATTTATCAAGTTAATGATATAGTTATGTTATAATATTTACTTGTGACAATAGAAATATTATTAATAATATTAATACTTAATAATAATAACAATAAAAACAATAATGATTTTAATAGTAATGATATTTCATATAATAATAATATATGTTGTAAATATTGTATTAACAATTTCAATAATGATACTAATAATAATAACCTAGATGATAATACTAATAATAATATTAATCAAATTGTAATAATAATAAAAATAATATTAATGATAATAATAATAATAATCCTACTCATAATAATAATAATAATAATACTTATTATAATTATCATTTTAATAGTTTTAATCTTAATAATAACTAGGTTAATAATAATAATAAAAATAATAAACAATAATAATAATAAAAATAATTAGTTACTACCTTAAGGAATAGCCACAAAAAGAATGCCTTTGCTGGGATTCGAACCCTAGACCTTGAGAATAACCATAACACTCTGAACCGTTGGGCTATTGCCCAGTTTCTGTTTTAATTCGTTTTTATTTGTTTAAAACCCGTTTAACTGTTATATGTAATTCATCTTCTTCACACCTTCAATTGACAGCACCCATATTCAGTTAAGTACCATATCACTTCGATTTGTTTTAGATATCGAAAACAAACTTGCGAATATATATCACGATTTGTATTTAGTTAACAAAACAAAACAAAAAAAAAAATAAAATAAAAAAAAAGAAACAGCTATTGCTGTTCGACGAATGCACAAAGAGAGGAAAAAAAAAATGATTTTGAGATAAAGAGTGTTTTAGACTGAAGTTATATCACGAAAAGTGTTTCAAATCCCTCCTACAAACTATAGAAATTACCAAATTAAATTGAAACCTAACAATTAGTTCCAATTTCTCTATGAACACATTAGTTGAATTTCTAAAAAAATTACATTAACTTCGAAAATTAACAATCAAAATCATGAATTGAGACTTGAAAATTTACAGGAAGTTAAAGCACAAGATTCCTAACAATCCTGCAATCTTAATTTTTGAAAATTGACTCGATTTTAGGTTTTGGCCAAAAAGGTTATCGCGAAACAGGAAGTCGAATACCAGTTATTTTTCTAATCGATGTTCTTTGCAACTCAGTATGTATCTGTGTGTCTGATCAAAGAGTCAAGTGGCTTATCTCTACTCTCACTTGATTTAAAACTGAAAGGAGGAGACAGGTATTCACGGATGGGCAGGAAAAAAAAACAGAAGGAAATAAAAAAAAATATTATCCTGCTTGATATATGTACAAACACGTAATACCCTTCTGTATATGCGATTACAGCTGTACTATACGTAAGTGTATATATCCATATTATCTATTTGATTTTTATATCTATTTATATGTCCGTTTATATATATGTAATTATATATTGGTATTAAAAATATATTTGTATTTATTTGTATTTATATGTTTATATAACAGTATTTGCATTTATATACATATAATTGTATTCTGTATCTATATATATATTTATATTTACGGAGTATATCCGTATCTATATATAAGTGTTATATTGAATAAATTACTGTTATCGATTTATTATTAAAATCTATTAATATTGTAAATTTTGATAATAACACTAATACAAAAATAATGATATTAATATTATTAATAATACACTCAATATTATGAATAATAATAATAATAGTTTAAAATGATACAATAGTAATAATATTATTATTGATGATACTGATAATGATAATCTTAATGAAAATGTTCATAGTAATATTAATAATAATATTGATTATGATATTAAATAAATACTAATACAAATACTATCCATGATAAAATTCTAGCAACACTAAAAATAAACATGTGTAATAATAATACAATTACATATTTTTTTTTAACTATATGATATTTATTAATATATAATAACATATATAGTATAATTAATATCTATTCATTTTATAAATGTATTACAATATACACATAATATTAATTATGTTTAAGAATCATACATATTTGAAAACCATTGTTCGTGAATCGTCGGCATAGTCAAAGGTAACTAATTGTCCAAATATAGATTTCAAACCTTTCTAGACTTAACAATACATATTTTGCTTATCGTGTCGGAGACATATGAAGGTTAGAGTTTAAATTTGGTCGGAAATTTCCGGGTCGTTACAATCAACCACCGCTCCCATTACCGAGGAAGTAGAGATTGGAAAAGCTGGAGGCAGAAAAGTCCAAGTTCATGGACTTGATTAAAAAAGTTAACATTAATTTGCCTTTTATTGATGTGGTTACAGGTATGCCCAAGTATGCCAGGTTTCTTAAGGACTTGCTAACTAACAGGAAGAAGCTGGAGAACGTGTCTTCAGTCAGGTTGAATGCCGCATGCTCAGCAGTAGTTGCAAACAAGCTTCCCGAGAAGCTTGAGGATCCTGGGAGTTTCACCATTCCTTGTTTACTGGGTAATTTGGATTGTATGAGGGCTTTGGCAGATTTGGGGGCTAGTATAAATTTAATGCCCTATTCTATTTACTTAAAGCTAGACCCCGGGGAGTTGAAACCTATGCGTATGGCTATTCAGCTGGCTGACCGCTCTATTAAATTCTCTAGTGGAATTATAGAGAATATGCTAGTTAAGACCGGGTCATTGGTTTTTCCGGCCGATTTCGTGGTGTTGGATATGGAAGTGGATGAGAGGATTCCACTGATTTTGGGTCGGCCATTTTTTAAATACGGCTAGATGTATCATTGATGTCTATGGCCAATAGTTGACCCTTAGGATAGATGATTTGCATGCAACTTTCTCAATCTACCATGCTTTAAAATACCTTGCCCACACTGATGATACATGTTATTTTCTTAACACTGTGAATGTCCAGTCTGAGTTGTTGCAGGAATTTACAGAGTTACAGGGTTCAGGAGAATGTTCATTGGTTGAAATTGATGAAGAGTTGCAGGTTGAGGAGGTGGATATTTTGACCACCTTGATGGAAAACGGCTATAAGCCGACTGAGGATGAGTTTAAAGAACTCGAACGTGATGCGGATTACCGGAGCAAGTCTTCAATTGAAGAACCTCCAGAGTTAGAATTGAAGCCACTTCCAGATCATTTGGAATACGCTTATATGCAGGAGGAATCTAAGCTCCTGGTAATTATTTCTTCTTCTCTTACTACAGGTCAGAAAACTGAGCTTGTAACCATGCTGCAGGCCCATAAACCGGCCATTGCATGGAAAATTCACGACATTAAGGGTATTAGTCCCTGCTATTGCACCCACAAAATCTTAATGGAGGATAACTCCAAACCTGTGGTGTAACGACAAAGGAGGTTGAACCCGCACATGCAAGATGTCGTGAAGAAAGAGATCATTAAGCTCCTCGATGCAGGTCTGATTTACCCGATCTCTGACAGTCCTTGGATTAGCCCGATACACTGTGTACCTAAGAAAGGTGGTATGACTGTTATCACTAATGATAAAAATGAGTTAATTTCCACTAGGACTGTCACGGGGTGGCGTGTTTGTATTGATTATCGTAAGTTGAATGACGCCACACGCAAAGACCACTTCCCGTTACCTTTCATGGATCAAATGCTAGAGAGGTTAGTGGGAAACAGCTTTTATTATTTTCTTGATAGCTTTCGGGCTATTTCCAAATTCCTATCTCACCCGAGGACCAGGAGAAAACTACTTTCACGTACCCGTATGGCACATTTTCATACCGACGCATGCCCTTTGGCCTTTGCAATGCTTCAGCTACTTTTTAAAGGTGCATGATGGCCATATTCCATGATATGATAGAGGATTGCATGGAGGTGTTCATGGATGACTTTTCAGTCTTCGGTGACACTTTCGATTCATGCCTTCTTAATTTAGAACGGATGTTGGAAAGGTGTGAAAAGTCTAATCTTGTGCTCAATTGGGAAAAGTGCCATTTCATGGTTCAGGGGGGCATAGTTCTCGGGCACAAGATTTCTAAGGACGGTATTGAGGTGGATCCCGCAAAGGTAACAGCTATTAAGAACCTTCCACCTCCCACCGATGTTAAGGGTGTTCGAAGTTTTCTCGGGCACGTCGGTTTTTATCGGCGGTTCATTAAGGATTTTTCAAAAATTGCTAACCCGATGAACAAACTCCTCGAAAAGGACACACCGTGGAATTTCTCCGAAGAGTGCCAAAAGGCATTCGAACTTTTGAAGGAGAAACTCATCAATGCACCGATCATAATTGCTCCGAATGGGTCCCTTCCATTCGAGCTTATGTGCGATGCATCCGATTTTGCTGTTGGCTCAGTTTTGGGTCAAAGGGTCGGGAAACATTTCCGACCCATTTACTATGCAAGTAAAACCTTGCAGGGAGCGCAATTGAATTATACTACCATTGAAAAGGAGCTCCTTGCGGTGGTCTTTTCGTTTGATAAGTTTCGGTCCTACTTAGTCTTGTCTAAGACTATTGTTTTTACGGACCATTCTGCTCTGAAGTACCTATTTTCGAAACCAGATGCAAAACCTCGACTACTTAGATGGATCTTGCTTTTGCAAGAATTCGATATCGAGATCCGAGATAAGAAGGGTGCTGAAAATCTAGTGGCTGACCACTTGTCTAGACTCAAGAATCCAAATCTCGAAGTCCTTCACAAATCGAATATCCATGATGATTTTCCCGATGAATATCTCATGGCAATGGACAAGGTGGACGAGCCATGGTATGTGGACATTGCTAATTATCTCGTTGGGGGATTCTTGGAAAAAGGGTGGTCACATCAAAAGAGGAAAAAATTCTTCAGTGACCTTAAGTATTATTTCTGGGAGGCTCCCTATCTTTTTCGTTGTTGTCCCGATGGGGTTATCCGCCGGTGTGTTTCCGGTGAGGAGTGTATGCGTATTTTGATCGAGTGCCATAGTGGGCCTACCGGTAGGCATTTTGGACCCCAAATCACGGGGCGTAAAGTCTATGATGCCGGCTTCTTTTGGCCGACAATTTTCAAGGATGCCCACCGGATTTGAAAATCGTGCGATTCTTGTCAAAGGGTCGGTAAAGTCACCAAACGGGATGAGATGCCTCAACAAAGCATCCAAGTTTGCGAAGTATTTGACGTTTGGGGAATTGACTTTATGGGACCATTTCCGAAATCTCAGAATTATAGTTACATACTCGTTGCTATTGACTATGTGTCCAAATGGGCCGAAGCGCAAGCTTTGGCTACAAATGATGCACGAGTTGTGATTTCTTTCCTTCAGCATTTATTCTCTCGATTTGGAACTCCTAAAGCTTTAATTAGCGATAGGGGAACTCATTTTTGTAACGCCCAAATGGAGAAGGTATTGAAGCGATATGGAGTTCTCCATAAAGTTTCTACTTCATACCATCCCCAAACGAGCGGACAAGTTGAGAATACCAATTGAGCTCTTAAAGGGATTCTTGAGAAAACTGTGGGGTCGAATCCAAAGGAGTGGGCGAATAAGCTCGATGAAGCTTTGTGGGCGCTTCGAACCGCCTACAAAACGCCAATTGGTACCACTCCTTATCGGTTGGTTTATGGAAAAGTGTGCCATCTCCCATTGAAGATTGAGCATAAAGCGATGTGGGCACTTAAAAAGTGCAATTTGGATTTGAAGGAAGCCGGACGCCTAAGGGCGGGGCAATTGAATGAGCTTGGTGAATTACGCCTTGATGCGTATGAGAATTCATTGATTTATAAAGAGAAAACCAAGCAATGGCATGATAGAAGGTTAAAGGGTCCGAAGGAGTTTAATGAGGGCAATCGAGTGCTCTTGTTTAACTCTAGATTGAAGCTTTTACCGGGAAAACTTAAGTCCCGGTGGACGGGACCGTTCGAGGTTGTTAAGGTATACCCACACGGTGCGATTGAGTTGAAAAATGCGAGTGGTACTACCTTTAAGGTAAACAGACATCGAGTGAAGAAATATTTCGATGGTCCGTTGGAGATTGATGACGGGGTTCACGTTGAACCCGATCCTAACGTCACTTGAAGTTGGTAACGAGTCTTGTGAATGACTCGGTAATAAACTTCACATTGTTGTAGAGTTTGTATGTTTTTGTGCTTGTTTGATGATATGTGCAATGTGATCATGCTCAGACTTTTGTTGGGGTTGTTTGTTGGTTTTTAGGTTGAAAAATTGGGTTAAAATGGCTTCAAAATACGAATTCTGGGGCCTGATGTAAATGGAGCGCCGCTCCAAATCATGGCGCGCCGCTAAGAATGAAAAGACCAGATGTGCCAGATCTTTAAAAAGCCTCGACATGAATTTTTAGTTAAATGGAGCGCCGCGCGAGGTTTTGGAGCGCCGCGCGACTTCCTGGAGCGCCGCTCCGAATGCTGTCGGTATCTTGATTTGTTTTTTAAATGAAATAAAAAAACGAATTTTCCCTACCACACATAATAGGAAACGGATGTTACAGCCTTTTTACACCAAACCATTTATTCTTTTTCATTCTTACTATCTCTTTTACACCTACAAACACATCAATCCAAAAACCCTAATTTTCAAGACTTCAAATTCTTGTTCACTTAACTTCATATCTTGCAAGAATGGTTAACCCTAAGGTCCGAATTTGTTTTCTATCTTACTAATTTCATCTAATTGTGTGTATTTTCATGCTTAATTTTTGATTTACATGATAAATTAATGTGGGGTTTGTCTAATTGGGGTTTTGTGTTCTAATTAGTAATGGGTTTTGTTAGAGTGTGCTTATATGCTTTGATTTCATGATTTACTTGGTGTTTTTGGAAGTTATACTTGATACTAGGGTTTGTATGTTGAGGATCCGAATTTGTAAGAGATAGAAGAGTTGTTTGCTTGAAATTGTTCTTGTTTTTGACTTGTTGGTATGTTCATGAGCTAGTGTGGGGTTGTGTTCATATGGGCGGGTCAAATTGGTTTGAATGAATTGAGCTATATTTGATTTATTTATTTAAGATGCCATGCTAGAAGAGACATAACTTGTGTTTTGTGATGAGATGGGTAGTTTGATAGTAGTTGTTTGAATTGGTGTAAGTTTGCAAACATGATGAACTTTATTGGATTTGGGAAAGTTACAAGTGTTATGAGTAGTCATGTTTGACATGTTTGGTATGGTTGTTGTGTTGCTATGTTTTAAGAGCTAATTTGATATGCGTAGCTTTGAGTTCTTGGCATGTTTACATGTGTTACTTGGTTAATTTGTTGATTGTCTTTAAAGTGACTTACCATGTAACATGTTTTGGTTGTGTTGGGACTTTGGTGCTTATTATTTTGCTAACACTAACTTTTGAGTTTGTTGTTTAGTTTTCTTTATTGGTTTAATGTGTGCAGAGATCGCGAGACAACACTGAACCAAGACAACCACCAAATAATCCGGAGTTATGGTTGTCACAAATTGCGAATAATGAGGAATTAGAAGAATGTTTTACACTTGTTAGCGCCCGTCCGATCGAACTGACTTTTTATTTAGATTGGATGCAACTCACAGCAGTTGGTAATAATATTGTTAGGAGGTTGCGTCAATATTTGTGGGTAACATATGCAGGACAAGAGCTGAGGCCATATGAAAGGCTATTTGAAATACGTGAAGATGTGTTTGAAAAGTTGACTATTGAGTTCTTTTCAACAGTGAGTTGTAGACCGCGAGCCTCTCCGACTGTGGCAGATTTCTTGACATTCAGGTTAGGCGGTTTAGAGCGGAACATGAGTAAGATTGGTGTAGTGACCCGAACTTTTCCATGTTTATATATATTAATTGAGATTGATGTTTACATGATTAAATGTTTCCAACATGTTAAGCAATCAAACTTGTTAAGACTTGATTAATTGAAATAGGTTTCATATAGACAATTGACCACCCAAGTTGACCGGTGATTCACGAACGTTAAAACTTGTAAAAAAACTATATGATGACATATATATGGTTATATATATAGTTAACATGATATTATGATAAGTAAACATATCATTAATTATATTAACAATGAACTACATATGTAAAAACAAGACTACTAACTTAATGATTTTGAAACGAGACATATATGTAACGTTTATCGTTGTAACGACATTTAATGTATATATATCATATTAAGAGATATTCGTACATCATAATATCATGATAATATAATAATTTAAAATCTCTTTTGTTATTATAAACATTGGGTTAACAACATTTAACAAGATCGTTAATCTAAAGGTTTCAAACCAACACTTACATGTAACGACTAACGATGACTTAACGACTCAGTTAAAATGTATATACATGTAGTGTTTTAATATGTATTTATACACTTTTTAAAGACTTCAATACACTTATCAAAATACTTCTACTTAACAAAAATGCTTACAATTACATTCTCGTTCAGTTTCATCAACAATTCTACTCGTATGCACCTGTATTCGTACTCGTACAATACACAGCTTTTAGATGTATGTACTATTGGTATATACACTCCAATGATCAGCTCTTAGCAGCCCATGTGAGTCACCTAACACATGTGGGAACCATCATTTGGCAACTAGCATGAAATATCTCATAAGATTACAAAAATATGAGTAATCATTCATGACTTATTTACATGAAAACAAAATTACATATCCTTTATATCTAATCCATACACCAACGACCAAAAACACCTACAAACACTTTCATTCTTCAATTTTCTTCATCTAATTGAACTCTCTCAAGTTCTATCTTCAAGTTCTAAGTGTTCTTCATAAATTCCAAAAGTTCTAGTTTCATAAAATCAAGAATACTTTCAAGTTTGCTAGCTCACTTCCAATCTTGTAAGGTGATCATCCAACCTCAAGAAATCTTTGTTTCTTACAGTAGGTTATCATTCTAATACAAGGTAATAATCATATTCAAACTTTGGTTCAATTTCTATAACTATAACAATCTTATTTCAAGTGATGATCTTACTTGAACTTGTTTTCGTGTCATGATTTTGCTTCAAGAACTTTGAGCCATCCAAGGATCCATTGAAGCTAGATCCATTTTTCTCTTTTCCAGTAGGTTCATCCAAGGAACTTAAGGTAGTAATGATGTTCATAACATCATTCGATTCATACATATAAAGCTATCTTATTCGAAGGTTTAAACTTGTAATCACTAGAACATAGTTTAGTTAATTCTAAACTTGTTCGCAAACAAAAGTTAATCCTTCTAACTTGACTTTTAAAATCAACTAAACACATGTTCTATATCTATATGATATGCTAACTTAATGATTTAAAACCTGGAAACACGAAAAACACCGTAAAACCGGATTTACGCCGTCGTAGTAACACCGCGGGCTGTTTTGGGTTAGTTAATTAAAAACTATGATAAACTTTGATTTAAAAGTTGTTATTCTGAGAAAATGATTTTTATTATGAACATGAAACTATATCCAAAAATTATGGTTAAACTCAAAGTGGAAGTATGTTTTCTAAAATGGTCATCTAGACGTCGTTCTTTCGACTGAAATGACTACCTTTACAAAAACGACTTGTAACTTATTTTTCCGACTAGAAACCTATACTTTTTTGTTTAGATTCATAAAATAGAGTTCAATATGAAACCATAGCAATTTGATTCACTCAAAACAGATTTAAAATGAAGAAGTTATGGGTAAAACAAGATTGGATAATTTTTCTCATTTTAGCTACGTGAAAATTGGTAACAAATCTATTCCAACCATAACTTAATCAACTTGTATTATATATTATGTAATCTTGAGATACCATAGACACGTATACAATGTTTCGACCTATCATGTCGACACATCTATATATATTTCGGAACAACCATAGACACTCTATATGTGAATGTTGGAGTTAGCTATACAGGGTTGAGGTTGATTCCAAAATATATATAGTTTGAGTTGTGATCAATACTGAGATACGTATACACTGGGTCGTGGATTGATTCAAGATAATATTTATCGATTTATTTCTGTACATCTAACTGTGGACAACTAGTTGTAGGTTACTAACGAGGACAGCTGACTTAATAAACTTAAAACATCAAAATATATTAAAAGTGTTGTAAATATATTTTGAACATACTTTGATATATATGTATATATTGTTATAGGTTCGTGAATCAACCAGTGGCCAAGTCTTACTTCCCGACGAAGTAAAAATCTGTGAAAGTGAGTTATAGTCCCACTTTTAAAATCTAATATTTTTGGGATGAGAATACATGCAGGTTTTATAAATGATTTACAAAATAGACACAAGTACGTGAAACTACATTCTATGGTTGAATTATCGAAATCGAATATGCCCCTTTTTATTAAGTCTGGTAATCTAAGAATTAGGGAACAGACACCCTAATTGACGCGAATCCTAAAGATAGATCTATTGGGCCTAACAAACCCCATCCAAAGTACCGGATGCTTTAGTACTTCGAAATTTATATCATATCCGAAGGGTGTCCCGGAATGATGGGGATATTCTTATATATGCATCTTGTTAATGTCGGTTACCAGGTGTTCACCATATGAATGATTTTTATCTCTATGTATGGGATGTGTATTGAAATATGAAATCTTGTGGTCTATTGTTACGATTTGGTATATATATAGGTTAAACCTATAACTCACCAACATTTTTGTTGACGTTTTAAGCATGTTTATTCTCAGGTGATTATTAAGAGCTTCCGCTGTCGCATACTTAAATAAGGACAAGATTTGGAGTCCATGCTTGTATGATATTGTGTAAAAACTGCATTCAAGAAACTTATTTTGTTGTAACAAAATAAGTTTCTTGAATGCAGTTTTTACACAATATCATACAAGCATGGACTCCAAATCTTGTCCTTATTTAAGTATGCGACAGCGGAAGCTCTTAATAATCACCTGAGAATAAACATGCTTAAAACGTCAACAAAAATGTTGGTGAGTTATAGGTTTAACCTATATATATCAAATCGTAACAATAGACCACAAGATTTCATATTTCAATACACATCCCATACATAGAGATAAAAATCATTCATATGGTGAACACCTGGTAACCGACAATAACAAGATGCATATATAAGAATATCCCCATCATTCCGGGACACCCTTCGGATATGATATAAATTTCGAAGTACTAAAGCATCCGGTACTTTGGATGGGGTTTGTTAGGCCCAATAGATCTATCTTTAGGATTCGCGTCAATTAGGGTGTCTGTTCCCTAATTCTTAGATTACCAGACTTAATAAAAAGGGGCATATTCGATTCGATAATTCAACCATAGAATGTAGTTTCACGTACTTGTGTCTATTTTGTAAATCATTTATAAAACCTGCATGTATTCTCATCCCAAAAATATTAGATTTTAAAAGTGGGACTATAACTCACTTTCACAGATTTTTACTTCGTCGGGAAGTAAGACTTGACCACTGGTTGATTCACGAACCTATAACAATATATACATATATATCAAAGTATGTTCAAAATATATTTACAACACTTTTAATATATTTTGATGTTTTAAGTTTATTAAGTCAGCTGTCCTCGTTAGTAACCTACAACTAGTTGTCCACAGTTAGATGTACAGAAATAAATCGATAAATATTATCTTGAATCAATCAACGACCCAGTGTATACGTATCTCAGTATTGATCACAACTCAAACTATATATATTTTGGAATCAACCTCAACCCTGTATAGCTAACTCCAACATTCACATATAGAGTGTCTATGGTTGTTCCGAAATATATATAGATGTGTCGACATGATAGGTCGAAACATTGTATACGTGTCTATGGTATATCAAGATTACATAATATATAATACAAGTTGATTAAGTTATGGTTGGAATAGATTTGTTACCAATTTTCACGTAGCTAAAATGAGAAAAATTATCCAATCTTGTTTTACTCATAACTTCTTCATTTTAAATCCGTTTTGAGTGAATCAAATTGCTATGGTTTCATATTGAACTCTATTTTATGAATCTAAACAAAAAAAGTATAGGTTTCTAGTCAGAAAAATAAGTTACAAGTCGTTTTTGTAAAGGTAGTCATTTCAGTCGAAAGAACGACGTCTAGATGACCATTTTAGAAAACATACTTCCACTTTGAGTTTAACCATAATTTTTGGATATAGTTTCATGTTCATAATAAAAATCATTTTCTCAGAATAAAAACTTTTAAATCAAAGTTTATCATAGTTTTTAATTAACTAACCCAAAACAGCCCGCGGTGTTACTACGACGGCGTAAATCCGGTTTTACATTGTTTTTCGTGTTTCCAGGTTTTAAATCATTAAGTTAGCATATCATATAGATATAGAACATGTGTTTAGTTGATTTTAAAAGTCAAGTTAGAAGGATTAACTTTTGTTTGCGAACAAGTTTAGAATTAACTAAACTATGTTCTAGTGATTACAAGTTTAAACCTTCGAATAAGATAGCTTTATATGTATGAATCGAATGATGTTATGAACATCATTACTACCTTAAGTTCCTTGGATGAACCTACTGGAAAAGAGAAAAATGGATATAGCTTCAATGGATCCTTGGATGGCTCAAAGTTCTTGAAGCAAAATCATGACACGAAAACAAGTTCAAGTAAGATCATCACTTGAAATAAGATTGTTATAGTTATAGAAATTGAACCAAAGTTTGAATATGATTATTACCTTGTATTAGAATGATAACCTACTGTAAGAAACAAAGATTTCTTGAGGTTGGATGATCACCTTACAAGATTGGAAGTGAGCTAGCAAACTTGAAAGTATTCTTGATTTTATGAAACTAGAACTTTTGGAATTTATGAAGAACACTTAGAACTTGAAGATAGAACTTGAGAGAGTTCAATTAGATGAAGAAAATTGAAGAATGAAAGTGTTTGTAGGTGTTTTTGGTCGTTGGTGTATGGATTAGATATAAAGGATATGTAATTTTGTTTTCATGTAAATAAGTCATGAATGATTACTCATATTTTTGTAATCTTATGAGATATTTCATGCTAGTTGCCAAATGATGGTTCCCACATGTGTTAGGTGACTCACATGGGCTGCTAAGAGCTGATCATTGGAGTGTATATACCAATAGTACATACATCTAAAAGCTGTGTATTGTACGAGTACGAATACAGGTGCATACGAGTAGAATTGTTGATGAAACTGAACGAGAATGTAATTGTAAGCATTTTTGTTAAGTAGAAGTATTTTGATAAGTGTATTGAAGTCTTTCAAAAGTGTATAAATACATATTAAAACACTACATGTATATACATTTTAACTGAGTCGTTAAGTCATCGTTAGTCGTTACATGTAAGTGTTGGTTTGAAACCTTTAGGTTAACGATCTTGTTAAATGTTGTTAACCCAATGTTTATAATATCAAAAGAGATTTTAAATTATTATATTATCATGATATTATGATGTACGAATATCTCTTAATATGATATATATACATTAAATGTCGTTACAACGATAAACGTTACATATATGTCTCGTTTCAAAATCATTAAGTTAGTAGTCTTGTTTTTACATATGTAGTTCATTGTTAATATAATTAATGATATGTTTACTTATCATAATATCATGTTAACTATATATATAACCATATATATGTCATCATATAGTTTTTTTACAAGTTTTAACGTTCGTGAATCACCGGTCAACTTGGGTGGTCAATTGTCTATATGAAACCTATTTCAATTAATCAAGTCTTAACAAGTTTGATTGCTTAATATGTTGGAAACATTTAATCATGTAAACATCAATCTCAATTAATGTATATAAACATGGAAAAGTTCGGGTCACTACAGTACCTACCTGTTAAATAAATTTCGTCCCGAAATTTTAAGCTGTTGAAGGTGTTGACGAATCTTCTGGAAATAGATGCGGGTATTTCTTCTTCATCTGATCTTCACGCTCCCAGGTGAACTCGGGTCCTCTACGAGCATTCCATCGAACCTTAACAATTGGTATCTTGTTTTGCTTAAGTCTTTTAACCTCACGATCCATTATTTCGGCGGGTTCTTCGATGAATTGGAGTTTTTCGTTGATTTGGATTTCATCTAACGGAATAGTGAGATCTTCTTTAGCAAAACATTTCTTCAAATTCGAGACGTGGAAAGTGTTATGTACAGCCGCGAGTTGTTGAGGTAACTCAAGTCGGTAAGCTACTGGTCCGACACGATCAATAATCTTGAATGGTCCAATATACCTTGGATTTAATTTCCCTCGTTTACCAAATCGAACAACGCCTTTCCAAGGTGAAACTTTAAGCATGACCATCTCTCCAATTTCAAATTCTATATCTTTTCTTTTAATGTCAGCGTAGCTCTTTTGTCGACTTTGGGCGGTTTTCAACCGTTGTTGAATTTGGATGATCTTCTCGGTAGTTTCTTGTATAATCTCCGGACCCGTAATCTGTCTATCTCCCACCTCACTCCAACAAATTGGAGACCTGTACTTTCTACCATAAAGTGCTTCAAACGGCGCCATCTCAATGCTTGAATGGTAGCTGTTGTTGTAGGAAAATTCTGCTAACGGTAGATGTCGATCCCAACTGTTTCCGAAATCAATAACACATGCCCGTAGCATGTCTTCAAGCGTTTGTATCATCCTTTCGCTCTGCCCATCAGTTTGTGGATGATAGGCAGTACTCATGTCTAGACGAGTTCCTAATGCTTGCTGTAATGTCTGCCAGAATCTTGAAATAAATCTGCCATCCCTATCAGAGATAATAGAGATTGGTATTCCATGTCTGGAGACGACTTCCTTCAAATACAGTCGTGCTAACTTCTCCATCTTGTCATCTTCTCTTATTGGTAGGAAGTGTGCTGATTTGGTGAGACGATCAACTATTACCCAAATAGTATCAAAACCACTTGCAGTCCTTGGCAATTTAGTGATGAAATCCATGGTAATGTTTTCCCATTTCCATTCCGGGATTTCGGGTTGTTGAAGTAGACCTGATGGTTTCTGATGCTCAGCTTTGACCTTAGAACACGTCAAACATTCTCCTACGTATTTAGCAACATCGGCTTTCATACCCGGCCACCAAAAATGTTTCTTGAGATCCTTGTACATCTTCCCCGTTCCAGGATGTATTGAGTATCTGGTTTTATGAGCTTCTCTAAGTACCATTTCTCTCATATCTCCAAATTTTGGTACCCAAATCCTTTCAGCCCTATACCGGGTTCCGTCTTCTCGAATATTAAGATGCTTCTCCGATCCTTTGGGTATTTCATCCTTTAAATTTCCCTCTTTTAAAACTCCTTGTTGCGCCTCCTTTATTTGAGTAGTAATGTTATTAGGAATCATTATATTCATAGATTTTACTCGAATGGGTTCTCTGTCCTTCCTGCTCAAGGCATCAGCTACCACATTTGCCTTCCCCGGGTGGTAACGAATCTCAAAATCGTAATCATTCAATAATTCAATCCACCTACGCTACCTCATATTCAGTTGTTTCTGATTAAATATGTGTTGAAGACTTTTGTGGTCGGTATATATAATACTTTTGACCCCATATAAGTAGTGCCTCCAAGTCTTTAATGCAAAAACAACCGCGCCTAATTCCAAATCATGCGTCGTATAATTTTGTTCGCGAATCTTCAATTGTCTAGACGCATAAGCAATCACCTTCGTTCGTTGCATTAATACACAACCGAGACCTTGCTTTGATGCGTCACAATAAATCACAAAATCATCATTCCCTTCAGGCAATGACAATATAGGTGCCGTAGTTAGCTTTTTCTTCAATAACTGAAACGCTTTCTCTTGTTCATCATTCCATTCAAATTTCTTTCCTTTATGCGTTAATGCAGTCAAGGGTTTTGCTATTCTGGAAAAGTCTTGGATGAACCTTCTGTAGTAACCAGCTAGTCCTAAAAACTGGCGTATGTGTTTCGGAGTTTTCGGGGTTTCCCACTTTTCAACAGTTTCTATCTTTGCCGGATCCACCTTAATACCTTCTTTGTTCACTATGTGACCGAGGAATTGAACTTCTTCCAACCAAAATGCACACTTTGAAAACTTAGCGTACAATTCTTCCTTCCTCAATACTTCTAACACCTTTCTCAAATGTTCACCGTGTTCTTGGTCATTCTTTGAGTAAATAAGTATGTCATCAATGAAAACAATGACAAACTTGTCAAGGTATGGTCCACACACTCGGTTCATAAGGTCCATGAACACAGCTGGTGCATTAGTTAAACCAAACGGCATGACCATAAACTCGTAATGACCGTAACGTGTTCTGAAAGCAGTCTTTGGAATATCATCTTCTTTCACCCGCATTTGATGATACCCGGAACGTAAGTCAATCTTTGAATAAACAGACGAGCCTTGTAGTTGATCAAATAAGTCATCGATTCTCGGTAGTGGGTAGCGGTTCTTGATGGTAAGTTTGTTCAATTCTCGGTAGTCGATACACAACCTGAATGTACCATCTTTCTTCTTGACAAACAAAACAGGAGCTCCCCACGGTGATGTGCTTGGTCGAATGAAACCACGCTCTAAAAGTTCTTGTAATTGGCTTTGCAGTTCTTTCATCTCGCTGGGTGCTAGTCTGTAAGGAGCACGAGCTATTGGTGCAGCTCCTGGTACAAGATCTATTTGAAATTCAACGGATCGATGTGGGGGTAATCCCGGTAATTCTTTCGGAAATACATCGGGAAATTCTTTTGCAATGGGAACATCATTGATGCTCTTTTCTTCAGTTTGTACTTTCTCGACGTGTGCTAGAACAGCATAGCAACCTTTTCTTATTAGTTTTTGTGCCTTCAAATTACTAATAAGATGTAGCTTCGTGTTGCCCTTTTCTCCGTACACCATTAAGGGTTTTCCTTTTTCTCGTATAATGCGAATTGCATTTTTGTAACAAATGATCTCCGCTTTCACTTCTTTCAACCAGTCCATACCGATTATCACATCAAAACTCCCTAACTCTACTGGTATCAAATCAATCTTAAATGTTTCGTTAACCAGTTTAATTTCTCGATTCCGACATATATTATCTGCTGAAATTAATTTACCATTTGCTAATTCGAGTAAAAATTTACTATCCAAAGGCGTCAATGGACAACTTAATTTAGCACAAAAATCTCTACTCATATAGCTTCTATCCGCACCCGAATCAAATAAAACGTAAGCAGATTTATTGTCAATAAGAAACGTACCCGTAACAAGCTCCGGGTCTTCCTGTGCCTCTGCCGCATTAATATTGAAAACTCTTCCACGGCCTTGTCCATTCGTGTTCTCCTGGTTCGGGCAATTTCTAATAATGTGGCCTGGTTTTCCACATTTATAACAAACTACATTGGCATAACTTGCTCCGACACTACTTGCTCCGCCATTACTCGTTCCGACACCATTTGTTCCTTTCGTTCTATTAACCCCTGGTCCGTAGACCTCACACTTCGTCGCGCTATGACCATTTCTTTTACACTTGTTGCAAAATTTGGTGCAGAACCCCGAGTGATTCTTTTCACACCTTTGGCATAGCTGCTTCTGATTGTTGTTGTTGTTGCGGTTATTATTGTTGTTGGGATGATTGTTGTAGTTGCTGCTGTTGTTGTTGTTGGGTCGTTTGTTGTAGTTGCGATTGATGTTGCGATTGTTGGGATAATTGTTGCGATTATTGTTGTAATTGCTGTTGTTGTTGTATTGGTGATTCTTATCACCGTTTTCCTCCCACTTTCTTTTGACTTGCTTCACATTGGCCTCTTCAGCAGTCTGTTCTTTAATTCTTTCTTCAATCTGGTTCACTAGTTTGTGAGCCATTCTACATGCCTGTTGTATGGAGGCGGGCTCGTGTGAACTTATATCTTCTTGGATTCTTTCCGGTAATCCTTTCACAAACGCGTCGATCTTCTCTTCCTCATCTTCGAATGCTCCCAGACACAATAGGCACAATTCTGTGAATCGTCTTTCGTACGTGGTAATATCAAATCCTTGGGTTCGTAACCCTCTAAGTTCTGTCTTGAGCTTATTGACCTCGGTTCTGGGACGGTACTTCTCGTTCATCAAGTGCTTGAATGCTGACCACGGTAGTGCGTACGCATCATCTTGTCCCACTTGCTCTAGATAGGTATTCCACCATGTTAACGCAGAACCTGTGAAGGTATACGTAGCGTACTTCACTTTGTCCTCTTCAGTACACTTACTTATGGCAAACACCGATTCAACCTTCTCGGTCCACCGTTTCAATCCGATCGGTCCTTCGGTTCCATCAAATTCCAAAGGTTTGCAGGCAGTGAATTCTTTGTAGGTGCATCCTACACGATTTCCTGTACTGCTAGATCCAAGGTTATTGTTGGTATGTAGCGCAGCCTGTACTGCGGCTATGTTTGAAGCTAGAAAAGTACGGAATTCCTCTTCATTCATATTCACGGTGTGTCGAGTAGTCGGTGCCATTTCCTTCAAAATAGTTAAATGGAACAAGTTAATCATACAGAATATTAAGAGTAGTTAATAGTATTTCATAGCATAATATGAACTCATTTATAAAAGCTTTTTCTTCATATTAGTGTTTTATAAGTTTAAATTCGGGTAGTACCTACCCGTTAAGTTCATACTTAGTAGCTAATATACAATTCAACTACTACAATTCTATATGAAAAACTGATTATAATAATATTTCGCGTTCAAACTTTTATACAATATTTTACAAACTTACAATACCGCTTATTTTACATAAAGCATGAAATATAGCACACAATAACTTTGATACAAGATAGTTGTGAAGACAATTCTAGCTAGTACACAAGTCGTTCAGCAAAGGCAATAAAGACACGTAATTCATACGTCCAGAAACAAGTCATGCATTCTGGTTTTACTAGGACTACTTCCCATCCTTGGTCTTGTGCAACATAACCGTTATGGCCGTTGATAAGACAGCGTGTTGTAACGTCATCAAAGGGACGAGGGTTACGTAATGTCCAACAGTCCCGTAATAATCTAAAAACCTCATTTCTTACCCCAATTACCGACTCCGTCACTTGTGGGAACGTTTTGTTTAATAGTTGTAGCCCGATGTTCTTGTTCTCAATTTGGTGAGAAGCGAACATTACTAATCCGTAAGCATAACATGCTTCTTTATGTTGCATGTTAACCGCTTTTTCTAAATCACGAAGTCCAATATTCGGATATATTGAGTCAAAATAATTTCTTAACCCGTTGCGTAAAATAGCATTTGGGTTCCCCGCAATATATGCGTCAAAGTAAACACATCGTAACTTATGGGTTTCCCAATGTGATATCCCCCATCTTTCAAACGAAAGTCTCTTATAAACCAAGACATTCTTGGAACGTTCTTCGAATGTCTTACAAACTGATCTCGCCTTAAATAGTTGTGCCGAAGAATTCTGGCCGACTCTAGACAAGATTTCATCAATCATGTCTCCGGGTAGGTCTCTTAAAATATTGGGTTGTCTATCCATTTTGTGTTTTTAAACTGTAAAATAGACAAGAGTTAGATTCATAAAAAAATACTTATTAATACAAGCAATTTTTACATATATCATAAAGCATAAGAACACTATATTCCATATATTACACCACACGAATACAACTATCTTATTCCGACTCGCTCGTTTCTTATTCTTCGGTTTTGGTTCGTTTTGCCAAGTTTCTAAGGATATATGATGTTCCCCTAATACGAGCCGTCGTTGTCCACATTGGTTTAGAAAAACCTGGTGGTTTAGAGGTTCCCGGGTCATTGTTACAACTTAAGGACTTCGGGGGTTGACGATACATATAAAGTTCATCGGGGTTGGAATTAGATTTCTCTATTTTTATGCCCTTTCCCTTATTATTTTCTTTTGCCTTTTTAAATTCAGTTGGGGTAATTTCTATAACATCATCGGAATTCTCGTCGGAATCCGATTCATCGGAGAATTGGTAATCCTCCCAATATTTTGCTTCCTTGGCGGAAACACCATTGACCATAATTAACTTTGGTCGGTTGGTTGAGGATTTTCTTTTACTTAACCGTTTTATTATTTCCCCCACCGGTTCTATTTCTTCATCCGGTTCCGATTCTTCTTCCGGTTCCGATTCTTCTTCCGGTTCCGACTCTTCTTCCGGTTCCTCTTCGGGAACTTGTGAATCAGTCCACAAATCATTCCAATTTACATTTGACTCTTCATTATTATTAGGTGAGTCAATGGGACTTGTTCTAGAGGTAGACATCTATCACATAATATCAAACACGTTAAGAGATTAATATATCACATAATATTCATATGTTAAAAATATATAGTTTCCAACAAAAATGTTAAGCAATCATTTTTAAAGAAAACACGGTCGAAGTCCAGACTCACTAATGCATCCTAACAAACTCGATAAGACACACTAATGCAAAATTTCTGGTTCTCTAAGACCAACGCTCGGATACCAACTGAAATGTCCCGTTCTTATTGATTAAAAACGTTCCATATTAATTGATTTCGTTGCGAGGTTTTGACCTCTATATGAGACGTTTTTCAAAGACTGCATTCATTTTTAAACAAACCATAATCTTTATTTCATCAATAAAGGTTTAAAAAGCTTTACGTAGATTATCAAATAATGATAATCTAAAATATCCTGTTTATACACGACCATTACATAATGGTTTACAATACAAATATGTTACAACAAAATAAGTTTCTTGAATGCAGTTTTTACACAATATCATACAAGCATGGACTCCAAATCTTGTCCTTATTTAAGTATGCGACAGCGGAAGCTCTTAATAATCACCTGAGAATAAACATGCTTAAAACGTCAACAAAAATGTTGGTGAGTTATAGGTTTAACCTATATATATACCAAATCGTAACAATAGACCACAAGATTTCATATTTCAATACACATCCCATACATAGAGATAAAAATCATTCATATGGTGAACACCTGGTAACCGACATTAACAAGATGCATATATAAGAATATCCCCATCATTCCGGGACACCCTTCGGATATGATATAAATTTCAAAGTACTAAAGCATCCGGTACTTTGGATGGGGTTTGTTAGGCCCAATAGATCTATCTTTAGGATTCGCGTCAATTAGGGTGTCTGTTCCCTAATTCTTAGATTACCAGACTTAATAAAAAGGGGCATATTCGATTTCGATAATTCAACCATAGAATGTAGTTTCACGTACTTGTGTCTATTTTGTAAATAATTTATAAAACCTGCATGTATTCTCATCCCAAAAATATTAGATTTTAAAAGTGGGACTATAACTCACTTTCACAGATTTTTACTTCGTCGGGAAGTAAGACTTGGCCACTGGTTGATTCACGAACCTATAACAATATATACATATATATCAAAGTATGTTCAAAATATATTTACAACACTTTTAATATATTTTGATGTTTTAAGTTTATTAAGTCAGCTGTCCTCGTTAGTAACCTACAACTAGTTGTCCACAGTTAGATGTACAGAAATAAATCGATAAATATTATCTTGAATCAATCCACGACCCAGTGTATACGTATCTCAGTATTGATCACAACTCAAACTATATATATTTTGGAATCAACCTCAACCCTGTATAGCTAACTCCAACATTCACATATAGAGTGTCTATGGTTGTTCCGAAATATATATAGATGTGTCGACATGATAGGTCGAAACATTGTATACGTGTCTATGGTATCTCAAGATTACATAATATATAATACAAGTTGATTAAGTTATGGTTGGAATAGATTTGTTACCAATTTTCACGTAGCTAAAATGAGAAAAATTATCCAATCTTGTTTTACCCATAACTTCTTCATTTTAAATCCGTTTTGAGTGAATCAAATTGCTATGGTTTCATATTGAACTCTATTTTATGAATCTAAACAAAAAAGTATAGGTTTCTAGTCGGAAAAATAAGTTACAAGTCATTTTTGTAAAGGTAGTCATTTCAGTCGAAAGAACGACGTCTAGATGACCATTTTAGAAAACATACTTCCACTTTGAGTTTAACCATAATTTTTGGATATAGTTTCATGTTCATAATAAAAATCATTTTCTCAGAATAACAACTTTTAAATCAAAGTTTATCATAGTTTTTAATTAACTAACCCAAAACAGCCCGCGGTGTTACTACGACGGCGTAAATCCGGTTTTACGGTATTTTTAGTGTTTCCAGGTTTTAAATCATTAAGTTAGCATATCATATAGATATAGAACATGTGTTTAGTTGATTTTAAAAGTCAAGTTAGAAGGATTAACTTTTGTTTGCGAACAAGTTTAGAATTAACTAAACTATGTTCTAGTGATTACAAGTTTAAACCTTCGAATAAGATAGCTTTATATGTATGAATCGAATGATGTTATGAACATCATTACTACCTTAAGTTCCTTGGATGAACCTACTGGAAAAGAGAAAAATGGATCTAGCTTCAATGGATCCTTGGATGGCTCAAAGTTCTTGAAGCAAAATCATGACACGAAAACAAGTTCAAGTAAGATCATCACTTGAAATAAGATTGTTATAGTTATAGAAATTGAACCAAAGTTTGAATATGATTATTACATTGTATTAGAATGATAACCTACTGTAAGAAACAAAGATTTCTTGAGGTTGGATGATCACCTTACAAGATTGGAAGTGAGCTAGCAAACTTGAAAGTATTCTTGATTTTATGAAACTAGAACTTTTGGAATTTATGAAGAACACTTAGAACTTGAAGATAGAACTTGAGAGAGTTCAATTAGATGAAGAAAATTGAAGAATGAAAGTGTTTGTAGGTGTTTTTGGTCGTTGGTGTATGGATTAGATATAAAGGATATGTAATTTTGTTTTCATGTAAATAAGTCATGAATGATTACTCATATTTTTGTAATCTTATGAGATATTTCATGCTAGTTGCCAAATGATGGTTCCCACATGTGTTAGGTGACTCACATGGGCTGCTAAGAGCTGATCATTGGAGTGTATATACCAATAGTACATACATCTAAAAGCTGTGTATTGTACGAGTACGAATACAGGTGCATACGAGTAGAATTGTTGATGAAACTGAACGAGAATGTAATTGTAAGCATTTTTGTTAAGTAGAAGTATTTTGATAAGTGTATTGAAGTCTTTAAAAAGTGTATAAATACATATTAAAACACTACATGTATATACATTTTAACTGAGTCGTTAAGTCATCGTTAGTCGTTACATGTAAGTGTTGGTTTGAAACCTTTAGATTAACTATCTTGTTAAATGTTGTTAACCCAATGTTTATAATAACAAAAGAGATTTTAAATTATTATATTATCATGATATTATGATGTACGAATATCTCTTAATATGATATATATACATTAAATGTCGTTACAACGATAAACGTTACATATATGTCTCGTTTCAAAATCATTAAGTTAGTAGTCTTGTTTTTACATATGTAGTTCATTGTTAATATAATTAATGATATGTTTACTTATCATAATATCATGTTAACTATATATATAACCATATATATGTCATCATATAGTTTTTTACAAGTTTTAACGTTCGTGAATCACCGGTCAACTTGGGTGGTCAATTGTCTATATGAAACCTATTTCAATTAATCAAGTCTTAACAAGTTTGATTGCTTAATATGTTGGAAACATTTAATCATGTAAACATCAATCTCAATTAATGTATATAAACATGGAAAAGTTCGGGTCACTATACAAGGATGGGAAGTAGTCCTAGTAAAACCAGAATGCATGACTTGTTTCTGGACGTATGAATTACGTGTCTTTATTGCCTTTGCTGAACGACTTGTGTACTAGCTAGAATTGTCTTCACAACTATCTTGTATCAAAGTTATTGTGTGCTATATTTCATGCTTTATGTAAAATAAGCGGTATTGTAAGTTTGTAAAATATTGTATAAAAGTTTGAACGCGAAATATTATTATAATCAGTTTTTCATATAGAATTGTAGTAGTTGAATTGTATATTAGCTACTAAGTATGAACTTAACGGGTAGGTACTACCCAAATTTAAACTTATAAAATGCTAATATGAAGAAAAAGCTTTTATAAATGAGTTCATATTATGCTACGAAATACTATTAACTACTCTTAATATTCTGTATGATTAACTTGTTCCATTTAACTATTTTGAAGGAAATGGCACCGACTACTCGACACACCGTGAATATGAATGAAGAGGAATTCCGTACTTTTCTAGCTTCAAACATAGCCGCAGTACAGGCTGCGCTACATACCAACAATAACTTTGGATCTAGCAGTACAGGAAATCGTGTAGGATGCACCTACAAAGAATTCACTGCCTGCAAACCTTTGGAATTTGATGGAACCGATGGACCGATCGGATTGAAACGGTGGACCGAGAAGGTTGAATCGGTGTTTGCCATAAGTAAGTGTACTGAAGAGGACAAAGTGAAGTACGCTACGCATACCTTCATAGGTTCTGAGTTAACATGGTGGAATACCTATCTAGAGCAAGTGGGACAAGATGATGCGTACGCACTACCGTGGTCAGCATTCAAGCACTTGATGAACGAGAAGTACCGTCCCAGAACCGAGGTCAATAAGCTCAAGACAGAACTTAGAGGGTTACGAACCCAAGGATTTGATATTACCACGTACGAAAGACGATTCACAGAATTGTGCCTATTGTGTCCGGGAGCATTCGAAGATGAGGAAGAGAAGATCGACGCGTTTGTGAAAGGATTACCGGAAAGAATCCAAGAAGATATAAGTTCACACGAGCCCGCCTCCATACAACAGGCATGTAGAATGGTTCACAAACTAGTGAACCAGATTGAAGAAAGAATTAAAGAACAGACTGCTGAAGAGGCCAATGTGAAGCAAGTCAAAAGAAAGTGGGAGAAAAACGGTGATAAGAATCACCAATACAACAACAATAGCAATTACAACAATAATCGCAACAATTATCCCAACAATCGCAACATCAATCGCAACTACAACAAACGGCCCAACAACAACAACAACAACAACAACAACAGCAACTACAACAATCATCCCAACAACAATAATAACCGCAACAACAACAACAATCAGAAGCAACTATGCCAAAGGTGTGAAAAGAATCACTCGGGGTTCTGCACCAAATTTTGCAACAAGTGTAAAAGAAATGGTCATAGCGCGGCGAAGTGTGAGGTCTACGGACCAGGGGTTAATAGAACGAAAGGAACAAATGGTGTCGGAACGAGTAATGGCGGAGCAAGTAGTGTCGGAGCAAGTTATGCCAATGTAGTTTGTTATAAATGTGGAAAACCAGGCCACATTATTAGAAATTGCCCGAACCAGGAGAACACGAATGGACAAGGCCGTGGAAGAGTTTTCAATATTAATGCGGTAGAGGCACAGGAAGACCCGGAGCTTGTTACGGGTACGTTTCTTATTGACAATAAATCTGCTTACGTTTTATTTGATTCGGGTGCGGATAGAAGCTATATGAGTAGAGATTTTTGTGCTAAATTAAGTTGTCCATTGACGCCTTTGGATAGTAAATTTTTACTCGAATTAGCAAATGGTAAATTAATTTCAGCAGATAATATATGTCGGAATCGAGAAATTAAATTGGTTAGCGAAACATTTAAGATTGATTTGATACCAGTAGAGTTAGGGAGTTTTGATGTGATAATCGGTATGGACTGGTTGAAAGAAGTGAAAGCGGAGATCGTTTGTTACAAAAATGCAATTCGCATTATACGAGAAAAAGGAAAACCCTTAATGGTGTACGGAGAAAAGGGCAACACGAAGCTACATCTTATTAGTAATTTGAAGGCACAAAAACTAATAAGAAAAGGTTGCTATGCTGTTCTAGCACACGTCGAGAAAGTACAAACTGAAGAAAAGAGCATCAATGATGTTCCCATTGCAAAAGAATTTCCCGATGTATTTCCGAAAGAATTACCGGGATTACCCCCACATCGATCCGTTGAATTTCAAATAGATCTTGTACCAGGAGCTGCACCAATAGCTCGTGCTCCTTACAGACTCGCACCCAGCGAGATGAAAGAACTGCAAAGCCAATTACAAGAACTTTTAGAGCGTGGTTTCATTCGACCAAGCACATCACCGTGGGGAGCTCCTGTTTTGTTTGTCAAGAAGAAAGATGGTACATTCAGGTTGTGTATCGACTACCGAGAGTTGAACAAACTTACCATCAAGAACCGCTACCCACTACCGAGAATCGTCGACTTATTTGATCAACTACAAGGCTCGTCTGTTTATTCAAAGATTGACTTACGTTCCGGGTATCATCAAATGCGGGTGAAAGAAGATGATATTCCAAAGACTGCTTTCAGAACACGTTACGGTCATTACGAGTTTATGGTCATGCCGTTTGGTTTAACTAATGCACCAGCTGTGTTCATGGACCTTATGAACCGAGTGTGTGGACCATACCTTGACAAGTTTGTCATTGTTTTCATTGATGACATACTTATTTACTCAAAGAATGACCAAGAACACGGTGAACATTTGAGAAAGGTGTTAGAAGTATTGAGGAAGGAAGAATTGTACGCTAAGTTTTCAAAGTGTGCATTTTGGTTGGAAGAATTTCAATTCCTCGGTCACATAGTGAACAAAGAAGGTATTAAGGTGGATCCGGCAAAGATAGAAACTGTTGAAAAGTGGGAAACCCCGAAAACTCCGAAACACATACGCCAGTTTTTAGGACTAGCTGGTTACTACAGAAGGTTCATCCAAGACTTTTCCAGAATAGCAAAACCCTTGACTGCATTAAAGCATAAAGGGAAGAAATTTGAATGGAATGATGAACAAGAGAAAGCGTTTCAGTTATTGAAGAAAAAGCTAACTACGGCACCTATATTGTCATTGCCTGAAGGGAATGATGATTTTGTGATTTATTGTGACGCATCAAAGCAAGGTCTCGGTTGTGTATTAATGCAACGAACGAAGGTGATTGCTTATGCGTCTAGACAATTGAAGATTCACGAACAAAATTATACGACGCATGATTTGGAATTAGGCGCGGTTGTTTTTGCATTAAAGACTTGGAGGCACTACTTATATGGGGTCAAAAGTATTATATATACCAACCACAAAAGTCTTCAACACATATTTAATCAGAAACAACTGAATATGAGGCAGCGTAGGTGGATTGAATTATTGAATGATTACGATTTTGAGATTCGTTACCACCCGGGAAAGGCAAATGTGGTAGCCGATGCCTTGAACAGGAAGGATAGAGAACCCATTCGAGTAAAATCTATGAATATAATGATTCATAATAACATTACTACTCAAATAAAGGAGGCGCAACAAGGAGTTTTAAAAGAGGGAAATTTAAAGGATGAAATACCCAAAGGATCGGAGAAGCATCTTAATATTCGGGAAGACGGAACCCGGTATAGGGCTGAAAGGATTTGGGTACCAAAATTTGGAGATATGAGAGAAATGGTACTTAGAGAAGCTCATAAAACCAGATACTCAATACATCCTGGAACGGGGAAGATGTACAAGGATCTCAAGAAACATTTTTGGTGGCCGGGTATGAAAGCCGATGTTGCTAAATACGTAGGAGAATGTTTGACGTGTTCTAAGGTCAAAGCTGAGCATCAGAAACCATCAGGTCTACTTCAACAACCCGAAATCCCGGAATGGAAATGGGAAAACATTACCATGGATTTCATCACTAAATTGCCAAGGACTGCAAGTGGTTTTGATACTATTTGGGTAATAGTTGATCGTCTCACCAAATCAGCACACTTCCTACCAATAAGAGAAGATGACAAGATGGAGAAGTTAGCACGACTGTATTTGAAGGAAGTCGTCTCCAGACATGGAATACCAATCTCTATTATCTCTGATAGGGATGGCAGATTTATTTCAAGATTCTGGCAGACATTACAGCAAGCATTAGGAACTCGTCTAGACATGAGTACTGCCTATCATCCACAAACTGATGGGCAGAGCGAAAGGACGATACAAACGCTTGAAGACATGCTACGAGCATGTGTTATTGATTTCGGAAACAGTTGGGATCGACATCTACCGTTAGCAGAATTTTCCTACAACAACAGCTACCATTCAAGCATTGAGATGGCGCCGTTTGAAGCACTTTATGGTAGAAAGTGCAGGTCTCCGATTTGTTGGAGTGAGGTGGGGGATAGACAGATTACGGGTCCGGAGATTATACAAGAAACTACCGAGAAGATCATCCAAATTCAACAACGGTTGAAAACCGCCCAAAGTCGACAAAAGAGCTACGCTGACATTAAAAGAAAAGATATAGAATTTGAAATTGGAGAGATGGTCATGCTTAAAGTTTCACCTTGGAAAGGCGTTGTTCGATTTGGTAAACGAGGGAAATTAAATCCAAAGTATATTGGACCATTCAAGATTATTGATCGTGTCGGACCAGTAGCTTACCGACTTGAGTTACCTCAACAACTCGCGGCTGTACATAACACTTTCCACGTCTCGAATTTGAAGAAATGTTTTGCTAAAGAAGATCTCACTATTCCGTTAGATGAAATCCAAATCAACGAAAAACTCCAATTCATCGAAGAACCCGTCGAAATAATGGATCGTGAGGTTAAAAGACTTAAGCAAAACAAGATACCAATTGTTAAGGTTCGATGGAATGCTCGTAGAGGACCCGAGTTCACCTAGGAGCGTGAAGATCAGATGAAGAAGAAATACCCGCATCTATTTCCAGAAGATTCGTCAACACCTTCAACAGCTTAAAATTTCGGGACGAAATTTATTTAACGGGTAGGTACTGTAGTGACCCGAACTTTTCCATGTTTATATATATTAATTGAGATTGATGTTTACATGATTAAATGTTTCCAACATGTTAAGCAATCAAACTTGTTAAGACTTGATTAATTGAAATAGATTTCATATAGACAATTGACCACCCAAGTTGACCGGTGATTCACGAACGTTAAAACTTGTAAAAAACTATATGATGACATATATATGGTTATATATATAGTTAACATGATATTATGATAAGTAAACATATCATTAATTATATTAACAATGAACTACATATGTAAAAACAAGACTACTAACTTAATGATTTTGAAACGAGACATATATGTAACGTTTATCGTTGTAACGACATTTAATGTATATATATCATATTAAGAGATATTCGTACATCATAATATCATGATAATATAATAATTTAAAATCTCTTTTGTTATTATAAACATTGGGTTAACAACATTTAACAAGATCGTTAATCTAAAGGTTTCAAAACAACACTTACATGTAACGACTAACGATGACTTAACGACTCAGTTAAAATGTATATACATGTAGTGTTTTAATATGTATTTATACACTTTTGAAAGACTTCAATACACTTATAAAAATACTTCTACTTAACAAAAATGCTTACAATTACATTCTCGTTCAGTTTCATCAACAATTCTACTCGTATGCACCCGTATTCGTACTCGTACAATACACAGCTTTTAGATGTATGTACTATTGGTATATACACTCCAATGATCAGCTCTTAGCAGCCCATGTGAGTCACCTAACACATGTGGGAACCATCATTTGGCAACTAGCATGAAATATCTCATAAGATTACAAAAATATGAGTAATCATTCATGACTTATTTACATGAAAACAAAATTACATATCCTTTATATCTAATCCATACACCAACGACCAAAAACACCTACAAACACTTTCATTCTTCAATTTTCTTCATCTAATTGAACTCTCTCAAGTTCTATCTTCAAGTTCTAAGTGTTCTTCATAAATTCCAAAAGTTCTAGTTTCATAAAATCAAGAATACTTTCAAGTTTGCTAGCTCACTTCCAATCTTGTAAGGTGATCATCCAACCTCAAGAAATCTTTGTTTCTTATAGTAGGTTATCATTCTAATACAAGGTAATAATCATATTCAAACTTTGGTTCAATTTCTATAACTATAACAATCTTATTTCAAGTGATGATCTTACTTGAACTTGTTTTCGTGTCATGATTTTGCTTCAAGAACTTTGAGCCATCCAAGGATCCATTGAAGCTAGATCCATTTTTCTCTTTTCCAGTAGGTTCATCCAAGGAACTTAAGGTAGTAATGATGTTCATAACATCATTCGATTCATACATATAAAGCTATCTTATTCGAAGGTTTAAACTTGTAATCACTAGAACATAGTTTAGTTAATTCTAAACTTGTTCGCAAACAAAAGTTAATCCTTCTAACTTGACTTTTAAAATCAACTAAACACATGTTCTATATCTATATGATATGCTAACTTAATGATTTAAAACCTGGAAACACGAAAAACAACGTAAAACCGGATTTACGCCGTCGTAGTAACACCGCGGGCTGTTTTGGGCTAGTTAATTAAAAACTATGATAAACTTTGATTTAAAAGTTTTTATTCTGAGAAAATGATTTTTATTATGAACATGAAACTATATCCAAAAATTATGGTTAAACTCAAAGTGGAAGTATGTTTTCTAAAATGGTCATCTAGACGTCGTTCTTTCGACTGAAATGACTACCTTTACAAAAACGACTTGTAACTTATTTTTCCGACTAGAAACCTATACTTTTTTTGTTTAGATTCATAAAATAGAGTTCAATATGAAACCATAGCAATTTGATTCACTCAAAACGGATTTAAAATGAAGAAGTTATGGGTAAAACAAGATTGGATAATTTTTCTCGTTTTAGCTACGTGAAAATTGGTAACAAATCTATTCCAACCATAACTTAATCAACTTGTATTATATATTATGTAATCTTGAGATACCATAGACACGTATACAATGTTTCGACCTATCATGTCGACACATCTATATATATTTCGGAACAACCATAGACACTCTATATGTGAATGTTGGAGTTAGCTATACAGGGTTGAGGTTGATTCCAAAATATATATAGTTTGAGTTGTGATCAATACTGAGATACGTATACACTGGGTCGTGGATTGATTCAAGATAATATTTATCGATTTATTTCTGTACATCTAACTGTGGACAACTAGTTGTAGGTTACTAACGAGGACAGCTGACTTAATAAACTTAAAACATCAAAATATATTAAAAGTGTTGTAAATATATTTTGAACATACTTTGATATATATGTATATATTGTTATAGGTTCGTGAATCAACCAGTGGTCAAGTCTTACTTCCCGACGAAGTAAAAATCTGTGAAAGTGAGTTATAGTCCCACTTTTAAAATCTAATATTTTTGGGATGAGAATACATGCAGGTTTTATAAATGATTTACAAAATAGACACAAGTACGTGAAACTACATTCTATGGTTGAATTATCGAATCGAATATGCCCCTTTTTATTAAGTCTGGTAATCTAAGAATTAGGGAACAGACACCCTAATTGACGCGAATCCTAAAGATAGATCTATTGGGCCTAACAAACCCCATCCAAAGTACCGGATGCTTTAGTACTTCGAAATTTATATCATATCCGAAGGGTGTCCCGGAATGATGGGGATATTCTTATATATGCATCTTGTTATTGTCGGTTACCAGGTGTTCACCATATGAATGATTTTTATCTCTATGTATGGGATGTGTATTGAAATATGAAATCTTGTGGTCTATTGTTACGATTTGATATATATAGGTTAAACCTATAACTCACCAACATTTTTGTTGACGTTTTAAGCATGTTTATTCTCAGGTGATTATTAAGAGCTTCCGCTGTCGCATACTTAAATAAGGACAAGATTTGGAGTCCATGCTTGTATGATATTGTGTAAAAACTGCATTCAAGAAACTTATTTTGTTGTAACATATTTGTATTGTAAACCATTATGTAATGGTCGTGTGTAAACAGGATATTTTAGATTATCATTATTTGATAATCTACGTAAAGCTTTTTAAACCTTTATTGATGAAATAAAGGTTATGGTTTGTTTAAAAATGAATGCAGTCTTTGAAAAACGTCTCATATAGAGGTCAAAACCTCGCAACGAAATCAATTAATATGGAACGTTTTTAATCAATAAGAACGGGACATTTCAATTGGGGTAGCTCAGGCGTTGGATTTATATCCCGAGTTAAATGACAACGATTTAAAGTGGTTCTTGATTCAGTACAAAGTGTTTGGGCAGGAGGCGTTTAGTGAAAGTGAATATTGGCCAACAGTGGCGAAAGATAATGCGGGTCCGTTTAGTTCAAGTCGAAGTGTTCAGTCAATGCTTCGACTTCCGGAGGATCGGATTATTTTTAAGATGATTGCTACTATGTTTATGGCTAGGGGAAATGCGAACAAGATTCAACGAATGGATCTTTGGATTCTTCAGCAGATTAAGTTGAGAGAAAGGATTGATGTCCCGTGTATGTTAGGAGCATGGTTTCAAGAGATTGGTACAGATAAACGAACAGAACGCCCATTGTTAGGTGGGCATTTGGTTACTAGGTTTGCTCGGGCATTTTCGGTCCCGACTTGTAGGTGTGATATAGTGGGAGTTGAGGCGATGCCCACTAATATTCTGTTTTTCTCGAAATCTGAGTTTATTCGAAGAGGTCCACAAGGTTGGGTTTTGGTGGATGATGATGAGCAACAACAACAACCAGGGGATAGGGATGGACGTGGTCGTGGACGTGGTGTTAGTTGATCCACGTATGAGGCAGGTAGCTCGAGTGCTGCGAACGTACATGGTACGTGGTCAATTGGTGAAGAGAGTTAGAATTCGTTGGTTAACAGTGTAGACGGTCTTCATCTGGAGTATAGGGACAGCCGGTCCGCGTATGATGCTCAGGTTGAGCATAATCAGCGGATTTTAGAGGAGCAGCGCATGCATAACGAGGATATGCGGGTCTTGCACCAGAATAGTTATGGTATGATTAACACGACGCTGGGACAGTTTGGAACGGAGATGGGTCGTTTGGGAGAGCGTGTTGATAGGGTAGAGTATGATGCTAGGGGAATTCGGGCCCACAATCAGTGGGAGGTTCATCAGCGATAAATTCAGCGTCAGATGCGTCAGAACCCGGAGGCGTATATTCCAACGCGGACTACCATTCCTGATTATACATCAGTTACTCCTCCGAGACCGGATCCTTCATATGACCTGTACCAAGCTTGTCAGGATACTTATGGTGTGGATTGGGACCCGTTCAGAGACTTGTGGCCGGGGAATGATTGATTTGTTGCGCATGTTTATGTTGTATTTGTTTGAAACTATTTCCTTTTCATTTGGTCTGTACTTGAATAATTTTATTTTCTGTTTATGTACTTTGAAACTTAATTCAGGGACAAGGCGTTTCGGCATCGGGTGGTGCCACCTTGTCCTGTTAGGTAGTTCGTTTGTTTTATTTTCTTAGGTTTGTTGGTGAAATGATTTTTCAAGTCTGGCATTAAGTTCAGCAAAACTGCATGATTGATGATATTGGTGTGATGATCGGGAATGGACGATGTTCTTATGCTGGCAGTCAGTTCAGCGCCATCTGTCACTGGCATTCCGCGATTAGTGGTTAAGCTCGATAAGTTTTTATATTTTCTTTCTCACATAACCCTTTCGATTTTTTATCTATTTTTGATCTCAAGTGATGGGGACATTACTTGATCTCAAGTGTGGGGTGGGGGATGTAAAATCTCTCGGGTTTATTGTTAATGGAATCATCATCATATTTGTTTTGATTTAAAAAGAATTGACGTTTCACGGGTTTTGATCGTAAACAAAAAATGAAAAAAATTAGGAATAATTAAAAAAAATAGAAAAGTTAGTTTAAAAATAAAAAAAAAGTAGAAAAACAATTGAAAATTCGGCCAAAACCTTTATTTTGAAAATTGGCTTAGTATTTTATGGTATATTTCGTGTTCTCAAAGAAGCCAAAATTGTTTCACGTGTTCATTATTTTGGACATGAAATCCTACGAGTTCGGGGAACTCAATAGTAGGTCACCTGTACCAAAACGGGTGTAAACCGTGACAGAGCGGTGATTGCATAGCGTGATTGTAACCGAATCATGTGCCAGATCACAAACTTTTGGTTATTTAGTATAGCAGACTTCCGAAACTATACTATTTTATTATTACGTCATCTAATAGTGTGATACTGTGGGAAGAGGAGCCTAGAGTTTCACCAGTGTTATCCTTTTTATGAACAATAGCTACGTGCTTGTGTTTGCTTAGACAACACAACCCATAGTCAAAAGCTATGGCACCCAAAGGTTTTTGGGATTTAAACTGAGTGTCAATTGAAATAGATTGGCATTCCCGAGTGACTCAGATCCACTCATTAAGGAAGTAAAGTCTTCCGACCGTTTTACTTGGTACGTATACCTCTTAAGCTGTACCATTTCATTACCCATCATTTCACGATGGGGTACTGTTAGAGGTGAAAGTCTTGAACTTTCAAAACATGTTCATTATTTTGAATGTGAAATCCTATATGAACATTAAAATTCATACGTAGGTCATCTGCACCAAGGCGGGTGTCAACCGTATGAACGGTGATAGTAGCGTGTGGTTGAAACCGGACCATGCGCTAGATCGAAAACTTAAACAGGGCGATCCTCATTGTTTCTCCTAACAAGGACAATGTTGCACCCGACCACTTTATTTAACCACATAGGATGTATCTATTCTATTCTTAAGGGAGTCAAGTCTCCCGACCGACACACTTGCTAATTTGTTTCAGAAGTTGTAGTCCAGACCAGTTGTAGTGTGACGAAAAATCTTGAAAAGTCATTGCTAAAATCGACTGGAAATCTACCAGGCCTCAACATCAAACAGGGAAACTGGTAGTCAAAGCTTATCTCAATGAGGGAGATTTGCTAGCCAAATGGGAAGCGCACCATGATACACAAAATGTCAGTGATTGATCAGATTCCCAGTGGATAACCTCCAGAAAGGTAAGATATCAGCTTTTAAGCCTGATGAACCTCAATCTTTATGGTTGACTTAACGGATTAGATGATTACCTCATAATTATCGATGATATCTGGACGTAAAGTGTATCCTCCTAAGCACATTATTTTCTTACCGACATCTCACGATGTTAGGTACTGTGGGAGGCATTGGCTTGACCAATTGCGGGGTAGCCCGTGCATTATTTTTGGCACACATGTTCGATAGCTATATTTTTGGTGCTCGGTTCCTACTTGATTCCCGGTTCCTTTGAAGACTTACATTATGGTTTGAGACTCTCTGCTTCATTTTATTGGGTACGCTATTCGAGATTATATTTAGCTACTTTGTTCATATTATTTGCTTGAGGTTTGAGAAGTAAATTTCGGGGGGGATGCAAGTGGGAGGTATGGTTGATGTTTACTCCAAATCGTGCCCATGCTAGTTTTTGGTTTGTTGGTTTTTCGTTTGGTTCTACATACATGTTGAAGAAGTTATTATATGGTAGAAGATTATTTTCGAGTTCTATTGCTTGAGGACAAGCAAAACTCTAGTGTGGGGTTGTTTGATATCGCATATTTTATACACGTTTTCCTTAGCGATATCTATCACATTTTAGTCCGTTCGGATACGATTTGGAGTTATATTGATGATATTGAGAACATCCGAGTTTGAAAAGTTTATTGTTAAAGAGTGGTGTTTTATGTAGTTTTTGAGGCATTTGTAAATTGATTATAATTATTGGTGCTCCGGGGTTGGAAACGTTAAGTACATATCGGGTATTTTGGTTATAAGTTATTATTAGTATTGTAAATGTGCAAGGGAAGGTTGGAATCAGCACACGTTGAAGGCCGCGGCGCGAAGACCTTGGCCGCAGCGCGGTAATCTAAATATTTCGATATCAGAAAGGGGTTTAAAGGAAGGTCCAGAATCAGCTATAGGCCGCGTCGCGACAAATGGGTCCGTGGCACGACATTGGCCGAGTTTCAATCTCAGGAGAGGATTTCAAGATGTTCTAGTTCAAGTTAATTGTCGCGGCGCGACAAATTTGGCCGCGGCGCGGAGGTCTGTCGGTCCAGATATATTTGGCAGGTATTTAAGGCCCGAAAAATACCCTAACTTATCACTTTTTGCATCCAGACGAATTCCAGCAGCTTTTTGACGAAAAAGGGTGCTTTTTGGGGAACCCCAAGATCATTCTAACACATCAATCATTTCGGAAACGCGTCTCGATCCGTTCATCATTCAAGAACACAATTTTCATTAGGTTTAATTCTTATCTTCATTATGAATACTCTTAATTGTTTATTTGTGATCTTGGTTTTAGCCATGGTTGGCTAAGCACTCTAATGTTTGTCTAGATTGAATATTCGTATGTGTTTGGATGATACTTTAATGTTTTATTGATTAATGCATGATAATTATGAGTTTTGATTAAGAACTATTCTTGTGGGTGTTGATTATTGTTACTAGGTTGATTAGTGATCTTGTTTGAACAAAGGGAACCCTGTTTCAATTTAATACACTAGTTTTCAATTGATTTGTCTTAACCAATTGGATGCTTACTGGACCAAGGGGGTAAACCGGGTAACAAAGATTAAACAAAACAGGGGTAAATCATGTGGAGCGAACGCGTAACCAATTGAATCTTAATCTTGTAATTAGTTAATTACTAAGTCACAAACGAAAGAGGTCTTTGGTGAAAGGGAACCCTAAGCCAATAAATCCAAGTTTGATATGTTTGCTAAAAGAGAACTCTGGGTAAACCGACTCGGTAGTTGCATGTATTGATAAATTAAACTTGTGCTTAATAACAAATCATCCGACACTGCGAATAGGAGATCTAGGCGAACATTCTTTTATCCATTGAATTCAAATATCTTTACTTTTCGTTGAGTCAGCATTTATTTTTATAAATTAAAAAACACAAAAATATTGTCTTTTACTTTTAATCAATCTTTGATTTGGCTAATCGTTAAATAGCCGCAAAACAAACTATCTCGTACTTTCAATTTTCATAGATTAACTTAGTTTATTTTATTAGTTACAATCTTAATTCTCACATTTAAATTGTCCTTGGAACGATTTCGGAATTACCAACTTTATACTATTACACGATCGGGTACACTGCCCGTTAGTGTGTAGTAATCTTTTAACCGGCATTTTCCAAGATAAATAATATACACGATTTCACACATCATTATCCCCTATCATTCCGGGAAATCCTTTGGACATGATATAAAACAACATCGAAGTACTAAAGCATCCGCTCCAACGGATGGGGTTCGTTAGGCCCAATAGATCTATCTTTAGGATTCGCGTCAATTAGGCGTGCACTAATTCTCAAAATTAGTGATGTTCCCTAATTCTTAGGTTACCAAGCTAAAAGGGGCATATTCGGCTTCGATCATTCAACCATATAATGCAGTTTCGATTACTTGTGTCTATTTAGAAAAACATTTATAAAAATTGCGCATGTATTCTCAGCCCAAAAATATAAAGGGTAAAAAGGAAAATGAAACTCGCCTAATGTATTTTGTAGTAAAAATACATATGACTATATTGAACAACTGAACAATGCAGGGTTGGCCTCGGATTCACGAACCTATATCATTTATATATTTATTAATATACATAATTATAATCGAACAAATATATAGGTATTAATTATTAGTGATATAATTTTTATGTTAATAACCTATATATGTCATTTTATATATATTAAGTAAATAACCATATTTATATAGTTAAGTTTTGTATTAAAACAGAGATTTTAACTACTTCAAAATAATAACAAACTAATATCAAATGTTTATGTTACTTGAAAACAAACAAACAAAAAAATATAAAAAGAAATTCAGCAACAATGCTGCTGTCGCAGAAAAAAATATCAAAATTCAATTTTTGTAGCATTTTAGAAAAATATTATAACACGAAAAGTTTTTCTAATCATATATAAAAACTATTGGAATCATTAATCGAACTTAAAACCTCAAAACAGATTCGAATTTGATGATGAACACAAAGCTTTGACTTTTTGAAACTTAACTTTGACTCCAAAATTCTCGATCGATAAAAAAAATTGAAACCCCAAATTTTTCAGATAGTTTGAGTGAAATAATCCTAACAAGACTACAATATTACATTTTGACAATTAGTTCAATTTCGAGTTTTGAAAATAAAGAAGATAGAACAGGGTGTCGTGGTCTATAAAAAAAATTTGATAACAATAACTGATTAGAATCTGATTATGGTAATTGATAGTGGAGAATTTGAAGGAGTTAAGTAATAATAATAGGTAATCGATCGTTTTAGTAAAAGAGAAAGGGTCGACAGTGATATTCAATAGACAAGAGGAAAAAAATAAAAAGAACAGAATTGAGAACAATGGTTAACAGATTTTAGACTTTCTTGCTGTTAAATCCAACAATTAAAACAGTAAAAGCAATTCAGATACAGTTTATTTGATACGTGATTTAGATTCTGTTTCTAACTCCATATATACTATTTATTTATGAATTTTATTAATAATTAATAATTAATAATTATAGTTATATTAATAATAGTAATCTAAATAAAATTAATACTCATTTTCCTAAAATATATATATCTGTATATAACTGCGTATATATATCTGTATGTATCAGTCTATGTATTTAATAAATATATAACTGTATTTATCAATATAATATATCTGTATTTATATATATATATATATATATATATATATATATATATATATATATATATATATATATATATATATATATATATATATCTGATGTCCTAGAATTTTGAATGATACACATATTTTTCTGGGTTTTATGAATAGAAGTGATGTCCTAGCCCAATTCTCAAGTCAAAGTATAGCTTTGAAAGATGTAGGAATCTAAGCGTGATATCTTCTTGTTAAATCTTAACTTGGATTTTGATTTGTCAAAATCAGAATATGTAATCAAATTTAGGTTAGAATGGTTGTTTTGATTTCTATGAAAGAATGTATATCGTTGTGAAAGTAGTGAGTATAGTTGATGATTTGCTGAATCAAAATCGAACATATTAATTGTGACTTTATATATCTCCCGGGTATTACCTACCCATTAAAAGTTTCACAAGTAACATTTTTAATAAAAAAAAAATTTCATTGCAGTCTTTATGAAAATATATGTATGTATATTTTCTTCAGATGTAATACAGATTTAATGAGTTAATATCATATTAAGCTTATTTGATTTTTGGCTGGAATTAGAAATGAATAATCTCTAAACCATTAGAGATTACATGATTTTCACGGAGTATTTCACTAATATAATCAATACTTCATTATTTATTGATATTGATATTCCTCGGTGAAGGATGTTGGTGCTCGTGGAATTCTTGTGAATTTCACAAGGTACGAATGATGTTTTTCAGAAAGTTTCGAGTACATCGAAAATGAAAGTTTACAATTAAACATGTATTTGAATAATACACTTGGTTTATTATGAAATGGAATCTATTAAGTCGAAGCAGAGATTATAGTTAACGATTGTTAAGTCATTAACGAAGGATGTATATCATAGCATATTAATAACATGAACTAACCGAGTAGTTAAGATTCACACGTAATAGCTTAGTACGAAAAGATTTATTTTGATCTCAAAATTCATATATATATATATATATATATATATATATATATATATATATATATATATATATATACATATAATTTCTTCAGAGGGAATGAGTTAATACTTCATAACTCGTTGATATGATATACGCGTTGTTGATTAATGATGATGTTTGCGATGATTATGGATCTGGCGGAGCTTGTGATGTTGTAGATGCTGCTGATGCTGACGATGCTGACGGTACTGACGGTGCTGGTGATGCTGACGGTACTGTTGATGCTGCTGGTAAAACAGATCTAGCTTATAAATCGTGCACCATTCTGATCAGGGTTTTATTTCATCATTTTTATTCGCTCAGTCATCGGGTTTACAATTAGAACTAGAATAAGTAATCTCTAAAACTTTTAGAAACTACATATTCTCTGCAGAATATTTCTTCGATGAAGTTATGAATCAATACTTCATCGTTTATTGATGTTGGTATTCCTTAGTATCTATGGTGCGTATGACGTTGATGTTCGAGGTACAGATTGTGATGTTGAGATTTGCGATGCGGTTGTTGTTGGTGGTGGTAATGGTACTATTGGTGTTGATGATGGTGGTACTGTTGATGTCGGTGATGCTGCTGCTGCTTGTAATCTTTGCACCATATTCTCCAAAGCCACTACCCGAGCGCGAAGCTCGTTGACTTCTTCTACTACACTGGGATGATTGGTGGTTTGGACGAGCGGATGAATAAGATCCAGGATTTGAGATAGTATGTAATCATGACGAGATACTCTAGAGATGAGAGAGAAAATTGTATTACGAACAGGTTCGCTGGTAAGTGCTTCAGGTTCTTCGCCAAGAGGGGAATGCGGTGGATGGAAGGAATCACCTTCTTCTTGTCTCCAATGACTAAGTAGGCTACGAACCCATCTCCAATTCATCCAGAATAGGTGATGGCTGATTGGTTGATCCATTCCGGTTACACTGTCTCGGAGTTCAGGTGAATATCCATATCGGAATAGCTGTCGGAGTTTAAGGAATTTGAACTAGATACGGGATCCATCTTGTATAATTAGATAGATGATTTTTGATATGAAATAGATTATAGAATTTAGATTGGTACTCTTCAATACATAATTTACATATGTATATATAATACCAAAATTCCATAAATCACAGAGGAATTTTCGGAAGATGTCAAGTAAAGTTTACAGTAATAGATACGCTAAGATATGAATTTTGTCGATACACTATCTATGCAGTAAATGCAGTAAGACATGTCTAGACTTAGGAATGATAAGCAAGGAATTTTTGACAATAAGTGGTAAGCAAAACTTGGTAAAAACAGATACGGTCATAGTCCAGACTCACTAATGCATCCTAACAATTACCAGTTAAATACGCTAATGCAAATTCTGGTTCCCTATGACCTCAAGCTCTGATGCCAACTGTGATGACCCGTCCGAATCCACTTTGGACGAATACATCATTCATCGATTTCACAGTGAAGTACTGACCTCTACATGATACGTTTTGTAAACATTGCATTCTTTTGAAAAGGCACGCCATAATTGAATATCAAATTCCATGGTTTTTGACGTTTGATGATTTCTACATATTGACAATCACCGTAATTAATAGTTTACAATACTACATCCGTTGATAATGCAGTCAAAATAAGATACATGGTGATGATTTTGTGAATGCAACGTTTTCTCGATTAAAGCATGTATGACTCCATGCACATAGCTTGTATCACATATAAGCAAACAGCGGAAGACTTCTATTAACCTGAGAATAAACATGCTTAAAAATGTCAACACAAAGGTTGGTGAGTTCATAGTTTTAATGTTGCGCATAATCTGTATATAAAGGTGGATCACAAGTTTTCAGTTGTTTCATCTAGAAACGTTTATCAAAATATTCTACGAAATTGAGCACCCTGATAACTAAACTTAACGTATATATAATTTGTACCCTTTGTATAATCATCTTAATAATACACGCAAACCAACGTGTACGCTTTTCAAATAGCATACATCCGTTAAAAGGCTAGTGCTCTAGCTCGGACGGGGATATCATGCCCTATGGATCCATATATAACTACTCGCGCTCACCAGTTCTTATAACCGGTAGTTACTAGTTACCAAAGCTAAGGAATTTTCGATTCAAACTTGGTGTAGAATTTAGTATATACTTGTATCCATTACGTTTAAAATAAAGTGCAAGTATTCTCAGCCCAAAATATAGATTGCAAAAGCAATTAAAAAGGGAGCAAATGAAACTCACCTTAGCAGCACATAAATTCATTCATCGAAATGTGACCGAAACTTGGAATGCAAAATAGATCTCAACCTAGAGAACATATGTTGGTCAATACATGTTTAATAAGCTAGGTCAGGTCATAGTGTATCACAATCCTAATGCTCGAGACCGACATACAAAAGTCATCTCAAAAGTTAATCTGACATAATATGATCTTTAAATCTATACATGTCTATTAACATAGTATAAGTCTTGATAATTGAATGAATTTATAGTTTATCAAATTCAAAACATTATTTATTTCATGAGCTATGTTATATTTGAATTATCATGGCAATCGAACATACTTTACTATTTCACATAGTTTTCCAATACTTGTAAAATCGGATTATAGTGTTTATAAAGCTTTAAAACATGATAAGACAGTCAACTTTGACAATTGATCAACAAAACAAAACGTCCCTTATATAGAAATTCATTTACTCGATTAGTAATATCTAAAAATCCAATTTATCAATCTCATAGACAAGTTGTTTAAATATTAATCCACAGTTTCAAACACAATTTCAATTAACGTTAACCATAATTCAGTTGACCATATCTTTTAATCCGTTCATCGAAATCACGCGATTTCTAAATAAAAAGTTATTAATTTTTCGATAAATTTCCAACGACATGCATATCATATACCTTTTATCAATAACATATGTATCAAATTCGTGATTCATCATAAACTATCTAACGACAAAATTAAAGCATACAAGCGTACATAAACATATATACTCGAGCACTAGACATGGGTACACTATTAATATATAAAAGATAAGATATAAATGCTTACGTATCAATATTGTGATTCAATATTGCAGAAAAGTACGTAGACGCAACGGAGATGATAAAGACTAGTTTGACTCACGAGCAAAACCCCCGAACAATACCCATAATCTCCATAACTATAACCAATATTTTCCTTAGCTCTATCCCGCTCGTAAAACACGTTTGAAATAACTTGTCCATGACCTCGTCGTAGTATTTTATGTATAACACTAATAATATCGCTCCTAATAATACTAATACTAATAAAATTAATAAACTTAATAATAATAATAATAATAATAATAATAATAATAATAATAATAATAATAATAATAATAATAATAATAATAATAATAATAATAATAATAATAATAATAATAATAATAATAATGATTTAGGAGTGCTTGATCAAGAATGCATCTCACAAACTGCAGACGTTCGAATTTATAGTACCTGACTCCACCTAACCCCTCATGCGATCGCATGGGAGGCAAGGGAAGAAGCCATGCGATCGCATGAGCTTCTATTATTGCTCAATATTTGATTAAAAATCTCTACCGACACTATTATTTAACATAAATATATATATTAATATTTAATCTTTAGAATTAATTAAATATTATATTATATTCTCGTGTATAGTTGATTTATAATTTTTACACCGATGAATTGTACGTTGACGCTCGACTTACGTACCGGTTCTGGTTTTTCCAACGCATTTTCGTACGCTTAGAAAACTGGTACTTTACGTTTCATGTAATGTACCTTTATCAATAACAAGACTCAAATCAAAGAAAAATTATCCCACTCAAAGTATAACTTATTCATTTGAGTGTTTTGGTCATTTGCTTCTATAAATCGACGTCTCGTTATTTACCAATATATATTATAATAATATTATTTTAAATCCAAAACGTTTTACGACTAAGTTAATATTATATTTTATCACTTTGTAAAATAATGATATTATTATTAACAAAATATAAACTTATATATTATATATACATATCTATATACAAATAAATGTTCGTGAATCTTCGAGCATAGTCATAGGGTAATTGATTACATGAATAAAGTTCCAAAATTTTGAGACTTCAACATTGCTTATCGTGTTAGAATCATGTAAGATTAAGTTTAAATTTGGTCAGAAATTTCCGGGTCGTCACAAAATGAGACTCTTGTGGTAATTAACTTTTAAACCCGAGACCCGTTCAAAATAATTATGAAGCTTCATTAGGTTACAAAAGTTTTGTCTACTCCATTCACCTAGGAAAATCGTATCATCCGCATATTGAAGGTGTGAGAGTGGACTTTATCCAACCCAATTTCAACCCCTTTAAATAGCCCACCGTCCATTGCTTTCTTGGTGAGGATGTTCAAGCCCTCCGCCGCGATAATAAAAAGAAATGGTGACAAAGGGTCACCTTGGCGAATACCTCTCTCAAGTTTGAACTCATTCGTGGGAGAACCATTTACCAAAACTGAAACGAAAGCCGACTTTAGACATGCGAGTATCCACTTTCTCCACCTCTCCCCGAACCCCATCCTTCTCATATTTTCTAAAAGGAAATCTCAACTTAAACTATCAAAGGCTTTTTTGAAGTCGACCTTGAAGATGAGACTTTTGCTTTTATTTCTCTTAAGATATTCAATAGCCTCATTAACAATAAGAACACCATCAAGGATATACCTTCCTTTAATAAACGTGGATTGATCCTCATCAATAAGAGTTGGAATGACATTTCGAATCCAATTTGATAAGACTTTCGCGAGGATTTTATAATAATAACCTATTGGACTAATCAGACGAAAATCGTTCAAGTTCAAGGGATCCGTTTTCTTTGGAACAAGTGTGATGAATGAAGTGTTGCACCTATTTGAGATTTCACACTTCTCCCAGAACCATCCTAATTCTTACAACAAATCTTCTTTAATAACGTCCCAGTTAGTCTTGAAAAAATTAAACTTAAACCCGTCAGGTCCCGGTGCTTTTGTAGAACCACAATCTTTAATAGCCTTGAACACCTCGTATTCGGAAATTTGCTACTCAAGAACAACAGGCTGGTCATAGCTGTTGCTGTTTGTCGGGTCTGATTACACCCGTCGGTAAGTTTCATCCGTCGCATTCCTTGCCGCTTTAAAAGCGACACGTAGTGATTAAAAACAGCTTGTTTGATATCAATAAGATCTTCGTTCCATACCCCGTTGATGTTTAACCCATGAATGTTCCTTTTGAAGTATCTTCTTCGTATAGAGTGAAAAAACTTGGTATTTTCGTCCCCGTCTACGACCCATTTAACCCTTGATTTTTGTTTTGCCATACTACATCGAGTCTTATCTTTTTCAATCCACATGCGCCTAGTGTCCAACCATTCTTCTCTTTCGTTTATGTTTAGTTGTCTGATTTCAGCCATTCGCTCCCATTCATCAACTTTTTTTTTCTAGCACTTCAACCATACTTTAATTATTGCCAAGCCTTTTTTTACTCCAATCTTTTAGTGCAGGTTTGACACACTTTAACTTGTTCCGAAATCTGCAATCATGGCGTTACCTCTGAATGATTTGATTCCAACAATCTGAGATAATTTTGTCCGAACCTTCCAATTCGAGCCATTCATCAAAAACTTTCGTTGGTTTTGGGCCAAAGTCAATGGCCGCATCAAGAAGTACAATCGGACATTGATCGGAGATTTTACACTCCAATGCTAGCACCGATAGTTCACCCCACGTATCAAAAAAAAATTTCAAGACCAAGAATCTATCTATCTTACTAAAAATAATACCATTATCACATATACGGGTGAACCGTTTACCACTCATGGGGACCTTGATGAGCTTTATGGTATTGATAAACTCATTGAACCATCTTACTCTTCTATCCACAAATTCACACTTTTTTCTTTCGGATTCATCACGTACTTCGTTAAAATCACCACATAGCACCCAATCGGTATCGAAAGAACCTACAAAAATCACAAGACTCGACCACATTTTTTGTTTATTAGAATCACTATGAGGACCATAAATGTTGGTAATGATAACATCCACCTCCTTTCCTTTCCATTTACCCTTTAATGCAATAAAGTAGTCGTCTATTATTGTCTCCTCAACCTCAAGCTCATTGGTATCCCAAATTAATAACATACCCCCCGACAACCCGACCTTTTCCTTTTGAATAAAATCGAAGTCATTTGACCCCTAAATTAAACTTACCCATTTTTTGTCCACGGAATTACATTTAGACTCTTGAATTGCCACAACATAAGGTTTTTCACGTAAAAGGAGTTTTCTACAATCGCCTATTTTGCTATCTTTTCCCGACCCAAAACTACTGATATTAAAAGAAAGGATCTTCATTAATAAAACAATAACTAACAAGAAAAAGAGCGATAGAAAGGTTAGACCTGTTCGTTGTGACGACCCAGAAATTTTTGACCAAATTTAAACTTGATCTTTATATGTTTCCGACACGATAAGCAAAGACCGTAATGTTGAGTCTCGAAAATTTTGGAACTATGTTCATGTATTCAATCACCCTTTGACTATTCTCGATGATTCACGAACAATTGTTTATAAATAAATGTGTATATATATATACATATATATATATATACATATATATATATACATATATATATATATATATATATATATATATATATATATATATATATATATATATATATATAAAGATAAATACATGTGTAAATATAAAATAATAAAATACTAATTAATCAGTAGAATTGAATATGTAAAATAATATAATATAAAAGGTTGTCATTAAAATAAATCTATAAAAATATATATGATTTTTATACATAACTATTATTATATGTAATATATAAATTTATATAATCATATATATTCAATAAAAGTTATTATATGTAATTACAAGTTAAAGTATAAATGTTATGTTAATATTATGATCATTACTTCTGTTATTATTACTAATGTAACATTAATATTTGTATTATTAATAATATTATGTCTAATATAAAATATATATATATATATATATATATATATATATATATATATATGAAATTTAATATGTATAAATTGTTATATCATTTTTTATTATTATTAATATTATTATTATCATTAATATTATTATAATTAGTAGAAAATTTTGATGATAGTTATTATTATTACTAAAAGTTAACATTTTTATTTAAAATTATTATTATCATTACTCTTAATACTTTTATCATTATTTTTACCAATATTAAAATTTTTTATCAATTATTATTATTAGTATCTTTAATATTATTATTATTATTATTATTATTATTATTATTATTATTATTATTATTATTATTATTATTATTATTATTTATCAATAATATTATTATTGTTATTAGTATTATTACTAATAATTAGTATTATTAATATTAATATATATTTATATTATTAACTAGAATAAGGAAAATAAATAAGATAAGGAATCAAGGTTGTTTAACATCACCATCTATAAACTGTATTGATTTATTTTCCTGTCTCTAAGCACGATATCAGATGGAATCGAATCCTAGATAAAACAAAATTCAGTTGCCAATCCCTTTCACCTTTTTATTATTATTTTTTTTATTATTTTAATTCCTGACTTATATTTGATAACCGTACTAATTTGTTAAGGGTAACAATCAAACTATTTTCAATTTTTGTCACCTGTCTCTTATCTGATTACAAATTGGAATCTATCACAGTTATAGAACAAAAATTTGTTAACCATCCCCATCGAGCTTCATTTTTTTTTCGATACGATGGTTCCTGTCAAATTCATGTTGACATTTTTTAATCCTTATATAACAATCGACCAACTAGTGAAATACATGAAGCACATTCAACTTTCCATCAACAATTATCAATTATAACTAATAAATTAAACATCGTTAACCTCTGTTCTTCATCTTTTTACCATATTTCGAATTCAAACCTTTCTCTTCTCCTAAGCCATCACCACCTTGCCACTTCTGAGCTTCTGTTTCGACTATCATCAAGAACAATCGTCTATTACCTTCTTCACCTCATACAACCGTGAACACCCATAAAACCTTTATAAACCTTCAACCTCACCACTGTTTTCTTTCATGAAACTTAATCATCAAACACTCTATACTTGTTGCTTGTCTTCGTTCCTATATTATTTTCTTTTCCTCTCAGTCGATCAACACCACCATTATCTTGAATCTATTATGATGTAGCTTACATTTCTGACCCTACCTGCTGCTCTTTCGGTCTCTGATCAAAACCGACATTCATCATCTTCGTAAACCCAATTATTGATCGAAATACTATTGTACAATACCTGTCCTGTGATTATGGGTAACGAGTGTAAGAATGATTAAAGAAATATGACTTTGAGGAAGTGAAACACAGGTTGAGCTGTGAATTTTTTTCTTCTATTCGTAAACAAATGCAACCGTAGGGTTATAAGGAATGTTGATGGTAGCATGTTTCCCTTTTTCTTTTACATACGGCTTACAAGTCTACAACAAACAAATCCACTCGAATATTATATGGAATGAGGTAATTAAAATTGAGTGCAGTACTTTTATCTTGAGCCATAGGATTCATTTTCTTATAATTGAATAATGAAAAGAAGTTGCACTTAATTAAAATAATTAAAGTAGGTGTCGGCCAAAAATCATGTTATGGACCATTAATAATTTTTGTGGTATTCTTATTCCTTTGGTGGGCCGAGACTTTAAGAAGTGAGGATATGATAACTAGTGAAAACAACAACAAGATGAGAGGATATCACGATGGTTGCATTTTATTTTATTTTTATTTTTTTTCTTTTCGAAGTGTTGATGACAAATAATAGAGAAGGATGATGAGGTTATGACTTAAATGATAATGATACTATGATATCGAAAGAAAAATATAATACAGTGAAGTGCTCAAGGTGACGATTAAGAATGATGGTGAGGACAATATAACATAACGATGATGATATGTTAAGAAATGATGAAAATACATAAAATGATAAAAAGTGATAATGAATTAATAATAATAAATTAATGTTGATGATGATTTGAAGATGATAAAATGATGGTTAGATGATGTTAAGATCGTGATTTTATGGTGAAAAGCGGATTTAGGTTCTATAATAATGATGATGATATAATGGATCACCATTAGAATGGGTTATGTAATTGGGTTTAGAAAAGAAGAAAACTGAAATAAGGGATAAAACAATTTAAATCAGTATTATAACAGAAAATGATAAGTAGAGCAATGGTTAGTGGTATGGATGTTTAAGCGAGAGGTCTTGAGTTCGAAACCAGGAAGTGGCATATTCATTTTTTTTTAAAAAGAAGTAGAACAGACAGAGATATAGGTTAAATAAAAATTTAGTCAAGTGTTACAACAGAAAGGAAGCTGTAGTGTATTGGTTAAGGAGTGTTTTAGGTTAGCGGAAGGTCGCGGGTTCAATCCCGAGCTTGGGCATTATTTTTAAGGGCTACTCCTTTGAGGTAGCATTTCTATTACCATTATTATTATTATTATTATTATTATTATTATTATTATTATTATTATTATTATTATTATTATTATTATTATTATTATTATTATTAGTACTACTATTATTATTATTATTATTATTATTATTATTATTATTATTATTATTATTATTATTATTATTATTATTATTATTATTATTATTATTATTATTATTGTTATTATTATTATTATTATTATTATTATTATTATTATTATTAAACTAACACTAAATATTAAAAATTATGATGATTATTATTATTATCATTAATATTATTGGGATTATCAAGATTATTAATATTATTATTATTACTATTAATAAAATAATTATTATTTTAAGATAAATTTTTTTAACATTATTATTATTATTATTATTATTATTATTATTATTATTATTATTATTATTATTATTATTATTATTATTATCATCATCATTTGTATTACTAATATTACCATTGGTATTATCATTATTATTACAACAAATATTATTTATATAAAATATAATTATTACATGTAACATAATTATAGTAATACATACATAATAAATATTGATAAATATAATTAATTAAGTTATTAATGAAACACATGATTTAAAATAACTATTAAAATCACTAATCTATATATAATATAATAGTGACTCCCATTGCTATAAATGAGCCACCATTAAATATATTTTCCTTTAACTAAAAAATTGAATTAGTAATTTATTATAATGGTCAAAAAGTTAAAAACCTCATCCATACATTGTAAGTAAATGGTAAAAAATAAGTATAAATTATTATTTACTCTTTAATATATTGCGATAAATATAAATTAATTACTTTTCATTCACATTTACCAATCTGTTAAACAAAACATACGTTGGATGGTCACAATATCAACCATACATTAATTATTGAAGAGGAAAGGTCACTTATGAGAACCTTTGATAAGAACATAATGTGAGTTACAACCCTTCATTTCTTAATTATGATTTTTAATTGTAATTCTTAAATATGATAAATGATACTTAAATATGATAGGCGATAAGAGAGTTACTTACTTCACACTATCTACTATATATACCTTATTTTCATTCATACATTGCATACAAAACACTTCTTACAAAATCGTGTGATGATAAGAAACTATGAGCGAAAAAAAATGTCATGATTGATAGCAAGTTTAATTGTATGATGCATGTAGACGCCAATATTCATATTCATTTACAAGATACACGCACGCATATTAGAGAATGCAAATTGTTTTGTTTTTGTATTCGAGTGTAAGTATGTTTTGTTTAATTTAGCTTTTCTCTTGAGGTTCAACATTTTCTTTTGACGTCGTATTATTAAATATATTCTTTAGCAATTATTTGCATCATATAGTTCTTTGATAATGTAAAAGAAATTATGCCTTCTTTTTTATATCATATTTGTTATGGTTATAAGTTATAGATATTAGAGAATGCAAGTTGTTCTACTATTGTATTGAATTGTATGTACATTTTGTTTAATTTGTCTTTTCTATTTATTCTTAACATTTCCTTTTGATGTTGTATTATTAAATGTTATCTTCTAACAATCATTTATATTATATAGTTCTTTGATAGATTATGTGATAAAAAAAAAATTATGCATGTAATACATTATACATGGATAATACTTACTCCGTATGATTTAATCGTCGATAAATGATGGTTGAAGATAGTAAAATAAGTTTTTCAATTTTAATCCTAAATAAATGATGGTTAAAGACACTAAATGATGATTCTGATTTTTAATCCATATGATAATGATGAATAACATTATGATAGATTATAGTAAAATGATTATTATTGTGACTAATGATGGTAAAAAAACTTATTGATTCTTGAGTGACAAAGATAATTTAACATGCACGATATTAAAGAAAGTGAATAAATCAACTACATTATATGTTTGGTCGAGTAGTATATTAGTTTATTAGCATATAATTATTACCATTTTTACATCAAGTTCAATATTAAATGCTTAATAAATATTAAGTGAATACTTACTACGTATAAAATCATGAGTTTTAATATTATTATAATTACTAATTTATTATAATAGATGAGTTTAAGAAAATTAAAATATAAGATGCTAGATAGTTGATCAATTACACAGGATGAGATAATTTTGAACTAAAAAATTATTAATTAAATGTTGTGTATATAGTCTTTTAGTTTGATTATTAATATTAAGTTATTATCATACATTTGATCCTAAATATTCTTTTTTTTTGTAAGCGAGGAAACCTCCTATGAACGGGTACATTGACTCCCCCATAGAAGGTAAAACTTCGAGTAATCATTCTTAATAACAACAAATATTGATGCATGTTATACATAATAATAACAGTTTTAAACTTTTCATTTTTCATAAGTATTCATAATTCATAATAACTTTATGTTATGTCAAAAATAATAATAATAGTTTTAAACTTTTCACTTTTCTTATTAAGTATCTAATTAAAATTATATTGATAGTTATTGTTGTCTATAAAAACTACTTTTTCATTTTTCACATTAATCACACTTTTCAAATGAAATAATTGATAGATAATTGATAGAGTTATAAAAATGGCGATTATCATCTATCACATGAAAGATGAAAATATATTTTGTTATCACTTCTTTAAAGTATTATTTATGTACATTTTATTTTCCTAATTGACATTCTCCTAATATATTCACTTGCTCAATGTTATATCCCGGTGAATGTTGATAGAATGTTCTACCAATTATAGTTGATGGTATCATGTTAACCCTTCCTTAAATGTTTAACCTACGGACGTAAGATATAACTGAACTTGAAGCGCTTGCCGGATCAATTGTTGGGACCAATTAAAAAGAGGTGATTGAAAATATATACACTTAAAAGGTAAAATTATCATCTTATCAAATTTTTACATCAACAATGATACTATTCTTATTATGTTTAGTTTCAGATGAAGGAGTAGATGTTTCTTCACTTTTGTGAGAGTCATGACGGGAAGAAGAAGACTCCTTTTGTCGAAGTTGGAGCTTAAGTGTTCTTTTTTTCGTATCTGAAAGTTATTGCTTATCTCTTATGATTTGTATGGATATATGAACATGAATCAACAATCATGTGTAACAAGTATTACTATATCCACCTAATGTATAGAACTATTTGTTTCATATATTACTAAAAACACGAACCATAACCATCTTCGTGCAACGCACGGGAAATGCACCTAGTAAGATATAAATTTGTTTGATTTCCATTACATGTATTAATATACATAATTGAATATAGGTTCGTGAATCCGAGGCTAACCCTGCATTGTTCAATGTCGTCATATGTATTTTTACTACAAAATACAGTATTGTGAGTTTCATTACTCCCTTTTTATATATATTTTTGGGACAGAGAATACATGCGCCGATTTTATTAATGTTTTATGAAATAGACACAAGTGATCAAAAACTACATTCTATGGCTGGATTATGAATATTGAATATCCCCTTTTTAGCTTGGTAACCTAATGATTAGGAAACAGATATGGCCCCTAATCGATGTGAATCCTAAAGATAGATCTATGGACCTTGACAAGTCCCATCCGGGGTACGGATGCTTTAGTACTTCGAGATTATTATTATTATACAGACGAGAGATTCTGTTTGGGGATATTCTATGCATTAAAGTTAAGTTGGTTATCAAGCGTTCACCATATGAATGATTTTTAATTTGCGGGTTACGTGTGTTATTTTGTACTCGGGTTACGTGTACAATTAAATATATGAAATCTTGTGGTCTATTAAAATGATGAAAATGAATGTTTATGATAAACTAATGAACTCACCAACCTTTTGGTTGACACTTGAAAGCATGTTTATTCTCAGGTTTGAAAGAAATCTTCTGCCGTGCATTTGTTCATTTTAGAGATATTACTTGGAGTCATTCATGACATATTTCAAAAGACGTTGCATTCGAGTCGTTGAGTTCATCAAGATTGTTATTAAGTCAATTATAGTTGGATATATTATGGAATGGTATGCATGCCGTCAACTTTCGATGAAATGAAAGTTTGTCTTTTAAAAACGAATACAATGTTTGTAAAATATATCATATAGAGGTCAAGTACCTCGCGATGTAACCAAATGTAATGTATTCATCCCGATGGATTAGGATGGGTCATGAAAGTTGGTATCAGAGCGGTGGTCTTAGCGAACCAGGTCTTGCATTAGTGTGTCTAACTGATAGTTGTTAAGATGCATTAGTGAGTCTGGACTTCGACCGTGTCTGCATGTCAAAAGTTTTGCTTATCATTTCGTGTCGAAAATTACCTACTTATCATCCTTAGGAAATTACCTGCTTATCATTCTTAGTGTAGACACATCTTACTGCATTGATGACATGAATAGTGTATAGACAAAAATTCATATCTTAGCGTATCTGTTACTGCTACCTTTGCCTGACAGCTTTTGAAACTTCCTTCGCAATCTACGGAATCTTTTGTTCTATATATATATAGATATTCTATATAAATAGAATACCATCCGATAGCCGAAAATCATTTCATATCAAAAAAATTCTTTATTCAATTGTACGAAATGGAACTCGCCACTAGTTCAAGTTCTTCGGAATCCGACAACTATTCCGACATGGATGTTCACCTAAGAGCCAAAAGCAGCGTCACCAGAATGAATCAACCAATCAGCCATCCCCAATTAATCTGATGGATTTGTAGTCGACTTAATTAATGGAAATACGAAGAAGGCGATCCTTTCCACCAATCGAATTCACCTCTTGGCGATGAACCTGAAGCACTTACTGGCAAACCTATCTGAAACACCATTTTTAGCCTCATTTCCAGAGTAGCTCGACACGACTATATTCTATCTACAATTCTAAATCTTATTCATCCGCTCGTTCCGACCGACAATCATCCCAAAATAATGGAAGAAGTCAACGAGCTTCGCGCCCGAGTTGTAGCCTTGGAAAATATGGTACAAAACATACCAGCTTCAGCAACATCACTGGCACCAACAGTACCAACAGTAACAGCGTCCGTACCATCAATAACACACGCCTCAACATCTCATTCGGTACCTCGATTATAATCATCATACTACGTATTGTTCTACATCAATTATCTTCGTTCTTCATGGTGATTATGTAATCTCTAATGTTTTAGAGATAATGTATTCTAGTTCTAACGGTAAATCAAATGAGATTAATATTATATTAACTCATTAAATTCATGATTATATCTGAAGAAAATATATATATGTAAGTATATTTTCATAAAGATTGTAATTAAAAATTCTTTCGTACAAACTGTTAATGGTGAAAATATTTTAATGGGTAGGTAATACCCGAGGAATATTTAGATTTCACATTAATAAGTTACACTGTACATTCTTTCAATCTGATTCAACAGTCATTTACTATCCTACTTACATCCACAAGATATGCGAATCCGTTCACCATAAAATAACCATTTTCATTCAATTTCATATTTGGAATTTTGACTTACCAGAATCCATCAAGTGGCATAATGAAGAAAACATTAGACAAAAATAAAATTTGTTAGAAACAAACAATTTAACTATGAGAAGAATTTTGATAAGAATCTACGCTAACTGTTCCTAGCTAAATGTTCCTAGCTAACTGATTAATTCCGTATTACATTTTATTTATCGTAATTTAATTATCGCAATTTAAATTCTCGCAATTTTATTTATCGTCATTTAATTTCTGTTATTTATTTTACGCACTTTAAATATCGGGACACGTATACAAGGTTTTGACATATCATATCGACGCATCTATATATATTATTTGGAATAACCATAGACACTCTATATGCAGTAATGTTTGAGTTAGCTACACAGGGTTGAGGTTGATTCTAAATAATGTATATACTTTGAGTTGTGATCGAGTCAGAGACATGTATATAACGGGTCACGACACGTAATAATTAATTCGAATATTATATATTAAACTATATATGAATTGTTGAACTACTAATTGTGGACTCCTAACTATGGACTAATGACATTGGATAATTAAAATGAATTAAAATATTGATTATAACATATGAAACTAAATATTTCTTCAATTTTGCCACTTGATTTCATCTTAAACCTCATTTGTATCTTGACGATTACAATCTGCGTTCAAACCTTTCATTATTCTTGAAAACACCTCAATCGAGAGGATGAACCAACCGCACTTCATCTACGGAAGAAAAGATTGATGCATATAGTTATGCACCTGAAAACACTCGGAACCTGAGTAAACATTTCACACGTATCTATGCTAACTCCTTTAGCATTGTTATTACCGAAAATAACTTTACAATCCCTCTCTAAATTAGCCAATTTTGTTAGAGCTTCAGCAAATCAACTTTAAGTTTTCATTCGAATAAGCCTTATTATAACAATTACCTCTTCATCATCGTTACCGGAGAACCGTTTATATCCCACCACATTAGCAGTAAACTTACCAGCAACTTCATTGATCTTTGACTTTTTGAAAAATCATTATATTCAATGAAACCCTATCATATACTTATCTGCATCTTATAACGAGAATTGCCATATCAATTACCGAGAATCCGTAATCAGTATCTTAAAATCTCGCAGCATTACTACATCCACAGTGATATGTATGCATATAACATTTATCTTTTAGAATTATGATCTTCCATTCTGGAATTCTGAAAAGCACCTAGTTACAAATCAGTTCTCTGAATTTTGGAAAGTACTGATGAAGCAGCAAAAACTGTAAACGGCTTTAACAGTCGAAAGTTTGATGATAAAGAATAATGTGTTGGCAAAGCTCAGAACGAAAGAAGGTTTAGAACTGGAAAACGGATTGAACAAACCATGAAGGAGACTCTGAACAAATCACAAGGACTAAACTTGTACATAAAGAATCCTGATGATTCTGTTTTGATGAAATCTTCAGCGAATACCTTGCTCCTTAATCGCTCTAAATCATCGTGAATAAATTTTTTCATCACAATTTAATTCTAAAATTTTAAGATATTATCGTATCTTTCATTATTAATATCCTCAATACTTCTGAAGATATCTTCATGTGACGATCGCTCCAAATCCATATGGACGAACACGTCATTCATCGATTTCATTGCGAGGTATTTGACCTCTATATGATACGTTTTGTAAATATTGCATTCTTTTGAAAAGGCACACCATAAATGAATATTTAAATCAAAGGTTTCGACATCTGATGATTTCTACATATAGACAATTACCGTAATATAATAGTTTACAATAGTACTTCTGTGACGATCGCTCCAAATCCATATGGACGAACACGTCATTCATCGATTTCATTGCGAGGTATTTGACCTCTATATGATACGTTTTGTAAACATTGCATTCTTTTAAAAAGGCACACCATAAATGAATATTTAAATCAAAGGTTTTCGACATCTGATGATTTCTACATATAGATAATCACCGTAATATAATAATTTACAATAATACTTCCATTGAGAATGCAGTCAAAATAAGATACATGGTGATGATTTGGTGAATGCAACGTTTCCTTGAAAAATATGCCATGTATGACTCCATGCACATAGCTTGTCTAACATATAAGCAAACAGCGGAAGACTTCTAGGGAACCTGAGAATAAACATGCTTAAAAGTGTCAACACAAAGGTTGGTGAGTTCATAGTTTTAATGTTGCGCATAATCTGTATATAAAGGTGAATCACAAGTTTTCAGTTGTTTCATCCAGAAACGTTTATCAAAATATTCTACAAAATTGAGCACCCTGGTAACTAAACTTAACGTATATATAATTAATACCCTTTATATAATCATCTTAATAATACACGCAAACCAACGTGTACGCTTCTCAAATAGCATACGTCCGTTAAAAGGCTAGTGCTCTAGCTCGGACGGGGATATCAAGCCCTATGGATCCATATACTACTACTCGCGCCCACCAGTTCTTATAACTGGCAGTTACTAGTTACCAAAGCTAAGGGATTTTCGGTTCAAACTCAGTGTAGAATTAAGTATGTACTTGTATCCATTGCGTTTAAAATAAAGTGCATGTATTCTCAGCCCAAAAATATATATTGCAAAAGCATTTAAAAAGGGAGCAAATGTGTGACGACCCGGAAATTTCTGACCAAATTTAAACCTAACCTTTATATGTTTCCGACACGATAAGCAGAATTTGTAATGTTGAATCTCAAAAAGTTTGGAACTACATTCATGTAATCAATTACCCTTTGACCGTGTTTGACGATTCACGAACAATTATGTGTATATAGATATGTATATATAATATATAATAACTGAAAACATTAACAAAGTATTTGATATATATGATACTTTACATGAACGTATTTGTTTCGATATATTTATCGACAGAATTAAGAGATAATATCAAATGATTGAATTATCAGATACATTATGATATGATTACGGGCCAATGTTATGAGGTCCACTGTGATTTAAGAAATCTATTCTTTTTGACAATATTCGGAAAATGGTAAAGTGATCTATAAGTAAGAACGTGGAGTGTAAATAACTTAGATGTTGGATATCGACAAGTTAAGTAACTCGACATTTTTCATTAAGATGATTTCATACGTTTATTAAACCTTTGGATTTTATCCCATGCTTCACCAACAGACTGTAATTTAAAAACTTGAAACCTATTATGAATATATATAATTCTACTTTTCTAAAATGTTTTATGATATAACGATTTAAATTAATATTAAATATATTTATACGCGTATTATACGTACATAGTTTTATACTTTTACTATACTTTAACTTTACCTTTACTTTACTTTTACTTTACTTTTACTTTACTTTAACTTTAATAATTCACTTTAATAATTCACTTTAATAATTCACTTTAATAATTCATACTTTAATAATTCACTTTAATAATTCATACTTTAATAATTCACTTTAATAATTCATACTTTAATAATTTACTTTAATAATTTAAAAATCTATTATAAATAGAATTCAATAGGTTTTATTATTTCATAGAAACTTGAAAATATATTTCTCTAAACTCTCTCAATCGAATTACATATATATATTTACTTAGTATTATTTCAAGATATTATTAGTATACATAAAATACTACGACGGAGTTATATTCAGACGATTTCAAAATAAGTTTTCAAACGGGATAGAGCTAAGGAAATTATGGGTTATAGCTATGGAGGTTATGGATATTGTTCGAGGGTATTGCTCGTGAGGTCAACCTAACTTTTATCATTTTCGTTGCGTCTACGTACTTTCCTGCAATATTGAATCACAATATTGATACGTAAGCATTCATATCTTATCTTTTATATATTAATAGTGTATCCCTGACTAGTGCTCGAGTATATATGATTATGCATGTTTGTATGCTTAGTTTCGTCGTTAAATAGTTTATGATAAATCACGAATTTGATACATATGCTACTGAGATAAGGTATATGATATGCATGTCGTTGAAAAGCTAAAGAAAAATTAATAACTTTTCATTTAGAAATCGTGTGGGTTCGATGAACGGATTAAAAGATATGGTCAACTGAATTATTATTAATTTTAATATTATTATTAAAACGATTATTATAATTGTTATCAGTTGATGTTATTACTAAAATTATTTTTATTACTAAAAATTAATATTTTTATTGAAACTATCATTTTATTATTTTTATCATTATTAATATTATCAATATTATTTAATCAAATAAATATGCGTACAAAGATATTTTTACCACACGTAATATAATTACATTAATAATACATACCACTATATTTTTATGATATTAAGTGAATTTTATAAATTTTATTACTTGAGATATATAAAAGTATATTTTTATCATATATGAATTTAAATATAAATTTTTATTTATTAATAAATGACTTGTATTATTTAGTATAATAAGATCTGATAAATATATTTAAATATATAAAACGACTATATATAAGTTATATAATAAACATGTATAGATTTTGGAAGTCATTTTGGGTCAAGTTGACTTTTGTTGACTTTTGCATGTCGGTCTCGAGCATTAGGATTGTGATACACTACGACCTGACCTAAATTGTTAGACAGATATTGACCAACATATAAATATATATATACTTAATATAGGTTCATGAATTCGAGACAAACCCTGCACTTGTTCAGTGCCGTCATATACATAATTGCTACGAAATACAGTATTGTGAGTTTCATTTGCTCCCTTTTTAATTGCTTTTGCAATATATATTTTTGGGCTGAGAATACATGCGCTGTTTTATAAATGTTTTACGAAATAGACACAAGTACTAAAACTAATTCTACGTGGGTTTAAACCAGAAATATACCCTTAGCTTGGTAACATTAAACTACTTGTCTATGTACGGTAGGCGCGAATCCTAAAGATAGATCTATTGGGCCTGACAAACCCCATCCTGACTATGGGATGCTTTAGTACTTCGAGGTTATATTAAACACACCTGATCTGGTGTACTTCAGAGGGTAAAACATGAACGTTAAGGCTTGTTACCGGGTGTCTACAACTTATAGAATACTTTTATACATTTGCGAGTGTACATATATTTATAAACGGAAATCTTGTGGTCTATTAATATATTGAAATGATTGATATGATAAACCTATGAACTCACCAACCTTTTGGTTGACACTTTTAAGCATGTTTATTCTCAGGTATTAAAGAAATCTTCCACTGTGCATTAGCTCATTTTAAGGATATTACCTGGAGTCATTCATGACATACTTTGAAAGACGTTGCATTCGAGTCGTTGAGTTCATCAAGATTAATATTAAGTCAATTATAGTTGGATGTAATATGAAATGGTATGCATGCCGTCAATTTTTGATGTAAAGAAAGTTTGTCTTTTAAAAACGAATGCAATGTTTGTAAAACGTATCATATAGAGGTCAAATACCTCGCGATGTAATCAACTATTGTGAATCGTTTATAATGTATATGAACGGATCCTTTCAGTTGGTATCAGAGCGGTGGTCTTAGCGAACCAGGTCTTGCATTAGTGTGTCTAACTGATAGTTGTTAAGATGCATTAGTGAGTCTGGACTTCGACCGTGTCTGCATGTCAAAAGTTTTGTTTATCATTTTTAGTCGGAAATCATCTACTTACCATCCTTAGGAAATTACCTACTTATCATTCTTAGTCTAGACACGTCTTGCTGCATTGATTGCATGAATAGTGTATAGACAAAATTCATATCTTAGCGTATCTGCTAAATCATATCTTATCGTATCTATTACCGTAAACTTTTCCTGACATATTCCGTAAATTCTTCCGTAATCTATGAAATCTTTTGATCTATATATATATACATATTCTATGTAGTTAGAATACCACCCGATAGCCGGAAAATCATTTCGTATCAAAAAAATCCTTTATCAAATCGTACGAAATGGAATTCGTCATCAGTTCAAGTTCCTCGGATTCCGAAATGGAATCCCACTCAAGCTCCGAAAGTAGTGTGACTGGAATGGATCAACCAATCAGCCATCATCTATTCTGGATGAATTGGGGATGGGTTCGTAGCCTCCTTAATCATTAGAGACAAGAAGAAGGCGATCCTTTCCATCCACCACTTTGCCCTCTTGGCAATGAACCTGAAGCACTTACCGGCGAACCTGTTCGAAACACCATTTTCTCTCTCATTTCCAGAGTATCTCGTCATGATTATATACTACACCAAATTCTAGATCTTATTTATCAACTCGTCCGAACCGACAATCACCCCGGTGTAATAGAAGAAGTCAACGAGCTTCGCGCTCGGGTAGTGGCTTTGGAGAATATGGTGCAAAGGTTACAAACACCAGCAGCAGCACCAGCAGCATAACCAGTACCACCATCAACAACATCAACAGTACCATTACCACCACCAACAACAACCGCATCGCAAACCTCAACTTCACAATCTGTCCCACGAGCATCGACGTCATACGCCATGTAGATACTAAGGAATACCACAACGATGAAGTACTGATTCATAAATTCATTGGGAAAATATTCTACGACGATTATGTAATTTTTAAAGTTTAGAAATTATCTATGCTAGCCTTAACCATAAATCAAATGAGTTTAATTTAATATTAACTCATTAAATCTATATTATATCTGAAGAAATATACACATATATATTTCCATAAAGACTGTAATAAAATTCTTTTGTACAAAATATTAATTGTGAAATTTTTTTTAACGGGTAGGTAATACCTGAGAGATATATAAATTCACAATTAATATGTTACATTCTTCGAATCTGATTCAGCAAATCATCCATTATACTCCCTACTTTCACAACAATATACATTCTTTTATAGAAATCAAAACAACCATACTCATTCAAAATCTAATTACATATTCTGATTTTGAAATCTCAGAATTCGATTCAAGATATAACCGAAATCATTACTCTTATATTTCTACATCTTTCAAAACTATACTTTGACTTCAAAACTGTTCTAGAACCTCATTTCTATTCATGGAACTCACAAAAATATTTGTATCATTCAAAATCTTAGAACATCATATGTATATTAACAATTACAATATGTGTTCAAACACTTCGAAATTATTAAAGACATGCGAGATGATGATCCAACCACACATTACCCACTGCCATGCACCTGAAAAGCTCTCGAAACCAAAGTTATAGTTTAACACGTATCCGTGTCAGATCCTTTGATATTTATTACCAAATATAATTTTTCAATCTCTTTCCAAAATAGACAGTTTTGTCATAGCTTCAACAAATCACCTTCATTTGTTTATACGAATCAACCTTATTATAACAATTAACCCTTCATCATTGTTACCGGGGAACCTTTCATATCTCGCCACATTAGCAGTAAACTTATCAAAAACTTCATTAACCTTCGACTTAAGCCTCTCCGAAAAGCCACTATACTTATTCATTAAAACCCCATCATGTACTCACCTACATCCTGTAACAATAATTATCACACCAACTACTGGGAATTAGCAATCAGTATTTTGAATTTCGCGACAATTTTACGTCAAAAGTTATATGTATACATATAACGTCTATCTCCTAGACTTACATACTTCGAATGTGAATTTTCTGAAAAACATCCCAAACTATGAACTAGTTCTCCGAAATTGAAAAAATGCTGATGAAGCAGCAAAAACTGTAAATGACTTTAACAGTCAAAAGTTTGATGATAAAGAATAGTATGGTGGTAAAGCTGAGAAAAAGAGAAGGTTTGAAACTGGAAAACGGATTGAGCAGACCATGAAGGAGGCTGTGGACAAATCACAAAGACTAAACCTGCCTTCAAAGGATCCAAATGATTCAGAGTCTACTGAAATAGTTAGCAAACACCTTACTTCTTATTCTAAACCTTCACAGACAAATCTTCTTCATCATCCATCTATGTTAAGAATTCTAAGATATTATCGTATCTTTTATTATAAATATCTTGGATATTCCTGAAGATATTTTCACAACTATTCTTATCCAAAATCTTCTATCTATTCGCAATATCTGCGTTACAACCTAAAAAGAAACTGTGTTAGTTTCTAAATTCTGAAGAAAAAAAAAATTCGAATTTAAAATAGGAATGTTTTTGAAGTAGTATTGGGAACTGAAGCATGAGTTAGTATAATATAATGACACTTGATCAATGTGATTATATTACAGTAAGTCATACTGAGTTTCTAATAGAACGTGATGATTCACAGAACATACCGTCATCATGTACTATTTACACGACTCTTACATTCTACCCAATTTCCAAACATATTAAGAACATATCATCTTGATAGCTCTATATTTTAGGATATTCTGGTAATTTGCCAAATCAAGATCGTGCCATTACGATTTTCTTCTTGGAACATTAACTATGTTCATTCAAAAATTCATATCTACAAATTCTGGACCATTATCCGCTTGACTTAAGGTCGGGAAGAGAAAACGAAAGCATGAAGCTCCGAAATATAATGGAGAATATAAAGCCCGATAACAACCCCGAAATTACAAACCTTGTATATCAATGCGTATAGCAATATAAAAACACGGGAGGATGAAAAACACAATAACCCCAAGGTAATGGTAGAAGAAAATAACTTCCTCCGGTGGTAGATGAAAAAGAAGTATGACAGATATGAAAGTTAAGAGTATATCAAGAATCAATACTGGATGAAGCATATTAATGAATGCTTTAAAGTATGAATTGGGGAGAAAGACTAGAAGGTGTGAGCTGTGGAAATAAAGAAACGAAGGGGCGGATTTATAGTAAAATATCAGACAGAGAAATCGAGACAGATTATCGCATTTAATCAAATAAAATCCTGATTTCCTTAATCGCCAAAGAACCAAATCTTATTGCAAATATTTTCTTTAAATTCCATGAATTCCGAAAATCAATCATAACTACGTCATCGATTAAAACGAATATACGTTTACTCATTTCACTCTCTTGCGATAGCTTCACTTATACTCTTCGCGTAATCAAATTGTTTTATCTATATTACTCAATGATGATAAAACTCTATTTATCAACTCATATTCGTCATGAAAACATTTTTAAAGTTAGCCATGACGACCTCGATCAAATTTCGGGACGAAATTTCTTTAACGGGTAGGTACTGTGACGACCCGGAAATTTCCGACCAAATTTAAACCTAACATTTATATGTTTCCGACACGATAAGCAGAATTTGTAATGTTGAATCTCAAAAAGTTTGGAACTACATTCATGTAATCAATTACCCTTTGACCGTGTTTGACGATTCACGAACAATTATGTGTATATAGATATGTATATATAATATATAATAACTGAAAACATTAACAAAGTATTTGATATATATGATACTTTACATGAACGTATTTGTTTCGATATATTTATCGATAGAATTAAGAGATAATATCAAATGATTGAATTATCAGATACATTATGATATGATTACGGGCCAATGTTATGAGGTCCACTGTGATTTAAGAAATCTATTCTTTTTGACAATATTCGGAAAATGGTAAAGTGATCTATAAGTAAGAACGTGGAGTGTAAATAACTTAGATGTTGGATATCGACAAGTTAAGTAACTCGACATTTTTCATTAAGATGATTTCATACGTTTATTAAACCTTTGGATTTTATCTCATGCTTCACCAACAGACTGTAATTTAAAAACTTGAAACCTATTATGAATATATATAATTCTACTTTTCTAAAATGTTTTATGATATAACGATTTAAATTAATATTAAATATATTTATACGCGTATTATACGTACATAGTTTTATACTTTTACTATACTTTAACTTTACCTTTACTTTACTTTTACTTACTTTTACTTTACTTTAACTTTAATAATTCACTTTAATAATTCACTTTAATAATTTACTTTAATAATTCATATTTTAATAATTCACTTTAATAATTCATACTTTAATAATTCACTTTAATAATTCATACTTTAATAATTCACTTTAATAATTTAAAAATCTATTATAAATAGAATTCAATAGGTTTTATTATTTCATAGAAACTTGAAAATATATTTCTCTAAACTCTCTCAATCGAATTACATATATATATTTACTTAGTATTATTTCAAGATATTATTAGTATACATAAAATACTACGACGGAGTTATATTCAGACGATTTCAAAATAAGTTTTCAAACGGGATAGAGCTAAGAAAATTATGGGTTATAGCTATGGAGGTTATGGATATTGTTCGAGGGTATTGCTCGTGAGGTCAACCTAACTTTTATCATTTTCGTTGCGTCTACGTACTTTCCTGCAATATTGAATCACAATATTGATACGTGAGCATTCATATCTTATCTTTTATATATTAATAGTGTATCCCTGACTAGTGCTCGAGTATATATGATTATGCATGTTTGTATGCTTAGTTTCGTCGTTAAATAGTTTATGATAAATCACGAATTTGATACATATGCTACTGAGATAAGGTATATGATATGCATGTCGTTGAAAAGCTAAAGAAAAATTAATAACTTTTCATTTAGAAATCGTGTGGGTTCGATGAACGGATTAAAAGATATGGTCAACTGAATTATTATTAATTTTAATATTATTATTAAAACGATTATTATAATTGTTATCAGTTGATGTTATTACTAAAATTATTTTTATTACTAAAAATTAATATTTTTATTGAAACTATCATTTTATTATTTTTATCATTATTATTATTATCAATATTAGTTAATCAAATAAATATGCGTACAAAGATATTTTTACCACACGTAATATAATTACATTAATAATACATACCACTATATTTTTATGATATTAAGTGAATTTTATAAATTTTATTACTTGAGATATATAAAAGTATATTTTTATCATATATGAATTTAAATATAAATTTTTATTTATTAATAAATGACTTGTATTATTTAGTATAATAAGATCTGATAAATATATTTAAATATATAAAATGACTATATATAAGTTATATAATAAACATGTATAGATTTTGGAAGTCATTTTGGGTCAAGTTGACTTTTGCATGTCGGTCTCGAGCATTAGGATTGTGATACACTACGACCTGACCTAAATTGTTAGACAGATATTGACCAACATATAAATATATATATACTTAATATAGGTTCATGAATCCGAGACAAACCCTGCACTTGTTCAGTGCCGTCATATACATAATTGCTACGAAATACAGTATTGTGAGTTTCATTTGCTCCCTTTTTAATTGCTTTTGCAATATATATTTTTGGGCTGAGAATACATGCGCTGTTTTATAAATGTTTTACGAAATAGACACAAGTACTAAAACTAATTCTACGTGGGTTTAAACCAGAAATATACCCTTAGCTTGGTAACATTAAACTACTTATCTATGTACGGTAGGCGCGAATCCTAAAGATAGATCTATTGGGCCTGACAAACCCCATCCTGACTATGAGATGCTTTAGTACTTCGAGGTTATATTAAACACACCTGATCTGGTGTACTTCATAGGGTAAAACATGAACGTTAAGGCTTGTTACCGGGTGCCTACAACTTATAGAATACTTTTATACACTTGCGAGTGTACATATATTTATAAACGGAAATCTTGTGGTCTATTAATATATTGAAATGATTGATATGATAAACCTATGAACTCACCAACCTTTTGGTTGACACTTTTAAGCATGTTTATTCTCAGGTATTAAAGAAATCTTCCGCTGTGCATTAGCTCATTTTAAGGATATTACCTGGAGTCATTCATGACATACTTTGAAAGACGTTGCATTCGAGTCATTGAGTTCATCAAGATTAATATTAAGTCAATTATAGTTGGATGTAATATGAAATGGTATGCATGCCGTTAATTTTTGATGTAAAGAAAGTTTGTCTTTTAAAAACGAATGCAATGTTTGTAAAACGTATCATATAGAGGTCAAATACCTCGCGATGTAATCAACTATTGTGAATCGTTTATAATGTATATGAACGGATCCTTTCAAAATGAAACTCACCTTAGCAGCACATAAGGTCATTCATCAAAAAGTGACCGTAACTCGGAATGCAAGATTAACCGTAGATCTCAACGTATCAATATTGAGATTCAATATTGCAGGAAAGTACGTAGATGCAACAGAGATGATAAATACTAGATTTGACTTGCGAACAATACCCATAACCTCCATAGCTATAACCCATAATTTCCTTAGTTCTATCCCGTTTAAAGCTTGTTTTGAAAGTGACACGCTCATGACCTCGTCGTAATATTTTATGTATAATTTTACTAAAAATATTAAGATTAATAATAATAATAATAATAATCTTAATAATATAATAATAATAATAATAATAATAATAATAATAATAATAATAATAATAATAATAATAATAATAATAATAATAATAAATAAATAAATACGGAGTAATATGATTGAGAAAATAAACTGAACGAAATCAAGTTTTTATAGTATGTGGCCTGCTACAGTACCCCATGTGATCGCATGAGTTTTCAGTGTTTTTGCCATGTGATCGCATGGCCGCCTTATCCTGATTTTGTTTGCTAGTTCGTCGACATCAAATAGTGTTTTACTGTAGCAAATAGTGTTTACTGTAGCAAATAGTGTTTTACTGTAGCAAAGTCATTTTACCGTAGCAAATAGTGTTTTACTGTAGGAAAGTCGTTTTTACTTGTACATATATATATATATATATATATATATATATATATATATATATATATATATACATACATACATATAATTGTTCATGAATCGTCGAGAGCAGTCAAATGTAATGAAACAGTTCTAAAATTTTGAGATTCAACTTCATAGACTTTACTTATCGTGTCTGAAACGTTAAATCATTTAAAGATAAAGTTTAAATTTGGTCAAAAATTTCCGAGTTGTCACAGTACCTACCCGTTAAAGAAATTTCGTACCGAAATTTGAGTGAGGTCGTCATGGCTGACAATAAAAATGTTTTCATAACGAATATGAGTTGGTAAATAGAATTTTATCACCATTGAATAATACGGATAAAACAATCTGATTACTCGAAGCGTATGTGAGAAGTTATTGTAATAGAGTGAAATGGAGAATAGAAATTCGTCTTATCTCTTGATGTAGTAACGATTTATTTCCAAAATTTAAGGAATAGAAAATCTTCATAATTTAAATAAGATTCGATTCTTCGGAATTTAAGGAAATTAGGATTTCCTTTGATTAAATGCGTAATCTGCCTCGATTGCTATGTCTGATATTTTGCTATAAATTAACCTCTTCCGTTTCATTTATTCTCACCACTCCTATAATCTTCTTTATTATTTCATACTTACAAAAGATTTGTGAAAATGCTTCATCAAGTTCTGATTCTTGATATTTTCTTGGCTATCATATCATTCATTCTTCTTTTTCATCTGCAACCAGAGGAAGTTATTTTCTTCTACCATTACCTTGGGGTTATAGTATTTTTCATTCTCCCGTATCTTTATATTGCTATACGCATTTATATACACAGTTTGTAAATTTCGGGGTTGTTATCGGCCTTATATTCTTCTTTATATTTCAGAGCTTCATGCTTTCATTTTCTCTTCCTGACTTTAAGTCAAGCGAATAATGGTTCAGAATTCGTAGGTATGAAATTTTGAATAAACAATACTAACGTTCTAAGAAAGAAATTATAATGGCACGATCTTGATTTGTCAAATTACCAGAATATCTGGAAAAGACCGAATCATCAAGAAAAATATTTTCTTGATATGTTTAGAGATTAGAATGTAAGAGTCGTGTAACATGGCACATGATGAGGGTGGAATCTGTGAACCCTTATCACGTTCTATTAGAAACTCAGCATGACTTACTGCAATATAATCACGTTGATCAAGTGTCATTATATTATACTAATTCATGCTTCAGTTCCCAACACTACTTCAAAACATTAAATTTTTTCGAATTTTGCAGATGTTAGAAACTAAAATAGTTTCTTTTATGTTATAACACAGATAGCGCGAAGAGATGAATGATTTCAAATAAGAATGGTTATGAAAATATCTTCAGAAATATCGAGGATATTTATAATGAAAGATATGATGATATCTTAGAATATTTAAGATAATGATGATGATGAAGAATATTGTCCGCAAAGGTTTTAGAGTAAAGAGCAAGGTATTTACTAAGGATTTCAGCAGACACTGAATCATTTGGATTCTTTGAAGGTAGGTTCAGTCTTTGTGATTTATCCACAGCCTCCTTCATACTTTGCTCAATCCGTTTTCCAGTTCCAAACCTTCTCTTTTTCTCAGCTTTACCACCATACTATTCTTTATCATTAAACTTTTGACTGTTAAGGTCGTTTACAGTTTTTGCTGCTTCATCAGCATTGTTCCAATTTCAGAGAACTAGTTCATAGTTTGGGATGTTTTTCAGAAACTTCACATTCAAAGTATGTAAGTCTAGAAGATAGACATTATATGTATATATAACTGTTGACGTAGAATTGCTGCGATATTCGAAATACTGATTGCTAATTCCCGGTAGTTGATATGGCAATTATTGTTACAAGATGTGGATGAGTACATGATACAGTTTCAATGAGTATAAGGATTTTTCGGAAGGTCAAAGATCAATGAAGTTGTTGGTAAATTTACTGCTAATGTGGTGGAACATGAAAGGTTTCCCAGTAACGAAAACGTATGTGCCAAAATTACAAGTCTGAAAGGTCGTCGTTGACTGGTTGAATGGTTGATAATACTGGATACTTTGAAAAGGAATTGCAAGGTTATTTTTGGTAAAAACAATGCTAAAGGATCTTGCATAGTTTTGAAGTCAAAGTATAGCTTTGAAAGATGTAGAGATCTAAGAATGATGTCACCGGATCAGAGTTATGGCTTGGATTCTGATCCGTCGATATTAGAATATGTGATTGAATTTGTATGAAATAATTGTGTATCATTGTGAAGATAGTAAGTGTGATGACCCGAAATTTTTTGACTTATTTAAACCAATTCTCTATACGATTTATTATTTTAACACGCTAAACAAAGTCTGTTAGATTGAGTCTCAAAATTTTAGAACTGTTTCATATATACAATTACCTTTGATTACTCTCGACGATTCATGAACAATTATATGTATGTATATATATATGTACAAGTAAAAACGACTTTCCTACAGTGAAACACTATTTGCTACAGTAAAAATTACTTTGCTACAGTAAAACACTATTTGCTACAGTGAACACTATTTGATGTTGACGAACTAGCAAACAAAAACAGAAAAGGCGGCCATGCGATCGCATGGCAAAAACACTGAAAACTCATGCGATCGCATGAGCTACAGTATATCGAAAAGTACTATAAAAGGTCAGTTTTGCTCGACGATATTTTTCATAAATATATCTGTAACTTAAATTTTAATTTATAATTATAATTATAATTTAAGTTTAATAATAATAAAGTATATTCGAGGGTGTTTTAATTCGGGTTTCAAACCGCTTTAAGCTAAGGAAATATTGGGTATTGTTCGGGGTATTGTTCTTGAATCCAAGGTCAACCATACAGTCGTCTACCATCATTACGTCTACGCAATTTGCCAACAATATTGAGTCTCAATATTGAACTGTGAGTTATAGATCCCTTTTTAAATACTTTAAATATTTTTGGGCTGAGAATACATGCAATTTATTTTAAACGCGATAAGACACAAGTACATACTAAATTCTACACTGAGTTAAACCGGAAATCCCTTAGCTTTGGTAACTAGTAGCTGCCAGTACATAGGATATGGACTGGTGGGCACGAATAATTGTATATGGATCCATAGGGCTTGACATCCCCGTCCGAGCTAGAGCGCTAGCCTTTTAACGGACGTATGTTATTTGAGTTTAAGACACGTTGGTTTGCGTGTATTAAAACGAATGGGGTAATTATCACTATAGCGTTAAGTTTAGTTACCAGGTTGCTCTGTTACGTAGAATCTATTGATAAACTTTTGATGAAATCTTGTGGTCTATCTTTATACATGTTTATGACTCGAGCAATTAAACCTATAACTCACCAACATTCGTGTTGACTTTTTAGCATGTTTTATTCTCAGGTCCTTAGAATGCTTCCGCTGTGATGTGCTTGTTGCCTGCATGGAGTCTCTCATGCTTTGTACAAAGTTTATTGCATTCAAAATAATACTGCGTTGTGTAATAAATAATTGGACTGTGATATCAACCTGTAAATTAAAGACTTATGTATTTCGGGGTTTTGCTTATACCTAAGCACTTGCCCACATGTTTATAAATTTCTATGTTTAGAAAGTCACTTATTTTAATGAATGCAATATTTTATCAAAACGTATCATATAGAGGTCAAAACCTCACTGTGGAATCAATGATTAACGTGCCGCGTCATTAGCGATTTTGACGGGTCGTTACAGTTGGTATCCGAGCTTGAGGTCATAGGGAACCAGAAATTACATTAGTGTGTTTAACTGGTAATTGTTAGGATGCATTAGTGAGTCTGGACTATGACCATATTTGTTTTTACTGATTTTTGCTTATCATTTGGTCAAAAATATTATATGTGATATATTTATATGCTAACGTAATTGTTGTTTCAATTATGTGATAGATGACTTCCTCTAATCCTATCATTTTGTACGACTCGGAATCGGACACTGAATCTATTCTATCCACAACTGAAAAGGATGTTCCAATACCTATTAAAGAAGAAATTGTGTTAGCCGGGGAATCTCAACTCCCGGTAAACCCAGAGGAGGTTCCAGCTCCACCCAGCTTTAGTTTTCCGGAGCCACAGTATCGTTGGCATGGACCCATGATCCCTGGAGTAAACGAGGATCGTCCATTTCTAAACAAATATGGACATTGGTCCAGATATATCGCCGACGGGCGGGTTGTGCCGATTACGCCTGGCAGATTTCGGTTCATGACCACCGGTACATATTCTTGCAGTTCGTCATCATATTCTCCTACACATGACTCAGACAGTTCGTCATCAGACGAGATCAGTAAGGAGGAGGATTTCGCTAATGAAATAAAAGAGATCACTAAGGAGAAATTCCAACTTGCAATAGATAATAAAAACAACCACAATAATAAAATGTCCTTAATTATTAAAAAAGAACAGGACCATTCGATCCGTAACCACCCTTATTGTATTAAACCCACTGAGGCAACGGGTACCTCAAAACCCCAACTAAAAATAAAATACACTGCCAGAATGTCTGTCGGACCATGTGCACACAAACAATTGGCAGAGAGAACCAAATGGGAAGAAGTTTCTGATAGTTCTGAATAAACGACCTCGCAACCATAAATCTTCCATGCGCTATTTTATTGCTTATGTGTGCTACTCTATCTTGTTATGTAAAATAAGCATATGTAAAATATCAGTATTGCATGGTATTGTATTATTTTGGTTTATTAATAATAAATGCATGGAATGATTATTTGTATTATTACTACTTCTTATTATTATTATTACATAATAATGTAGTAACTCGCTATAATTTTTCATAGTGGAATATTATTAGGATTTTAGTAGTTAATTCCTTGTACTAGCTATTATGTATGAACTTAACGGGTAGGTAATACCCTAGAAATAATTATAAAATGCTAATAAGAAGAAAAGGCTTTTATAATAATCGGTTCATATTATTAATATGCTACGATTAACTATTGACAACTCATTTTACCTAAAATATTCTATATTATTAAATTATATCTGTTGTGTTTATTGAAGAAACATGTCTCAAATGTCGGATGCTGAGTTTGAGCAACTAGTCGAGAAACGTGTGAATGAAAGAATTGCTGCAGCCGAGGCAGCAAAAGCAACAGCCGAAGCAGCAGCCAAAGCAGCAGCCGTAAACACAAACTCACGAAACGGATGCTCATACAAAACTTTTCAAGGATGCAAACCACAGACGTTTAGTGGAACCGAGGGACCAGTCGGTCTAACCCGATGGTTTGAAAAGATGGAGTCCGTTTTCAAAATCAGTAATTGTGCGAATGGAGACAAGTCAAAGTATGCTTCGTGTACGTTACAAGACGGTGCACTTACTTGGTGGAACAATTATGCTAAAGCAGAAGGAATAGATACGGCATATGATATCTCTTGGGAAGAACTGAAAAAGATGCTAATCGAGGAGTACTGTCCTCGAAACGAGATCAGAAAAATGGAATCTGAGTTACGTAATCTGAAGGTTATTGGCGCGAATCTCAATAACTATGAAAAGTGTTTCATGGAACTATCCTTGTTGTGTCCCGAATTGGTGCCAAACAAGAAACGAAAGATAGAAATGTATATTGACGGTTTATCGATCAATATCAAAGGAAATGTTACATCGTCCAAACTGAATACGATGCAGGAAGCCATGACAATGGCACACCAACTCATGGACCAGATCACAGAGAGTTCAATTAAGGCACCAATTACCGAAGTCAAGACAACTGAAGGAAAGAGGAAATGGGAAGACTATAAGGGCAAAAGTACTCACCTGAAGAAACAAGAAACTTTTAAAGGTAAACAAGATGGGGCAACTGCAAGTCCAAACTATAAGGGACCCCATCCGTTCTGCAAAAGATGTTACACACATCATGCAGGTTATTGTCAAGTGGTCTGTGATAAGTGCAACAAGAACGGACATGTGGCGAAAGATTGTTATGCCACCGTTTCTGAAGTAAAGACAAAACTGACCGATGTCAAGAAATGTTTTGGATGCGGGAAGTCTGGTCACTTTATAAATCAATGCCCTGATAAGGAGAAGAACAAAGAACCCGCGCGTGGGAGGGCATTTAATGTTAGTGCCAGTAAAGCACGTGAGGATCCTAATCTTGTCACGGGTACGTTTACCGTTAATAATCAACTAGCTTCTATTATGTTTGATACGGGTGCTGATAGAAGTTATATGTGTAAAGACTTTAGTTTTAAACTAAAATGTGCATCATTACCTCTAGACGATAAATATACTATTGAATTAGCTAATGGTAAACTGATAAAAGCCGATAAAATTTGCCATGGTTGCGAAATGAATCTCGCTGGTGAAACCTTCAAAATTGATTTGATACCCGTAGAATTAGGAAGTTTTGATGTAATCGTTGGCATGGACTGGATGTCCAAAACAAGAGCGGAAGTTGTTTGCGCTGAGAAAGCAATCCGCATCCCTCGTAAGGATGAAACGTCATTAATGATTTATGGGGAGAAGAACAACTCAAAACTGAACTTTATCAGCTGTATGAAGGCCCAGAAACTTATAAGAAAAGGTTGTTATGCTATTCTGGCACACGTAAAGAAGATCGAACTGAAGAAAGAAGCATTGATGACATGCCGGTTGTAAGAGAATATCCCGGAGTATTTCCAGAAGAATTACCTGGGCTACCTCCACACAGATGTGTAGAATTCCAGATTGATCTCATACCAGGAGCTGCACCTGTAGCCCGATCTCCATATAGACTTGTACCTTCAGAAATGCAAGAATTACAAGACCAGTTGCAAGAATTATCGGACCGTGGATTTATTCGTCCTAGTTTTTCACCTTGGGGTGCTCCTATTCTGTTCGTCAAGAAGAAGGATGGATCTATGAGAATGTGCATAGATTACCGAGAATTAAATAAATTAACGATCAAGAATCGGTACCCATTACCGAGGATTGATGATTTGTTTGATCAATTGCAAGGATCAAGTGTTTATTCTAAGATTGATCTACGCTCCGGATATCATCAGCTGAGAGTGAAGGAAGAAGATGTTCCTAAAACAGCGTTCAGAACCCGTTACGGTCACTATGAATTTTTATTCATGCCTTTTGGATTGACTAATGCTCCAGCAGTATTCATGGATCTAATGAATCGCATCTGTAGACCGTATTTAGACAAATTTGTCATTGTTTTTATCGACGACATATTGATTTACTCGAAGAACAAGGAAGAACATGAGCAACACTTAAGACTGGTACTAGAAATACTCAAGAAAGAAGAATTGTACGCAAAATTTTCGAAGTGTGATTTCTGGTTACAAGAAGTACAATTTTTGGGCCATGTTGTCAGTAAACATGGAATTAAAGTTGACCCCGCCAAGATCGAAGCCATTAGTAAATGGGAAACACCGAAGACTCCAACACAAATCCGCCAATTCTTAGGTCTTGCTGGTTACTACCGAAGATTCATTCAAGATTTCTCTAGAATCGCCAAACCCTTAACTGCATTGACTCAAAAGGGAAAGAAGTATGATTGGTCCACAGAACAGGAATCCTCATTCCAGTTATTAAAGAAGAAGTTAACGTCTGCACCCATTTTGTCATTACCGGAAGGAAATGATGATTTCGTGATCTATTGTGATGCTTCACGCCAAGGTTTAGGATGTGTATTAATGCAGCGCACAAAAGTCATCGCATACGCCTCACGACAACTAAAAATTCATGAAAAGAACTATACGACGCACGATTTGGAACTTGGAGCAGTAGTTTTTGCACTCAAAATATGGAGACACTATCTATATGGCACCAAGTGTACAGTGTACACCGACCATAAGAGTCTTAAGCATATTTTTGATCAAAAACAACTCAATATGAGGCAACGTCGCTGGGTAGAGTTGTTAAACGATTACGATTGTGAAATCCGTTACCACCCTGGAAAGGCTAATGTTGTAGCTGATGCCCTAAGTTGAAAAGAAAGAGTAAAACCTCTTAGGGTCCGAGCTTTGAATATTACAATTCGTACTGATCTCACAAAGCAAATTCAAGCAGCACAGTTAGAGACTTTAAAAGAAGAAAATGAAAAAGGCGAAATGAGCAGAGGGTTAGAAAAACAGCTTGAAGTAAAAGCCGATGGAACCCTGTATTTTGCTGATAGGATATGGGTACCAAAACATGGTAATCTAAGGCAACTAGTACTAGATGAAGCACACAAAACGAGGTACTCAATTCACCCAGGAAACGGGAAAATGTACCACGATCTCAAGAAGTTTTATTGGTGGCCTAATATGAAGACAGAAATTGCTACTTATGTAAGCAAATGTTTGACGTATGCAAAGGTCAAAGCTGAGCACCAAAAGACGTCAGGATTACTGCAACAACCAGAAATTCCGCAGTGGAAATGGGAAAGAATAACTATGGATTTCATTACGAAATTGCCAAGGACTGCAAGTAGTCATGATACTATTTGGGTGATAGTTGATCGTCTAACTAAATCATCTCACTTTTTACCAATAAAGGAGACAGACAGTATGGAGAAATTAGCACGCCTATATTTGAAGGAAGTAGTTTTCAGGCATGGTGTACCCATCTCTATCATATCTGATCGCGACACCCGATTCACATCACGTTTCTGGCAGTCATTACAAAAAGCATTGGGAACTCGATTAGATATGAGCACCGCTTATCACCCACAGACAGATGGTCAAAGTGAAAGAACAATACAAACATTAGAAGACATGTTACGGGCATGCGTGATTGACTTTGGAACCAGTTGGGATCGACACTTACCGTTGGCAGAATTTTCATACAATAACAGCTATCATACGAGCATCAACGCAGCGCCATTTGAAGCAATTTACGGTAGAAAGTGCAGATCTCCTATATGTTGGAGTGAAGTAGGAGAAAGACAACTTACTGGACCAGAAATTATTCACGAAACCACCGAAAAGATCATTCAAATACAACAGCGATTGAAAACAGCCATGAGTCGCCAAAAGAGTTATGCTGATGTAAGAAGAAAACCGCTAGAATTTCAAGTGGGCGACAAAGTCATGTTGAAAGTGTCACCCTGGAAAGGCGTTGTACGATTCGGCAAACGAGGAAAGCTAAGTCCTAGGTACGTAGGACCCTTTGAAATCACCGAAAGAATTGGAACAGTTGCTTATCGATTAAAGCTACCGCAAGAACTTAGTAGTGTTCACAACACATTTCACGTGTCAAATTTGAAGAAATGTTTTGCTGAAGAGGATGTCGTAATTCCTCTTGACGAAATACGAATCAATGATAAACTCCATTTTATCGAAGAACCTGTTGAAATCATGGACCGTGAGGTCAAACAATTAAAACAAAGCAAAATACCGATAGTTAGGGTTCATTGGAACGCAAGACGAGGACCCGAGTTTACTTGGGAACGTGAAGATCAGATGAAGCAAAAGTATCCACATTTGTTCACTGATATCGCTCATGAAACAGGTACTACTCAAAATTTCGGGACGAAATTTTCTTTAAGGGGGAGGCACTGTGATGACCCGAAATTTTTTGACTTATTTAAACCAATTCTCTATACGATTTATTATTTTAACACGCTAAACAAAGTCTGTTAGATTGAGTCTCAAAATTTTAGAACTGTTTCATATATACAATTACCTTTGATTACTCTCGACGATTCATGAACAATTATATGTATGTATATATATATGTACAAGTAAAAACGACTTTCCTACAGTGAAACACTATTTGCTACAGTAAAAATTACTTTGCTACAGTAAAACACAATTTGCTACAGTAAAACACTATTTGCTACTGTGAACACTATTTGATGTCGACGAACTAGCAAACAAAAACAGAAAAGGCGGCCATGCGATCGTATGGCAAAAACACTGAAAACTCATGTGATCGCATGAGCTACAGTAAATCGAAAAGTACTATAAAAGGTCAGTTTTGCTCGACGATATTTTTCATAAATATATCTGTAACTTAAATTTTAATTTATAATTATAATTATAATTTAAGTTTAATAATAATAAAGTATATTCGAGGGTGTTTTAATTCGGGTTTCAAACCGCTTTAAGCTAAGGAAATATTGGGTATTGTTCGGGGTATTGTTCTTGAATCCAAGGTCAACCATACAGTCGTCTACCATCATTACGTCTACGCAATTTGCCAATAATATTGAGTCTCAATATTGAACTGTGAGTTATAGATCCCTTTTTAAATACTCTAAATATTTTTGGGCTGAGAATACATGCAATTAATTTTAAACGCGATAAGACACAAGTACATACTAAATTCTACACTGAGTTAAACCAGAAATCCCTTAGCTTTGGTAACTAGTAGCTGCCAGTACATAGGATATGGACTGGTGGGCGCGAATAATTGTATATGGATCCATAGGGCTTGACATCCCCGTCCGAGCTAGAGCGCTAGCCTTTTAACGGACGTATGTTATTTGAGTTTAAGACACGTTGGTTTGCGTGTATTAAAACGAATGGGGTAATTATCACTATAGCATTAAGTTTAGTTACCAGGGTGCTCTGTTACGTAGAATCTATTGATAAACTTTTGATGAAATCTTGTGGTCTATCTTTATACATGTTTATGACTCGAGCAATTAAACCTATAACTCACCAACATTCGTGTTGACTTTTTAGCATGTTTTATTCTCAGGTCCTTAGAATGCTTCCGCTGTGATGTGCTTGTTGCCTGCATGGAGTCTCTCATGCTTTGTACAAAGTTTATTGCATTCAAAATAAAACTGCGTTGTGTAATAAATAATTGGACTGTGATGTCAACCTGTAAATTAAAGACTTATGTATTTCGGGGTTTTGCTTATACCTAAACACTTGCCCACATGTTTATAACTTTCTATGTTTAGAAAGTCACTTATTTTAATGAATGCAATATTTTATCAAAACGTATCATATAGAGGTCAAAACCTCACTGTGGAATCAATGATTAACGTGCCGCGTCAATAGCGATTTTGACGGGTCGTTACAGTAAGTATAGTTAATGATTTTTGAATCAAAATTGAAGAATGTACAGTGTAACATATTAATTGTGAACTTAAATATTTCTCGAGTAGTACCTACCCATTAAAGATTTCACAATTAATACTTTGTACAAAAGAATTTTTATTACCGTCTTTATGAAAATATATGTATGCATATTTTTCAAATCTAATACAGATTTAATGAGTTAATATCATATTAAGCTCATTTAATTTTCGACTTGACTTAGAAATGATTAATCTCTAAAACATTAAAGATTACATAATCTTTGCGGAGTATTTCGCTAATGTAATCGATACTTCATTATTTATTCTTATTTCTCGGTGAAGGATGTTGATGCTTGTGGAATCATTGTGAACCTTACAAGGCACAGATGATGTTTTCTGGAAAGTTTCGAGTACATCGAAAATGAGAATGTAAAATCAATTATGTAATTGAATAATACACTTGGTTTATTATGAAATGGAATTCATTAAGTTGAAACAGAGATTGTAGTTAACAATGGTTAAGTTGTTAAAGAAGGATGTACATCATTTCATATTAGTAATATGAACTAACCGAGTAGTACCTACCAGTTAAGATTCACACGTAATAGCTTAGTACGAAAAGATTTATTTTGATTTCAAAATTCATATATATTAAATATACATAAAATTTCTTCAAGGGAAATATGTTAATACTTCATCGGTTATTGTTGCTGGTATTTCTTGGTAACTACGATGTGTATGACGTTGATGTTCAAGGTACATATTGTGATGTTGAGGCTTGCGGTGTGGATGTTGTTGGTGGTGGTAATGGTACTGTTGGTGTTGTCGTCGGTGGTACTGTTGATGCCGGAGATTCTGCTGGTGCTTGTAACCTTTGCACCATATTCTCCAAAGCCACTACCCGAGAGCGAAGCTCGTTGACTTCTTCTACTACACCGGGATGATTGGCGGTTTGGACGAGCGGATGAATAAGATCCAGAATTTGAGAGAGTATATGATCATGACGAGATATTCTGGAGATGAGAGAGAAAATGGTATTACGAACAGGTTCGCCGGTAAGTACTTCAGGTTCTTCGCCAAGAGGGCAATGTGGTGGATGGAAGAGATCGCCTTCTTATTGTCTACAATAGTTAAGTAGGCTACGAACCCATCCCCAATTCATCTAGAATAGATGATGGCTAATTGGTTGATCCATTCCGGTTACGCTGTCTTCGGAATTCAGGTGAATATCCATATCGGAATAGCTGTCAGAGTTTAAGGAATTTGAACTAGATAGGGGATCCATCTTGTATAATTAGGGAGATGATTTTTTTATATATGAATTAGATTATAGAATTTAGTTTGGTATTCTTCAATACATAATTTACATATGTATATATAATACCAAATTCCATAAATCACGGAGAAATTTTCGGAAGATGTCAGGAAAGTTTACAGTAACAGATACGCTAAGATATGAATTTTGTCTATACACTATTCATGCAATCAATGTAGTAAAACGTGTCTAGACTAGAAATGATAAGCAGGTAATTTTCGACAAAAAATGATAAGCAAAACTTTTGACATGCAGACACGGTCGAAGTCCAGACTTACTAATGCATCCTAACAACTATCAGTTAGACACACTCATGCAAGACCTGGTTCGCTAGGACCAACGCTCTGATACCAACTATGACGATCGCTCCAAATCCATATGGACGAACACGTCATTCATCGATTTCATTGCTAGGTATTTGACCTCTATATGATACGTTTTGTAAACATTGCATTCTTTTGAAAAGGCACACCATAAATGAATATTTAAATCAAAGGTTTTCGACATCTGATGATTTCTACATATAGATAATCACCGTAATATAATAATTTACAATAATACTTCCGTTGAGAATGCAGTCAAAATAAGATACATGGTGATGATTTGGTGAATGCAACATTTCCTTGAAAAATATGCCATGTATGACTCCATGCACATAGCTTGTCTAACATATAAGCAAACAGCGAAAGACTTCTAGGGAACTTGAGAATAAACATGCTTAAAAGTGTCAACACAAAGGTTGGTGAGTTTATAGTTTTAATGTTGCACATAATCTGTATATAAAGGTGAATCACAAGTTTTCAGTTGTTTCATTCAGAAACGTTTATCAAAATATTCTACGAAATTGAGCAACCTGGTAACTAAACTTAACGTATATATAATTAATACCCTTTGTATAATCATCTTAATAATACACGCAAACCAACGTGTACGCTTCTCAAATAGCATACGTCCGTTAAAAGGCTAGTGCTCTAGCTCGGACGGGGATATCAAGCCCTATGGATCTATATACTACTACTCGCGCCCACCAGTTCTTATAACTGGCAGTTACTAGTTACCAAAGCTAAGGGATTTTCGGTTCAAACTCAGTGTAGAATTAAGTATGTACTTGTATCCATTGCGTTTAAAATAAAGTGCATGTATTCTCAGCCTAAAAATATATATTGCAAAAGCATTTAAAAAGGGAGCAAATGAAACTCACCTTAGCAGCACATAAGGTCATTCATCAAAAAGTGACCGTAACTCGGAATGCAAGATTAACCGTAGATCTCAACGTATCCATATTGAGATTCAATATTGCAGGAAAGTACGTAGACGCAACAGAGATGATAAATACTAGATTTGACTTGCGAACAATACCCATAACCTCTGAAAGGACCCGTTCATATACATTATAAACGATTCACAATAGTTGATTACATTGCGAGGTATTTGACATCTATATGATACATTTTACAAACATTGCATTCATTTTTAAAAGACAATCTTTCTTTACATCAAAAATTGACAGGCATGCATACCATTTCATAATATCCACTATTCAACTATAAATTGATTTAATAATAATCTTTGATGAACTAAATGACTCGAATGCAACGTTCTTCGAAATATGCTATGAAAGACTCCAAGTAATATCTTTAAAATGAGCAAATGCACAGCGGAAGATTTCTTTAACACCTGAGAATAAACATGCTTTAAAGTGTCAACCAAAAGGTTGGTGAGTTCATTAGTTTATCATAATCATTTATTTTCATCATTTTAATAGACCACAAGAATTTCATTTCCAGTTCTCATAAATATACGTCCCATGCATAGAGACAAAAATAATCATTCATATGGTAAACACCTGGTAACCGACATTAACTAGATATATATAAGAATATCCCCTATCATTCCGGGATCCTCCTTCTGACATGATATAAATTTCGAAGTACTAAAGCATCCGGTACTTTGGATGGGGTTTGTTAGGCCCAATAGATCTATCTTTAGGATTCGCATCAATTAGGGTGTCTGTTTCCTAATTCTTATATTACCAGACTTTAATAAAAAGGGGCATATTCGATTTCGATAATTCAACCATAGAATGTAGTTTCAATTACTTGTGTCTATTTCGTCAAACATTTATAAAAGCGCATATATTCTCAGTCCCAAAAATATAAAGGGTAAAAAGACAAATGAAACTCACCATACTGTATTTCGTAGTAAAAATACATATAACGTCATTGAACAAGTGCAAGGTTGGCCTCGGATTCACGAACCTAAATTAATTATATATATTTATGTGTTGGTCAATATTTGTCTAACAAATTAGGTCAAGTCATAGTGTACCACAATCCTAATGCTCGAGACTAATATGCAAAAGTCAACAAAAGTAAATTTGACTCAAAATAATTTCCAAAAATCTATACATGATTAATATATAGTTTAAATATCGTCGTTTTATATTTTTAAATATTTTTAAAAGATTTATTAGAGTAAATAATATAATTTATTTATTAATAAATAAAATTTTATATTAAATTTATATAATAAAATATACTTTTATATATATTAAGTAATAAAATTTATAGGGTTCATTTAATATCATAAAGATAATATGATAGGTATTATTAAAGTAAGTTATTATACATAGTAAAATATGTTTGTATCACATATTTATTTGATAAAATAATATCTATAATGATAGTAAGTAAAAGTTGTATTATTTTGTAATAATAATTATTATTATAAAAAATCAATGTTTATAATTACTAAGATGACATTATGATAAAACGATAATTCTAATTATGATAACTTTAATATTTACGATAATTTTTAATATTATCTTTAAAATAATAATTCTATTTAAAATAATAATAATAATGATATTTTATAGTAACAATGACATTTCTATTAAAATGATAATTTTTCTTAAAATGATAACTTTAATACTAACGATACTTTTAATAATAATAGTAATGATAAAAATAATAAGAACGATAATTTTATCTAAATCAATATCTTATAATATTTTAATTTCATCATGATACTCTTACCCATTATTTCCTAATCGTTTCGTTTAATAGCTTTTAATCGTCTTTTATATCGTGTTCATAATAATGATAATAATAGTAATCAAAATAATTAGGTGTTACAAATATTTGTTTTAATTACACTAATATTAATAATGATAGTTACTATAACATTATTAATGATAATACTAATAATTATCTTAATGATAATATAGTAATAATAATAATAACAATAACAATAACCATTTTTAAATAATGATATATATATTAATAATTAATAATGATAATAATAATAAAAATACCAATAATAATAATAATAATAATAATAATAATAATAATTGGATAATAATAATAATAATACTAATTATAACTTTAACGATAATAACGATAGTAATAATAACAAAAATAACAATTTTTAATGATAAATCCCTTTTATTGATAAAGATAATAATAATGATAATAATAAGATAAAACTAGAACGACGATAAAAACGACGATAATAATAATCATTTTTAATAAAAATATCAAAAATTCAATTAATTATAACTTCTAATCCGTTCATCGAAACCATTCGATATCTAAAGGAAAAGTTCTTAATTTTTCGCTAGCTTTCCAAGGACATGCATATCTTATACCTTATCTCAACCGCAAGTGTAACTAATTCAAGATTCAACCTAACCTGTCTAAGGGCAATATCAAAAGTACAAGCATGCATAATCTTAAATACTCGAGCACTAGTCAGGGATACACTATTAGTATGTAAAAGTTAAATTATGAGTAATCACGTATCAATATTGAGATTCAATATTGCAGGAAAGGTACGTAGACGCAACGGAAATGATAAACACTATATTGACCTCACGAGCATACCCATGAACCATACTCAATCACCTCCATAGCTATAACCCATAATTTCCTTAATCTTATCCCACTCGAAAAACAATTTCGAAATCACTCGAACAGCACTCCGTCGTAATATTTTATGTATACTAATAATATCTTGAAATAATACGGAGTAAATATATATATGTAAATCGATTGAGAGAGTTTAGAGAAAAATATTTTCAAGTTTCTATGAAATAATGAAACCTATTGAATTCTATTTATAATAGATTTTTGAATTATTAAATTGAATTATTAAAGTATGAATTATTAAAGTGAATTATTAAATTATGAATTATTAAAGTGAATTATTAAAGTATGAATTATTAAAGTGAATTATTAAAGCTAAAGTAAAGTAAAAATAAAGTAAAGGTAAAGTTTAAGTATAGTAAAAGTATAAAACTATGTACGTATAATACGCGTATAAATATATATAATATTAATTTAAATCGTTATATATATTTAATAAAATAAAGTATAAATATCGTTATCTTTATCATACTAGTTAAGTAATGAGTTGTTAAAAGTGGTTCTAGATATTTATAAAAGTTATATACGTTTTAATAATAAAGTTCTTTTTAAACTGAAAACGTTTTTGTACGTTTGAAACTAAATAGATCAATCGAGTCTTTATGAGATTCAATCTTCCACTATCCTTTGTCTAGTTCTCAATGATTGACAATTTGTTCTTATTTATAAATCACTTTACCATTTTTCAAAAACTGTTAAAATGAAAAGATTTCTCAAATCAACGTGGGCCTTTCAACAGAGACTTGTAATCATAATTCAATATATCTGATAATTCAATCATTTGATCTTATCTTCTAATTCCATTGATAAACATTTTGAAACAGGTACAATCATATAAAGTATTTAATCTAATATTTTGTTTACGTTTCAAGTTATAATATATTTACATATATACATATATAATCATATTCGTTTAATGGTTCGTGAATCGTTGGAACTTGGTCGAGGTTGAATGAATGTATGAGCATAGTTTAAAATTCTTGAAATTTAACTTAACAAATATTGCTTATCGTGTCGGAAACATATAAAGATTAAAGTTTAAATTTGGTTGGAAATTTTCGGGTTGTCACAGTACCTACCCGTTAAAGAAATTTCGTCTCGAAATTTGAGTGGAAAGGTCGTGAATGATAATAAGTATGTTTTCATGATGCATACGGGCTGAAAATTAGAGTTTTATCATCAGCAAATAATTTGGATAAATAATCCATTTATATGAAGAGTACGAATGAAGCTAACATAGAAGAGTGAAATGAGTAAGTGTAGATTCATCTTATCATTTGACGTAGATATGATTGATTCCCAGATTTCAAGGGATTTGAAGAAAATCTTTTTAATAAGATTTGACTCTCCGGTAATCAAGGGAATTAGGATCTGCTTTAAATGCGATCATCCATTTTAATTGTTCTGTCGGAGATTTTCTTATAAATTCACCTCCCTCGTTTCCTTACAACTCACACCTTATGTTGATGCATTTTATGCAAGTCCCTAGACATCTACCCACGTCCATTGCAGGTACAACAGTTTACAGGCCACCATGATTGCTCGTTATTATCCTATCCGTGTTTGTATGTGGATACAGGAACTGCAGGAACGAGATTTAGATGTTTGACTATGTTAGACTTAGTCAGACGTACGAGTGAAGCCTCACTAGTACGGCTGACAGGCTCATACGCATGGTTGATGCTGAGCTAAGTCACAATTACAACCTAAATGATAAGACTCGAGTGAGTGATCATCCGTACGGCTGATGAAGCCAACTCGTACGTGTGATGAATGAATCGTATGGGTGAGTCAACAGCAGGGGTATATAAAGTCTTATGTTCTTCATTTTAGGTTAAGCCTCTCATTTGTTACACACACTCAGATCTAGTGAGCTCCTCCGATTCTCTCTCAGTCCAAATCACCTAGGTGGTGAATAATAGCTCTAGGTGTTGATCTAATCACACTTGATTTAGTTGTGGTTTGACTAAATTAATCAAAAAAAACTTAACCTATTCACTAAAGGGTTTGATTCACTTATTCTGCCATTGTGTGAGTTAAATCTATTGATTTCTAAGTTCCTAGTCATGTTTCATCACCTTCTATTCTTTCCCCCTCAACTCATATTTTAAAGTATTCATCAATATGCTCCATCCAGTTCTGATTCTCGATATACTTCTAACTTTCATATCGGTCATTCTTCTTTTTCATCTACCGCCGGAAGAATCTATTTACTTATACTATACTCTTGGGTTTATAGTGTTTCTAGTTCTCCCGTGTCTTTATATTGCTATATGCATCGATATATATGGTTTATAATTTCTGGTTTATCGTTGGACGTTATATGTTCCCTTATATTTCAAAGTCTCTGCTTATGTCTTCTATAATCATTATCATTCACAGTTAATGCTCTCTTTTATTTGCTGCAATTTATACCCCAATTTCTATTTCGGAGTTTTGTCCTTTTGTTTCTTCTTCTTGCGATTAAGCACCACTTGTAATGGTCCAGAATTCACAGATATGAATTTCGGAATGAACATTGTTAATGTTCTAGGAAGGAAATTGTGATGGCACGATCTTGACTTGTAAATTACTAGAATACCTTGGAAAAGGCCGAATCATCAAGAAATATTTTCTTGATATTTTAGAGGTTAAATAGAATACAAGAGTCGTATAACATGGCACATGATGATGTTATGATCTGTGAATCATCACGTTCCATTTAGAAACTCAGCATGACTTACTGTAATACAATCACGTTGATCAAGTGTCATTATATTATACTAATTCATGCTTCAGTTCCCAACACTACTTCAAAATATTCCTATTTTAAACTTGAATGTTTCAGAATTTAGAAACTAAAATAGTTTCTTTTATGATGTAATACAGATAGTGCGAAGAGGTAAATGATTTCAAATAAGAAAAATTAAGAAAATATCTTCAGAAATATGGAGGATATTTATAATGAAAGATATGATGATATTTTAGAATTTCTAATATCAGAGGATGATGAAGAATATTGTCCGCAGGGGTTTAGAGTCAGGAGCAAGGTATTCGTTAATGACTTCAGCAGGTACTGAATCATTTGGATCCTTTGAATTCAGGTTCAGTCTTTGTAATTTGTCCACAGCCTCCTTCCTACTTTGCTCAATCCGTTTTCCAGTTTCAAAACTTCTCTTTTTCTGCACTTTGCCAGCACACTTCATCATTATTATCCAGCTTTTACCGTTTAAAGTCGTTTTTAGTTTTTGCTGCTTCATCATCATTTTTTCCATTTTCGGAGAACCAATTCTTAGTTCGGAGTGTTTTTCAGAAACTTCACATTCAAATTAAGTCCAGAAGATAGACGTTATATATACACATATAACTGTTGGCGTAGACATGCTGCGAGATTTCAAAATACTGATTGCTAATTCTCAATGATTCGTATGGCAATTTTCATTACAAGATGCGAATGAGTAAATGATGGGGTTTCAATAAATAATTATAATGACTTTTTGGAGAGGCTAAAGTCAAAGGGTAATGAAGTTGTTGGTACATCTGCTAATAATGTGGTAGAATGTAAAAGGTTCCCTGATAACGATGGTGTATATCTCAAGGTTATAATAAGGTTAGTCTGACTGAAAAGTCGAAGTTGACTTGCTGGAGCTGTGACAAAACTGGCTACTTTGAATAGGAGTCGCAAAGTTATTTTTGCTAATAAATGCCAAAGAATCTGACGCGAATATGTTGTTTAAACTTTTACTTTGGTTTCAAGAGTTTTTTGGGTACATAACTGTGGGTAACATGTGGTTGGATCAACATCTCGATTGCTCATCATTCGAAGTGTCTTCATAAATTTTCGAAGGGTTTGAACACAGATTGTAATCGTTAACATACATTTGATGTTCTAACACAGTTTTGAAGTCAAAATATAGCTTGTGAAAGATGTAAGGATCTAAGAGTGATGATTTTGGTCATATCTCGAGTTGAATTTTGAGATTTCGAAATCAGAATATGTAATTAAATTTTGAATGAGTATGGTTGTTTTGATTTCTATAAAAGAATGTATATTGTTGTGAAAGTAGGGAGTATAATGGATGATTTGCTGAATCAGATTCGAAGAATGTAACATATTATTTGTAAATTTATATATCTCTCGGGTATTACCTACCCGTTAAAAAAAAATTCACAATTAATATTTTGTACAAAAGAATTTTATTACAGTCTTTATGAAAATATATATATGTATATTTTCTTCAGATGTAACATAGATTTAATGAGTTAATGTTAAATTAAACTCATTTGATTTACGGTTGAAACTAGAATTGAATAATCCCTAAAGGCTTTAAAAAGTACATAACTTTTACGCAGTATTTCTTTAATGACATTGAAATTATGAATCAATACTTCGTTATTTGTTGATGTATGATGTTCGGTTCGTGGAATTCTTGTGAATTTCGCAAAGTACGAATGATGTTATCTGAAAAGTTTCGGGTACATCGATGATGAAAGTGTAAAATCAAATATATACTTGATTTATTATGAATTGGAAATTGTTGAATTGCGACAGAGATTGTAGTTAACGCTGGTTAAGTTGCGACTGAAGGACGTACATTATTGCATATTTGTAATATGAATTAACCGAGTAGTTAAGATTCACACACAATAGCTTAGCACGGAAAGATTTATTTCAATATATATATATATATATATATATATATATATATATATATATATATATATATATATATATATATATATATATATATATATATAATATACATATAATTTCTTCAGAGGGAATGAGTTAATTCTTCATAACTCATTGATACAATATACACGTTATTGATTCGTAATGATGTCCACAGTGATTCTTGAACTGACGGAGTTTGTGATGTTATCGGTGTTGTTGATTCGGATGTTGACTGTACTGACAATGCTGGTAATGCTGACGGTACTGTTGATGCTGTTGGTAAAGCAATTTTAGCTTGTTAATCACACACCATTTTTGTCAGGGTTTCTACTCTTCCTTCTATCATTTTGGTTCGCTTAACTGATTTATGGTTAGGGCTAGATTAGATAATCTCTAAGACTTTAGAGATTACATAATCTGTAACATCCCGCGTTTTTCCGTTAAATTTAATTTTAACACCGTCTTTTTTTTTTTTAAAACATAATCTTTCGTATTTAAAGTAATAGTTTCCGTGAGTAACGTTCATTATATTTCCGCTATTTAATTATAACATCACTCGGTTACTCGAGCGTTTTTAAAATATTTCGTTGGTTAATTCCCGCACCCGCTTTGAAACTTGAGGGACCGAAGTTGTCAAGTGGGCAAACTAGTTGACTAGGTCAACTAGTCAACCCACCATTCTCATCCATTCAATCCCTCCATCTCTCTCCCTTTTCTCTCTAGCTCAAGAACCCCATTTCTCCCAACTTCACTAAATCATCATCTAAATTCGATCTAGGAGGCTTACAACAAAACAAATTACATTTTCGTGATCCTCTCTTCATCCTCTACGATTTGATACTAACTACACCGATTTTGGGTAACATTTCTAAAACTATAGATTTCTTTAAATTCGTGTTTTTGACTTGAAATGTTGTTAGTTAGTGTCTATGGCTCGTGTCTAGCATGATTATATGATTTGTATGCTCGATCTTGATGTTTTGGTGTAACTAGCTTGAAAATGAAAAGTGGATGCTTAATCCTTGATTTTGGATGAGTTAATGTTGTTAGATTGTTAAAGTGCATGTTTTAATTGTGTTACTAGTATCATTAGCCACATTTGGATGTGTAGGTTGATTAAGGAAACTTCAAAAACCCGATTAATGATTTTGTGATGTTTGACTAGGGTTTGATAGTTCTTGACATGAACTTTTGGAAGCTTAAATGCCATGGAATGTTAATTGTTAGTGTCTAGTAGTAATGTATGCTTCATTACCTTCAAAACGGCATATCGTATGTGTAAATTGGATTCCCGAATCATAAAATACGTTTTACGAACTTGAAACTTGAAAACAAACCTTTCTCGATCAATTGACGAGTTTTCGTTTATTGTAAATGATGTTTTTGATTGATGATATGTGGTTAGTTGTATTCCTTGTCGAAATAGCTTTCCGATGATATAAAATACATGTTCTAATTGTTTGCGGATCATAAAATGTGATTGTTTGTGTTTTGGTTCGTGCATACTTTGAAAACTGACCAGAAATCCCTGCACAGAGGGTGGCGCGGCGCGCCCCTTCCCCGCGCGGCGCGCCGATGTGCCTGGTCAGATTCTGACCTCCTCGTCCCGTTTCACGTGAAATGTTTGACTAGCTATCGACCTCCGATTCACATGAAACTTGTTCTAATATGCTTATATATGAGTAAAAACCTCAGAAAAATAGTTCGGGACCGAACCCGAACGCGTTGACTTTTTTTCGTTGACTTTGACCAAGTTTGACTTTTAGTCAAACTTAACCAAACTTTTAATGCAATCTTCCTAACATGTTTTTATACTTGTATCTTGCATGAAACTTGACAATTTGCTTCACATGCTACATAATCGAGTCGTGTCGAGCCATAGGACTAATTGAACACATTTCACCCGACCTTGTGTCGTAACCGGTTAATTGATATAACTTACTTGTTTAGGTCAAGGCTAAGCAACTTTCATGCACACGTTTACTTGTTGAAGTACTTTTATACTCGTGCACTCGAGGTGAGATCATAGTCCCACTTTTACTCTTTTTGAACTTATATTGGGATGAGAAAACATAAACGATTCTTTTGAACTAAGTGAACACAAGAACGGGAAAACAAACATTCTACATACGAGTTTAGAACAAAATCCTCAATTCGATTATCATTAGTTACACTTGCCGGGTGTAAGCGAGAACTTATGTTATATGGCCATATGGGTTTGACAGCCCTCATCCTTGACGGTTCGCTACCGTCTACGGATGAAATATATTTTCGAGAATCAGTGTTTGTTCTAGCACTAAGTGATGGGGTATACAATGGAAGGAATGTTAAGCTTTGATAATTGGGTGCTCGTGAAACAAACTTTTGGAATGTATTACTATTATTTCATTGATGCAAATCTTGTGGTTCACTTGTACTTACTTACTTAAACCTATGATTTCACCAACGTTTTCGTTGACAGATTTCTATGTTTTTCTCAGGTCATGCACGATATGTGAAACATGCTTCCGCTTACTATTTGATACTTGCATCCGATGTCGAGTATACATGCATTTCATGGAGCGTCTTTTGACTTTACTTTAAACCGTGTCGCCTAGATTTCAATCGTACTTATAACGTTGTAACTTAACTTTTGGTTGAACAATCCTTGTAAACTTTGAAACAATCTTTATTTTGAAATGAAGGCGACATATTTTGGTCAAACGTTATCTTAAAGACTTATAATCAGGTAATGGGACCCACGTAGCCGACGCCGTCACTTGACGATTTGTCGGGGTCGCTACAGTTGGTATCAGAGCCTTGGTTGTAGGGATTTAGAGTTCATTTGTGTCCACCCCGAGTCATAGGGTACATAGGTGAATCTAGACTACAACCGGCATATAGACTGAAGTAGGAATTATTTGACAAATTGTGCATTTATACTCGAACTCTTCTATCATATCTAACTCGTATTCGATCTTGATCTTACGTTGATAAATTTTGTTGATGCGCCACCTTGACTTTATGAAGTAATGTTAAATGCACATGAGAATCAGGGTAATATAATTTCCGGGATTATATTACGGTGATTCACATGGACGTTCCGACATTATGACGTAAAGAATTTAAGGCGAGTCAAGGAAAAATTTCCTCTCTATCCTATTTCCATACTCCGGTTAGTATTGTTGAAAATACTAACCAACGATATTCTTGTCTCATGAAGGAACAATGGCTCACCAAGGTCAACACAATACTCCTCTCGAAACTCTGGAACAAGCTCTTCAACAAATGATAACCACCGCCGTGGGTACGGCCGTGGCCGATCACTTTTCTAACAACAACAATCATGGGGCCGGTAATTCAATCGAGGGTTGCTCCTACAAGAACTTCATGAAGTACAATCCTCCCACTTTCAATGGAACCGAAGGACCGGTTGCTCTCACCCGATGGTTCGAACAAACAGAAGCCGTTTTTAGCATAAGCGGTTGTCGGGACCAAGATAAGGTCAAGTTTTCCACCCTCACTCTCACCGGTATTGCTCTCTCACGGTGGAACACGTATGTACAATCGGTGGGTATCGATGAAGCCCTTACACTCTCTTGGACCGAATTAAGAGAAAGAATGACCACCGAATACTTCCCGCGCGAAGAGACTCGAAGGCTCGAACAGGGGCCAAGAAATTTAAAAATAGCCCGAGATGACCTCGAAGCTTATAATCAACGGTTTGCCGAACTAACCTCAATTTGTCCAAACCTCCGGGCTCCCGGGCCCCAAGGAGTTGAGTTTTACATGGATGGCCTCCCTAAGAGCATTCCACACGGGGTAATGCCATTAAGACCCGCCGACCTACAAGAGGCTGTGATGATAGCCCGCCGATTTATAAAAACGGTGGATGAAATTGAAGCGCTGGCACCAACGGCTGAGGCCCAACCAGTTAACAACAAAAGAAAACAGGAAGCCTCTCCATCAAGCAACCACAACCACAACGACTCCACCAAGAAGCCTTTCACCCCCGGCGGCAGGAAAAATTATGCTGGAACACGACCTTTTTGCAACACGTGCCACAAACATCATTATGGAAAATGTGGCGGACCATTTTGCATCAAGTGTCAAAGAAGTGGCCATGTGGCCCATAGTTGTAAGGGTGCCGCCCCCGTCGCTAAAAAGGTGCCCAGTGCACGCAGAAGGGGTGCTTGTTTTGAATGTGGACAACTGGGTCATTTTAAGAATGCATGTCCCAAGAAGAACGCCCACCCTAATGTACGCGAATGAGCTTTCAACCTTAACACATAGGATTCCCGGAACGACAATTAGTTACGGGTACGTTTCTTCTCAACGACTCTTATGTTTCATGTTTATCCGATTCGGGTATCGATAAATGTTTTGTATCCAGGGCTTTGGAGCCTACTCTTTGCACTCCACCCCTCCCCCCTAGATATTACTTACGCCATTCAAGTGACCAACGGAAAACCATTGCGTATCGATAAATTTTATCGGAGGGAGTACGTTAAACTTATTGGGTAGGTAATTTGAACTTCGATTTGACACCTATAGAACTAGGGAGCTCGGAACCTATTCGAAAAAAAAAAAAAAAAAAAAAAAAAAAAAAAAATGTTTCCCTATCATCTTGTATAGATTATTGTGAACTGAGTAATTTTCGGTTGGAAACCGATACCCTCTCCCTCGCATCCATGACCTCATGATTATTTGCACGAATCCCGTATGTTCCAAATCGACCCCCGTTCCGGTTATCATCAATTGGGGGTTAAGTGAGACGATGTCTCCTAAGCCACTTTCCGAACTCGCAACGTTAGTTGTAAATCTTTCTTAGTACCATTCGATTTATTTAGGACTCTATCCGTATTCATGAACCTCCTAAACCACGTATGCGAACTTATCTAGACAAATCGGTTATCGTATTTATAGATGACATCTTGAGTTATTCAAGTAAAGAAGGAAAACGAACAACATCACCATCTTACGCTCGAACTTTTGAGAAAAGAGCAACTCTATACCAAATTCTCCGAGTGAGAATTTCTGTTGAACGAAGTACAATTTTCTAAACCATGATGTGAATGGTCTAGGCATTTCAATCAATCTCGAAATCAAGCCACATGTAATCAGGAAACTCCCCCGACTCAGACTTGTATTCGTAAAATCTTAGATCTCGCCGGTTATTACCGAAGATTCATTTCTGCCTTTTCTCGTGTTACACGACTTTTAACCTCGTTAACTCACTGAGGGAAAAATTTAAACCCCCCCCATGTCCGAACCTTGAGCGTGATACTTCACACCAACATTTCTAGTTAAAAATCGTATAGCACCAGATGGAACTCAATTATGAAAATATTTCTACATGAACGCCGGAAGGCATGCTCTCTCGACTCAAAATCAGTGTAACTGAAATTCGTTATGTTGCGCGAAGAATTCTAATACTAAATTGTGGATCCGATCAATTTTCTCGTCATCACATACCACGCTACATATCTCTGTTATTTCACCGTTACCGTCTGATATTACTGGAGCTTAAGATAACACACGATCCAATGATACTTCACTCTTCTTTGACTTAATGTCATTGTGTTTCTAATAATCGGCCAACTATTATTCAACCCCGAACTAAACAACTACGTGTACGATCTCGTTTCTCTTTCAGACTTCAACTTTTGACAACTAGAGGCACGTTATGGCAACCTCGAGATGTAAACTCATCCTATTCTAAGTCCTCATTTCACTACTATCTTTACCGTTCGCATTTCCGTTTAAAGAAACTCCTTGTAACATTTCTCCATGGATAGAGAAACTCCTCATATTACATAAGTATTCGCCACGAGGGTGAATAGTCCTAACGAACATTTTTTTTTCGAACCCTAACTGACTCGTTCAAACATATCTTAAGAGATTCTATTCCAACACGGTGTATCTTTGTTAATTATCCCGTATCGAAATACTCGTTTCACTTCTAGTTTTACAAGAAGCCTCGGGACCGCGTTTAGACATGAGTACCGCGTACCATCCACAACCCGACGGACCGAACAAACGTGCGATTTAAACCTTGGAAACCATAATACGAATTTGTATTACCAACTTCAAATTTACTTGAGAAAAATATTTTCCTTTAACCGAATCCTCGTACTACAATGATTTTCATTCGAGTTTTAACGTCACTCCTTTTGAAACCACGTGTGACCGGAAACGTCACTCTCCTTTGTCGAACCAAGTAAACGATGATCAATTCACCGGGGCCGAGGTTATTCATGAGCAACCGAGAAAATTTATTCATATTCAGGCAAAACCCTACGCGACTCGTAATCACCAAGAGCTGCGCCGATGTTAGACGTAAACATTTCAAATTCCACGTGGGAAACCGCGTCACGTTAAGAGTCGCACCTTGGAAGGGTGCAATCAGTTTCGGGAAAACGTAGGAAGCTAAATCCGCGATATTTTGATCCTTTAAATTCTTGGGGTGTTTTGGACCCGTAGCTAGCCGTTTAGACTTTTCCGACTCATTTTGGGTCTCCGTTTATCCTACATTCAATGTATCAACTCAAAGACGTGTTTTGCGAAACGAGAACTTGTTACCTCCTTTGATGAACTCACTATCGACGATAACCCTCACTTCCTAGGAGGACCGGTTGAAACCATGAATCATGGAAGCCAAACCTTAAAACAACATATGATCCCGACCGTCAAAATTCGTGGAAATACTCAAGGACGTACCTTCACTTATTCGTAGAATTTACAACGCAAGGTCTCGAGTAAGATTCAACAACTACTACTTCCAACTAAATTTCGGGACGAAATTTCTTTTGAGGTGTGGATAATGTAACATCCCGCGTTTTTCCGTTAAATTTAATTTTAACACCGTCTTTTTTTTTTTTAAAACATAATCTTTCGTATTTAAAGTAATAGTTTCCGTGAGTAACGTTCATTATATTTCCGCTATTTAATTATAACATCACTCGGTTACTCGAGCGTTTTTAAAATATTTCGTTGGTTAATTCCCGCACCCGCTTTGAAACTTGAGGGACCGAAGTTGTCAAGTGGGCAAACTAGTTGACTAGGTCAACTAGTCAACCCACCATTCTCATCCATTCAATCCCTCCATCTCTCTCCCTTTTCTCTCTAGCTCAAGAACCCCATTTCTCCCAACTTCACTAAATCATCATCTAAATTCGATCTAGGAGGCTTACAACAAAACAAATTACATTTTCGTGATCCTCTCTTCATCCTCTACGATTTGATACTAACTACACCGATTTTGGGTAACATTTCTAAAACTATAGATTTCTTTAAATTCGTGTTTTTGACTTGAAATGTTGTTAGTTAGTGTCTATGGCTCGTGTCTAGCATGATTATATGATTTGTATGCTCGATCTTGATGTTTTGGTGTAACTAGCTTGAAAATGAAAAGTGGATGCTTAATCCTTGATTTTGGATGAGTTAATGTTGTTAGATTGTTAAAGTGCATGTTTTAATTGTGTTACTAGTATCATTAGCCACATTTGGATGTGTAGGTTGATTAAGGAAACTTCAAAAACCCGATTAATGATTTTGTGATGTTTGACTAGGGTTTGATAGTTCTTGACATGAACTTTTGGAAGCTTAAATGCCATGGAATGTTAATTGTTAGTGTCTAGTAGTAATGTATGCTTCATTACCTTCAAAACGGCATATCGTATGTGTAAATTGGATTCCCGAATCATAAAATACGTTTTACGAACTTGAAACTTGAAAACAAACCTTTCTCGATCAATTGACGAGTTTTCGTTTATTGTAAATGATGTTTTTGATTGATGATATGTGGTTAGTTGTATTCCTTGTCGAAATAGCTTTCCGATGATATAAAATACATGTTCTAATTGTTTGCGGATCATAAAATGTGATTGTTTGTGTTTTGGTTCGTGCATACTTTGAAAACTGACCAGAAATCCCTGCACAGAGGGTGGCGCGGCGCGCCCCTTCCCCGCGCGGCGCGCCGATGTGCCTGGTCAGATTCTGACCTCCTCGTCCCGTTTCACGTGAAATGTTTGACTAGCTATCGACCTCCGATTCACATGAAACTTGTTCTAATATGCTTATATATGAGTAAAAACCTCAGAAAAATAGTTCGGGACCGAACCCGAACGCGTTGACTTTTTTTCGTTGACTTTGACCAAGTTTGACTTTTAGTCAAACTTAACCAAACTTTTAATGCAATCTTCCTAACATGTTTTTATACTTGTATCTTGCATGAAACTTGACAATTTGCTTCACATGCTACATAATCGAGTCGTGTCGAGCCATAGGACTAATTGAACACATTTCACCCGACCTTGTGTCGTAACCGGTTAATTGATATAACTTACTTGTTTAGGTCAAGGCTAAGCAACTTTCATGCACACGTTTACTTGTTGAAGTACTTTTATACTCGTGCACTCGAGGTGAGATCATAGTCCCACTTTTACTCTTTTTGAACTTATATTGGGATGAGAAAACATAAACGATTCTTTTGAACTAAGTGAACACAAGAACGGGAAAACAAACATTCTACATACGAGTTTAGAACAAAATCCTCAATTCGATTATCATTAGTTACACTTGCCGGGTGTAAGCGAGAACTTATGTTATATGGCCATATGGGTTTGACAGCCCTCATCCTTGACGGTTCGCTACCGTCTACGGATGAAATATATTTTCGAGAATCAGTGTTTGTTCTAGCACTAAGTGATGGGGTATACAATGGAAGGAATGTTAAGCTTTGATAATTGGGTGCTCGTGAAACAAACTTTTGGAATGTATTACTATTATTTCATTGATGCAAATCTTGTGGTTCACTTGTACTTACTTACTTAAACCTATGATTTCACCAACGTTTTCGTTGACAGATTTCTATGTTTTTCTCAGGTCATGCACGATATGTGAAACATGCTTCCGCTTACTATTTGATACTTGCATCCGATGTCGAGTATACATGCATTTCATGGAGCGTCTTTTGACTTTACTTTAAACCGTGTCGCCTAGATTTCAATCGTACTTATAACGTTGTAACTTAACTTTTGGTTGAACAATCCTTGTAAACTTTGAAACAATCTTTATTTTGAAATGAAGGCGACATATTTTGGTCAAACGTTATCTTAAAGACTTATAAGCAGGTAATGGGACCCACGTAGCCGACGCCGTCACTTGACGATTTGTCGGGGTCGCTACATAATCGCTGCGGAATGTTTCTCCAATGAAGTTATGAATTAATACTTCATCAGTTATTGTTGTTGGTACTCCTTGGTATCTATGGTGCGTATGACGTTGATGCTCGTGGGACAGATTGTGAAGTTGAGGTTTACGACGCGGTTATGGTTGGAGGTGGTAATGGTACTGTTGGCGTTGATGATGGTGGTACTGGTTATGCTGCTGATGCTGCTGCTGGTGTTTGTAATCTCTGCACCATATTCTCCAAAGCCACTACCCGAGCGCGAAGCTCGTTGACTTCTTCTATTACACTGGGGTGATTGTCGGTTCGGACGAGCGAATAAATAAAATCTAAAATTTGATGTAATATATAATCGTGACGAGATACTCTGGAAATGAGCGAGAACATGGTGTTTTGGACAGGTTCGCCTGTAAGTGCTTCAGGTTCTTCGTCAAGAGGGCAATGTGGTGGATGGAAGGGATCACCTTCTTCTTGTCTCCAATGATTGAAGAGGCTACGAACCCATCCCCAATTCATCCAGAATAGGTGATGACTGATTGGTTGATCTATTACAGTCACACTACTTTCGGAGCTTGAATGGGATTCCATTTTGGAATCTGAGTGACTTGAACTGATGACGAATTCCATTTCGTACGATTGGATAAAGGATTTTTTTTCCGATATGAAATGATTTTGACTAACGGATGGTATTCTAATTACATAGAATATATATATATATATATATATATATATATATATATATATATATATATATATATATATATATATATATAGATCAAAAGATTTCGTAGGTTACGGAGGACTTTGCGGGATATGTCAGGCAAAGTTTAAAGTAACAGATACGATAAGATATGATTTAGCAGATATGCTAATATATGAATTTTTGTCGATACACTATTCATGCAATCAATGCAGCAAGACGTGTCTTAGACTAAAAATGATAAACAGGTAATTTCCTGAGGATGATAAGTAGTTAATTTTCGACACAAAATGATAAGCAAAACTTTTGACATGAAGACACGGTCGAAGTCCAGACTCACTAATGTATCCTATCGACTTATCAGTTAGACACACTAATGCAGACCTGGTTCGCTATGACCACCGCTCTGATACCAACTGAAAGGACCCGTTCATATACATTATAAACGATTCACAATAGTTGATTACATTGCGAGGTATTTGACATCTATATGATACATTTTACAAACATTGCATTCGTTTTTAAAAGACAATCTTTCTTTACATCGAAAATTGACAGGCATGCATACCATTTCATAATATCTACTATTCAACTATAAATTGATTTAATAATAATCTTTGATGAACTCTGATAATGCTAAAAACGAACATATATTTCATAGCATTATTCCTCAAGAAAGACAAGCTTTTAGTTGCAATTGTTCTATTTACAAGTGATATTCGTTTAAATAATAAAAGGTGAAGACAAAAGGCAGATTCGACAAATTGAAGACAAAAAGGTCCAAAGAGCTAAAAAGTACAAGATACAATCAAAAAGGTTCAAAATATTGATGAGGAACGTCTCAAAATGACAAGAGTACAAGTTACAAGACGCAAAGTACACGATATAAAATAATACGCGAGGACGTCCGAAAATCCGGAACCGGGACCTGAGCCAAGAAGAAACGCCCGACGCAACGGACCAAAAATATCTAGTCTACTATGCACAAGAATATAATATAATATATATATAATTATATATAATTATATATTATATATATTATTATTATTATTATATTACGTCGGCAAGAAGAAAACAAAAGTAGTTGGCTGAATCCAGGGTGGCCATGCGACTCGCATGGCCAGAAGCACAAAACCATGCGAGTCGCATGGTGTGAGATTTCTGGTCAGGTCCTATAAATAGCCAGTTTTCTGACGAGTTTATCATCCTATTTCTCTTCCTCTTCATAAGTAATATATATTTATATTTATAATTTATATTTTAATTTTAATTATAATTCTAATAATAAGGGTATGTTAGCAAATGTTGTAAGGGTGTAAGTCGAAATTCTGTCCGTGTAACGCTACGCTATTTTTAATCATTGTAAGTTATGTTCAACCTTTTTACATTAATGTCTCGTAGCTAAGTTATTATTATGCTTGTTTAAAACGAAGTAATCATGATGTTGGGCTAATTACTAAAATTGGGTAATTGGGCTTTGTACCATAATTGGGGTTTGGACAAAAGAACGACACTTGTGGAAACTAGGCTATGGGCTATTAATGGGCTTTATATTTGTTTAACTAAATGAAAGTTTGTTAATGTTAATATAAAGATTTACAATTGGGCGTCCCTATAAATTACCATATACACTCGATCGGACACGATGGGCGGGGTATTTATATGTACGAATAATCGTTCATTTAACCGGACACGGGAATGGATTAATAGCCACTAGAATAATTAAAACAGGGGTGAAATTACATTCAAGGGTAATTGGTGTAATTGTTAACAAAGTAGTAAAACCTTGGTTTACACGCAGTCGATAACCTGGTGTATTCATTAAACAAAGTATTAAAACCTTGTTACAATTCGAATCCCCAATTAGTTGGAATATTTATCTTCGGGTATAATAATAATTTGACAAGGACACTTGCAATTTATATTTATGACTGATGGACTGTTATGGACAAAAACCAGACGGACATATTGAATAATCCAGGACAAAGGACAATTAACCCATGGGCATAAAACTAAAATCAACACGTCAAACATCATGATTACGGAAGTTTAAATAAGCATAATTCTTTTATATCATATTTTATTTCCTTTATTTTATATTTAATTGCACTTCTAATTATCGCACTTTTATTTATTGTTATTTCATTTTATCGCACTTTTAATTATCGTACTTTTTAATTATCGCAATTTAATTTTTATCGCATTTTTATTATTCGCAATTTCATTATCGTTATTTACTTTACGCTTTAATTTAAAGTCTTGTATTTATTTTATATTTTACATTAGGTTTTAACTGCGACTAAAGTTTTAAAATCGACAAACCGGTCATTAAACGGTAAAAACCCCTCTTTATAATAATAATATTACTTATATATGTATTTGTATTTTTATAAAAGTAAACTAATATAGCGTTGAGCTTTGCTTAAAGATTTCCCTGTGGAACGAACCGGACTTACTAAAAACTACACTACTGTACGATTAGGTACACTGCCTATAAGTGTTGTAGCAAGGTTTAAGTATATCCATTCTATAAATAAATAAATATCTTGTGTAAAATTGTATCGTATTTAATAGTATTTTCCTAGTAAAATAATAACTATTTTATATACACCTCGTTCGACATCAAGTATTTTTGGCGCCGCTGCCGGGGAACTAACATTCGCCGAAGCGAAACGCCATATTTTTAATTTTTAAGTTATAATTAGTTTTTGTAAAATTTATATTTTTGTTTAAAAAATTAAAAAGATAAAAAAAATTAAAAGAAAAGCTTTTAAAAAGAGAAAAAAAAAAAAAAAGTATTTTAAGTATATTTTTAAGTTTTTCTTTTATTTTTACAAAATTATAAAGTATTTTAAGTTTATTTTTAAGTTTTTATTTTAATATATTTATATTTTAAATATAAAACAGAAAAAAGAAATTAAATATAAAATAATACGTGACCCGTCATTTGAACCAGTCCAGTTGAACTGGTCCAGTTCAGTCATGCGACTCGCATGACCCAACCCCTAAAACCATGCGACTCGCATGAAGGGTCTGACAGGGCCACATTCAAACCCTAATTTCGCATTTAATGCGTATTAATTTATTATTATTATTTAAACCCTAGTTTTATTTATTATTATTAATTAAGTTTTAGTTATTTAAATTAATTATTACTTTTAACTAGTTTTAATTATATAATACTTAATACTTTAAATTATAAAATATAAAAATAATATTTTTATAAAATCTAATATTTTTATAACTTTTTATAACTTTTATATTTTGTCCCTTTTTAATCGTTGTAGCGTAATATTTGTATTTTTTTTTAGCTCATAATTAATTTTAAACTTAGTTTTCGCTATAGTTATTTTTACTCCTATATTTTTAGGCTTCGCCGTAGAACTCCTTAAGTGCTTTTTCTTTAGACTAAGATTTAGGTGCTTTAGAATTTTGCGACGCCTTTTTACGTTTTAGTTTCTTTTTAAGTTATTTCCATTTGGGATTTAGTTTTTCCTGTAAGCTTTAATATTTTTAGACCTTTTACTATGTATCAATTATCATTTCAATTAGTAATTTCAATTTGCGATTATAATTTTAAGTTAGTTGTAGTAATAAGGTTAGGTTAGTTAAGTATTTTTAAGTTTTTATAAGTTTCTTTTATTTTTCCGTCACCTTTTATTTTTCAACCATTTTTTTTTCGACCTTTTTCGACGAACTCTTTTTCTCTCTTATTTCTCGCTATTCTAGTTTTAGGACTTAGAATTTTTTCTACTTCTTATCTAAATTTCTAAAAATTACGAAAATTTATTTTGAGTGGTTAAATTGATAGACATCAAAATTTTCTGGTTCGTAGTAATAGTTGGATTTGTACGTGGACCGGGTTATTGGAGCCAAACAGTCCTCAATTATATTGAGACCAAACGAATCCTGCCCCTCTGCTGCATCTTTTGGCTATTCGAAACGTGGGCAAAATCAGAAAAGTCTATTGATTGGATAACTTATTATAATTTTTCTTTCCTTTTAAAAACTAATAGGATATTCTGTGAATGCACCGAGCAAGACGTTCATCACCTTTTGTACGTTCACCACCTGTAACTCGATCAAGACATCGTTTAACAAATATAACCGCCGTTGATTTTTCTTTAGAATCGTCATCCAGTCGACCAAGTACTTCAGTTCAAATTTCCGATAATCCATTTTTTGAACCCAACCTCACAATTGAGAATCCAGAAAATATTCAGGAACGGTTCATAGATCCTGAACCATTAAACTTTCCTCCGGAACCACCAATCATTCAAACAGAGATTGTTGAGGAACGAACTATTAAATCAGAACCATCTAGTGATACCGATTCAACAAATTCAATTATGGAGAATCTGGAACCTTTAAGTATGGAAGACCGAATGAGAGCTAAACGCACTGGCCAAGGTCACGCAATTACTCATCCAGACATTAATGCGCCAGATTATGAAATCAAAGGACAAATTCTACACATGGTGACTAATCAATGCCAATTTAGTGGTGCGCCGAAGGAAGATCCAAATGAACATCTACGTACCTTTAATAGGATCTGCACACTATTTAAAATCCGAGAAGTGGAGGATGAACAGATATATCTCATGTTATTTCCCTGGACTTTAAAGGGAGAAGCCAAAGATTGGTTGGAATCGTTACCTGAAGGGGCGATCGATACATGGGACGTTTTAATTGATAAATTTCTTAAACAATTTTTTCCCGCATCTAAAGCCGTAAGACTTCAAGCAGAAATTGTTACGTTCACACAAAAGCCAAATGAAACTCTATATGAGGCGTGGACAAGATATGGAAAGTTGTTAAGAGGATGTCCGCAACATGGTTTAGACACCTGTCAAATAGTACAAATATTCTACCAAGGATGCGACATCACTACAAGGAAAGATATAGATATAGCAGCTGGTGGTTCTATTATGAAGAAAACCGAAACTGATGCTTACAAAATTATTGATAATACTGCTTCCCACTCACATGAGTGGCACCAAGAAAAAGACATCATTAGATCATCTAAAGCAGCTAGAGCCGATTCTAGCCATGACTTAGATTCCATTTCCGCAAAGATAGATGCTTTCGAGAGACGAATGGAAAAGATGACTAAAGATATTCATGCTATACGAATTAGTTGTGAGCAGTGTGGAGGACCACATTTGACAAAAGATTGTCTCAGTATTGAATTAACAATGGAACAAAGAGAGAATATTTCATACATAAACCAAAGGCCTGGAAATAATTATCAGAATAATTATCAACCGCCAAGACCGATTTACAATCAAAACCAGAATTATAACCGAAATATTCCATACAACAACCAACAAGGTCCTAGCAATCCACAATTATCCAATAATACTTACAATCAGCAAAGACCTAATTTTCAAAACAAACCACCACAACAAACCGATGATAAAAAGCTAAATTTAGAAGATATGATGACGAAGCTAGTTGAAACTCAAACGCAGTTTTTCACATCTCAAAAACAAACCAATGAACAAAATGCTCAAGCATTTAGAAATCAACAAGCTTCTATTCAAAATCTGGAACAAGAAGTAAGTAACCTAGCAAGGTTAATAGGTGAAAGAAAACCGGGAAGTTTACCTAGTGATACAAATGCTAACCCCCGGAATGAAACAGCTAAAGCTATTACCACAAGAAGTGGTACAACACTTAAATCACCTGAAATACCTGTAACTTCTGATGAAACTATTCCTACTACACAAGAACCACAACCTGATCAAGATAAGGAAAAAGAACCGGTAGTTGAAAAGGTTAATGAAGATAACACAGTTAAGGCTAAACCTTATGTTAAACCATACCAACCACCACTTCCTTACCCGAGTAAAATGAAGAAGGAAAAACTTGAAGCCGAGCAATCCAAATTCTTGGATATGTTTAAACAAATAAATGTAAATCTTCCTTTCATTGATGTGATTTCAGGAATGCCAAGGTATGCTAAATTCCTGAAAGATCTAATCACTAATAGAAAGAAAATGGAAGAACTCTCGGCTGTTACTATGAATGCTAATTGTTCAGCAGTGCTGTTGAATAAGATACCAGAAAAACTATCCGATCCAGGAAGTTTCACAATTCCATGTTTTCTGGGTAGTCTTAGTTCAATAGAAGCATTGGCTGATTTAGGTGCTAGTATAAATCTAATGCCGTATTCACTATACGCTAAACTAGACCTTGGAGAATTGAAACCAACAAGAATAAGCATACAACTAGCCGATAGATCAATAAAATATCCTAGAGGGATAATGGAGAACATGCTAGTTAAAGTTGGTACTTTAGTATTTCCAGTAGATTTTGTTGTTTTGGACATGGAAGAAGATTCTCAAGTTCCTCTCATATTAGGAAGACCATTCTTAAACACGGCTAAAGCAATGATAGACGTGTTCGGTAAGAAACTGACCCTAAGTATAGAGGATGAGAGTGTTACCTTTTCAGTTGATAGAGCAATGCAACAACCACAATCTGCAGATGATACATGTTATTATATTCAAACTATAGATGCACATGCAGAATTATTAGAAGAATTTCCAGAACTACAAGGAACAGGAGAATGTTCTTTAGGAGAAGGTAATGAACCAATTGATGAAGCTGAAATGTTAGCTACACTTATAGCTAATGGATATGAACCAACAACAGAAGAAATTCAAATGCTAAAAGAAGAAGACAGATATCGATATAAATCATCGATAGAAGAACCTCCGAAATTAGAGTTAAAGCCACTTCCAAACCATTTGGAATACGCTTATTTACATGGTGAATCTGAATTACCTGTAATAATATCGTCTTCTCTTACTGAAAATGAGAAATCACAACTCATTTCTGTGTTGAAAGCTCATAAACCAGCCATTGCATGGAAGATTCATGATATTAAAGGAATAAGTCCTTCGTATTGCACACATAAAATCCTTATGGAAGAAGGTCATAAAACGTATGTGCAACGCCAACGAAGACTAAATCCTAATATGCAAGATGTAGTTAAGAAAGAGATTATTAAACTGCTAGATGCAGGTTTGATATATCCAATCTCTGATAGTCCATGGGTAAGCCCAGTTCAATGCGTGCCTAAGAAGGGTGGCATGACTGTCATCACAAATGAGAAAAATGAGCTTATTCCTACTAGGACTGTAACAGGATGGCGTGTGTGTATTGATTATAGAAAATTAAATGACGCCACCAGAAAAGATCACTTTCCCTTACCTTTCATAGATCAAATGTTGGAAAGATTAGCCGGAAATAGTTACTATTGTTTTCTAGATGGATTTTCCGGATATTTTCAAATTCCAATAGCACCCGAAGATCAAGAGAAAACCACATTCACGTGCCCTTATGGTACTTTTGCTTACAAAAGAATGCCATTTGGACTTTGTAACGCCCCTGCAACCTTTCAAAGGTGTATGATGGCGATTTTTCACGACATGATAGAAGAATGCATGGAAGTATTCATGGATGACTTTTCAGTCTTCGGTGATACATTTAAATCATGTCTAGTTAATCTGGAACGAATGCTAATTAGATGCGAAAAATCAAATCTAGTACTTAATTGGGAGAAATGCCATTTCATGGTTAAAGAAGGCATCGTTCTTGGACATAAAATTTCAAAAGAAGGAATTGAAGTGGATAGAGCTAAAGTAGATGTAATTGCTAAACTTCCACATCCCACAAGATATTTATTTATTTATAGAATGGATATACTTAAACCTTGCTACAACACTTATAGGCAGTGTACCTAATCGTACAGTAGTGTAGTTTTTAGTAAGTCCGGTTCGTTCCACAGGGAAATCTTTAAGCAAAGCTCAACGCTATATTAGTTTACTTTTATAAAAATACAAATACATATATAAGTAATATTATTATTATAAAGAGGGGTTTTTACCGTTTAATGACCGGTTTGTCGATTTTAAAACTTTAGTCGCAGTTAAAACCTAATGTAAAATATAAAATAAATACAAGACTTTAAATTAAAGCGTAAAGTAAATAACGATAATGAAATTGCGAATAATAAAAATGCGATAAAAATTAAATTGCGATAATTAAAAAGTACGATAATTAAAAGTGCGATAAAATGAAATAACAATAAATAAAAGTGCGATAATTAGAAGTGCAATTAAATATAAAATAAAGGAAATAAAATATGATATAAAAGAATTATGCTTATTTAAACTTCCGTAATCATGATGTTTGACGTGTTGATTTTAGTTTTATGCCCATGGGTTAATTGTCCTTTGTCCTGGATTATTCAATATGTCCGTCTGGTTTTTGTCCATAACAGTCCATCAGTCATAAATATAAATTGCAAGTGTCCTTGTCAAATTATTATTATACCCGAAGATAAATATTCCAACTAATTGGGGATTCGAATTGTAACAAGGTTTTAATACTTTGTTTAATGAATACACCAGGTTATCGACTGCGTGTAAACCAAGGTTTTACTACTTTGTTAACAATTACACCAATTACCCTTGAATGTAATTTCACCCCTGTTTTAATTATTCTAGTGGCTATTAATCCATTCCCGTGTCCGGTTAAATGAACGATTATTCGTACATATAAATACCCCGCCCATCGTGTCCGATCGAGTGTATATGGTAATTTATAGGGACGCCCAATTGTAAATCTTTATATTAACATTAACAAACTTTCATTTAGTTAAACAAATATAAAGCCCATTAATAGCCCATAGCCTAGTTTCCACAAGTGTCGTTCTTTTGTCCAAACCCCAATTATGGTACAAAGCCCAATTACCCAATTTTAGTAATTAGCCCAACATCATGATTACTTCGTTTTAAACAAGCATAATAATAACTTAGCTACGAGACATTAATGTAAAAAGGTTGAACATAACTTACAATGATTAAAAATAGCGTAGCGTTACACGGACAGAATTTCGACTTACACCCTTACAACATTTGCTAACATACCCTTATTATTAGAATTATAATTAAAATTAAAATATAAATTATAAATATAAATATATATTACTTATGAAGAGGAAGAGAAATAGGATGATAAACTCGTCAGAAAACTGGCTATTTATAGGACCTGACCAGAAATCTCACACCATGCGACTCGCATGGTTTTGTGCTTCTGGCCATGCGAGTCGCATGGCCACCCTGGATTCAGCCAACTACTTTTGTTTTCTTCTTGCCGACGTAATATAATAATAATAATAATATATATAATATATAATTATATATAATTATATATATATTATATTATATTCTTGTGCATAGTAGACTAGATATTTTTGGTCCGTTGCGTCGGGCGTTTCTTCTTGGCTCAGGTCCCGGTTCCGGATTTTCGGACGTCCTCGCGTATTATTTTATATCGTGTACTTTGCGTCTTGTAACTTGTACTCTTGTCATTTTGAGACGTTCCTCATCAATATTTTGAACCTTTTTGATTGTATCTTGTACTTTTTAGCTCTTTGGACCTTTTTGTCTTCAATTTGTCGAATCTGCCTTTTGTCTTCACCTTTTATTATTTAAACGAATATCACTTGTAAATAGAACAATTGCAACTAAAAGCTTGTCTTTCTTGAGGAATAATGCTATGAAATATATGTTCGTTTTTAGCATTATCAAATATTCCCACACTTGAGCGTTGCTTGTCCTCAAGCAATATTGTCTTGAAATACTAGAATCACTTCTTTATTCTTCATACTTTGTACATCAGTGATTTCTATACGGTGGTATAAACAATGGTAGTGACGATATGGTTTACAGTCCCACATGACTATAAAAATTTAGATCCATTAAGGAAATTGGATCTTTATGAAAACATTTGATCTTTTGAAATCTAGTTTTTACCCTAGATAAGTTTTCCGGAATAACCCTTTACCGGTGTTTGCAAAATATTTTTGTGGGTTTGGTGGGTTTCAGATTTGAAAATTTTAGCTCAAAACTCGCGGTTTTGTGTCACCCACTTGCTAACCTTGTATTAGGAAAGCAACACGTCCAGTTTACTTGTCCCGTATATTACCTTTCGGCAAACTACCGTCCGGTTGTAAAGGAAAGCGTTGAACAAGAAACTGTTAAGGCAATGTCCCGTGACATGCTTTTAATTATGGTCTATAACGTGTCGGACGCAATTACTATCCTTGGTAGGAGCAATAGTAAAGCTCACCCTTATAATTTGTCGGTTTGGCACAAAGTCCTGTCTTTGACCATGCTATGCAACCACCGTTCTTACGGTTGACACCCGATTTATTTCAGGTGACCTAATGAATTCCAGGTGAATTCCTAGGATTTTACGTTCAATGGTAATGAACGCATTGAAAATGGGTTTTTCAGAAAACAAATCGGTTTATAATTTTGATCAAAATATTTTCTCGTTCAAGCTCGAGTTTAGATATCATCGAATTCCATGAGTTTGTAATTCTCAATCTTTAAGGTCAATCTCTAGGATTGAGTAATATCAGTCTTAAAAGCTGATTTTTAATCTTTAAGGAGATTATCCTTTCTGGGGATCTGATTCATTAGTCTTATCCAGCTAATTTGCACGGTGCCTCCCCATTGTACGAGATAAATCCTTCTCATGGTTAGGATAAATCTGACCACTTGGCGACCCTGTTTAATGCTGAGGTCCGTGGATTTCCTGCTGATTTTAGTGATGACTTTTCTAGATTTTTCGTCAACCTACAGCTGGTCTGAACGACAACTTCATGACCTAAATCAAGAAGCGCGTGTCTTTTTCGGAAGACTTTACTTCCTTTTAATGATGGAATTGATTCATCGTGTAGATCCATCTCTTCTTTTCTTTCATCGGGTAAAACAGTTTAGTTTAGTCCAAAGCAAAAGTATTTTCAGTTATTTGTTACAAATATATGTGACATATGTTTAAAATAACTTGGTAAATTTTCCCACACTTGGCTTTTATTTTCCTTTTTATCGTCCTCTATTCCATTTTAAATGAATTTTAACATTTTAGTTTGTTTCTCAATTTATGTCCTTTCCGAGGTAACAATAATTTCGGTGTTAAAACCTAGTTTTATCGTTCATAAATATGTATAAACATGATTTTGAATTCATTTAATTGAAAATTTTGAAAAATTTTACTAGAATTGGGTAGTCAGTATATAAGACTAGGGCTGTTCTTTTTTATCAGAGAGCACTAGATTCTAATACAACTACTGCTTTACTAGTATTTTTAATGGTAACCAAGTGTTTAATATAAAAATTTTAAAATCCGAAAGAATTTAACCCCTTCCCACACTTAAGATCTTGCAATGCCCTCATTTGCAAGAAATCAGTAACAATTTAAATTATTGAGGGTGATTTGTGTGAAAATGATTAAATTTTTTACCAAAGTTTCCAAATATATTGGCGTTTGTTTGCTGAATGATAAATGGTGCACGTCATTTGTTCATTCCGTCTTGTTGTTATTTCACATACATTTTGCATCATTGTCGTCAAAATTACTTGCTTTTGCTGAACTTAATGCCAGTCTTTGAAAACGCGTTGTTTTACCCTGTTTTGTGCATAAAAGAGAATACATACAATACAAATATAATCATACATGCAATTTGAAATGGAACTTTGGCATCCCACTTTCGAACTATAAGAAAAATATTAGTACACAATAATAATAAAAATATCAAACATTACATAAACGTAATAGAAATGTTAAGTGTTTAAAATAAAAATAGAAATTACCACTTATATCTACTGATCAGGAGGTGGGTTAGGAGGGAAATTAGGATATGGATCCCAATTCATGTTCGCGTCCGGGTTCCATGGCTGATTATAGGTGTACTGGTATGCTGCGTCATAATCATATGAATCATAGGGTGGTCTCATCTCTGGCTGATGTGCGGGATAGTATGCGGGTCGGGTCGGATAATACATCTCGCCAGGCTGCAACTGGCTTATAATTTGGCGCTGATGATAATCCCATCGGCCATGCTCTCGTTGCCGGGAATGCTCGTAGTCATTCCGGCGTTGCCATGCCTCGTACTGCATATGCCTATCATAGTTCGTCATGTATTCATCCTCCATACGAATACCTAAATCAAGAGCAGTCTCCCGAACAACTCCTATAATGTTGTTCGCCTCCTCCATCTCGTCATCCGAACCTCTCTCTACCTGTCGCTGAGGTCCCTCGTATCGATATACCCGACCACGTCTCATCAATAATACCCTTGCACCGTGATAAAGGTTTGAACTTATAGTTTCACCTCCGTCCTCTATTTCGTTCATTGGACCCCCTTGGTGCTTATCTACACCTAAATACTCTCCAATGAGAGTAATGAAAATACCACCACCTATAATACTCCCCGATTTCATCCCCGAAACTACATTAGCGAGATAATAACCAACACAATAGGGAATGTTAACGAAACTCCTCGGGTCTCTAATACACTTAAGGTAGAACAAATCGTTTACGGTCAATTTCTCCTTATTCCTACCCCTTTGTGTAATTGTGTTTGCTAAGAATCTATGAATCACCCGGAGTTCAGCTCTGTCTATATCTAAGTATGTATGATTTCCACTGGCGTGAAATTCATTAAAGTGTGACATACGCCTCCAGACAGCGTTAACATCAAATTCCCTATCTACCCTTTCTCCTTGGGCAATCAGGCTATTACAGTCGGGGCTCAAAAGTTCAGCAGGGGTGTAAATCTGTAAGGCCCTTGCTAAATCTATCATGGACATTCTGTACATTCGTCCACCTAACAGAAACCTAATAAAGCTTCTATCATCTATCCTCCTAACATCACTGTTTAACTTAATAGTACTAAGTAATTCTATACACCATTCCCTATATATGGTTCTACGAATGGAAAATAGGCGCATCCAATCGTTAAACTGAGAATTACCATACCTTTGCACCAATAATTGCCGAATCGGTTCGGCAAGGTCAACTGTTTCCAAAGGTACCCAGTCAATTGCCCTTGGCATTTCAACAACCTTATTGTAGAGAATGTGCATGTTCTTTTGATAATCTGGATACTCTATCCAACATCGATCAAATCTCAGATTTGGATGTAACTGATCTTCATTAATGTCTAAGCTCAGAATCCTTTGATGTGGAGCGAATTGACGAAACTGATTCACGAATAATTGATCTTGATCGTGATAAGGAATATGTTGCTCCTCCTGTTCTTCTTCTTCTTGTTGCATATGTTGTTCTTGTTCATGAAACATTTGCGGTTCGGGCTCTGGTTGCCTGGATGATGATGCTCCTGAACCTCCAGTATCGGCTTTCTGCAAAACATATTAAACACAAAATTTTTGCATCCAAATATGCATTAGTGTTAGCAAAATAATAACTTGAAACAATTATGATGACATGTTCAATTCATAACATATTTTATACACATTTTCTTAACAATAACAATTCTACACTTTTACATACGAAAATGTGTACAATGTTTTATCACATTTAAACTCTTAAACATGTCAACAATAATCATTATAGCAATTAAACACTTGTTACATGGCATTCAAATCAAACTAGTGCTCATTTTCATATTTTTGTCAAGTCTACACTTTGTCAAATAAGCCTATACGAAAAATGTACATCAAGTTCATAAGCATTTATCTCAAATAACATGCCAAAATAATCACTACTAGCAATGAGACAAGTTTCAAATGGCCTTTATATCAAATTATCCAAGTTCATGAATTTTTAGACTTAAAAAGTCTACTTTAATTCTCAAAAACATGTTTAGGCTCAAAGTTTGGATCAATTAACTACCTAAACATGTTACACTACTTAATTTAGCAACAATTCATGACAAAAATCGGCCATAACCTGTTTATATCAAAAAGCCCCAAATTGCTCAAGAACACAAACCCTAGATTCTTAAAAATTTGAAGTTTTTAGCTTCAATTCATGTTAAATAGCTTCTATCTAGGATATACATGCATAATATAACAACAATTTAGCTCTAATTACACCTAAATTTAACAAAATCAAAATATAAATTTTCTAGCTCAAGAACACAAAAATTCGAATTTAAAGAGATTAGGGGTGAAATCTTTACCTTTCTCCTGAAGGGGTTGAGACTACTGAATCTAGGCATGATTATTGTGAAGTTTTGCAAGAAATTTGGTGAAAAATGGCGGATTTTTGAGAGGATTTGGGAGAGTTTTCGTGTATATGTGTGTGTGTTGTGAAAGAAGCAGAACTCGGCTGCTTTTTGATCCTGTCCAGTTTTTAACAGCCATGCGAGTCGCATGGCTTAAGCCTTTCCCCCATGCGACTCGCATGGGGGTATTTTCCAGAATTTTTTTTTTTTTTTTTTTTTTTTTTTTTTTTTTTTTTTTTTTTTTTTTATATAAACCTTATACTTTTAAAACATATAATTAAATAAAATTTTAAAAATTTTGTTTCTTTTTAAGACGAAGTCGTTTCGGGACGATGCCCTAGTCCGTCCCTCGACAAAATTTTAAAATTTGTCTTTTTGTAGCGATTGTTTTAAAAGCTAAGATTTTTGGGTTTTTTTAATGTTTTTGGCATACTTTAAATCAATAAGATTAAAAATAATGATAATAAAAGTTCTCGTCCCTCCCTCGGGTAAAGCAATTTCGGTTCAAAGACCTAGTCTTCAACTTACGACGAATTTTAAAAATCATATTCTTAACTTAATGAGATAAAGTAAATTTTTGTTTTTAAATTCACACAACTTAAATATAAAATTCAAAATTAAAAAATTAAAAATTAAAAATTCACACCAAACTTAAAATTTGAAATGCATAAAATTAAAATTCATATTTTAAAAATTAAAAATTCACACCAAACTTAATTTAAAAATTCATAAATTCATATCAAACTTATATTAATTTTTCAAATATTTATAATTTAAATATATTGTTTTTACAAAGTTTACAATATTAATTTAAGATTTTAATATTAATTTTTAAAAATATGGTAAAAATAAAATTAAAAATCTTTTTGTCTTTTTATCCCACTTTAATCAATCAAATATTATCAAAAATATGCGCCCCTCTTTTCGGTAAAGTAATTTCGGTTCCAAAACCTAATTTAACTCATGACGAATTTTTGAAATATTTTGGGTTGATTGATTAAAGATATTTATACCTTAAGAATAAACGTTAAATTTCGCAGTGATGTAATAAATTTTTGAATGATATCAATAATTTCGGTCGCCAAACCTAATTTTATTTAATACCAATTTAATACTTTTTAGCGAACAAATTAGCGTTTATTATCAAAAGGTTAAAAAAATAAAAATAAAAATAAAAACAAAACTGTACAGACATACCTGTGAAATAGATTTCTTAGTTATATGATCTATTATATTCATAAGATAGTCGGTTTAATTGGTCTTCCATGGCTGCATAGGCGTAACCTCTAGCATTCATTGTCTTTTCTTCTAAACATATGAACGGTCCGTCTCTGCATAAAGTAACAAATTCGGTATTTGAATAGGTTTGATTATTTGAACATTTACCTCCATGTGACCATTTTCCGCATTTGTGACATTTTTCTAGGTGTCGTGCTCTTCTTTTCGCTGCGGATTTTGATTTTCCTTTACCAAATTGTAACTTATTATCTTCGCATCTGGATCCTTTTCTAACTCCGTCCATTCTTTCTCTGATTACTGATACTAATTCACTCGGTAGTATGTCATTATTTCTTTTAGTGATCAAAGCGTGTAGCATTAGACCATGGTTTAGTTCACAGGCAGTCTTCATTACGTAAAAACCTAAAAAAAAATAAAAATTCAGAATGGGGGGAGAAGACTAGTTCTTTAGGGTCTGCTAGGGAAAGACCATACGTGTTCCATTTTCGAGAACTACACGAAAACAGACAATCTAACTCTAACAGAAATACATATTATCCTTTAAAGACTTGATTCTCCCCACACTTAGTTAGCTGTGGTATCGAAATTGTGATTAACTTCGTTGTCGACTTCCATCGGACCCTGTATGTAATGTTTAACTCTGTGACCATTAACTTTAAATTCAATCCCATTTGAATTTATTAATTCTATCGTTCCGTATGGGAAAACTCTTTTGACTATGAATGGTCCAGACCATCTTGATTTCAATTTTCCAGGAAATAGCTTGAATCGTGAATTGAAAAGAAGAACTCTGTCTCCTTCTTTAAATTCTTTTGAACTTCTGATTCTTTTATCATGCCATTTCTTCGTTCTTTCTTTATAGATTAACGAATTTTCGTATGCTTCATGTCTTAATTCTTCTAATTCGTTTAGTTGACTTAATCGTAGACGTCCGGCTTCATGTAAATCAAGATTACATGTCTTCAAAGCCCAAAATGCTTTGTGTTCAATTTCTACTGGAAGATGACATGCTTTTCCATACACAAGTCTAAAAGGTGTGGTTCCAATTGGAGTTTTGTAGGCTGTTCTAAAAGCCCAGAGTGCATCCTCCAATTTAATGGACCATTCCTTCGGATTTGATCCTACGGTTTTCTCAAGAATACGTTTTAAAGCTCGGTTTGTATTTTCAACTTGTCCACTTGTTTGTGGATGATATGCGGTGGAGATTTTATGAGTTACTCCATATCTTTTAAGAACTTTCTCAAGTTGATTATTACAGAAATGAGTACCCCGATCACTTATTAAAGCTTTCGGTGTTCCAAACCTTGCAAAAAGACGTTTTAAAAAGTTGACTACAACTCGTGCATCGTTAGTTGGGAGAGCTTGTGCTTCCGCCCATTTAGATACATAATCAATGGCTACGAGTATATATAAATTATTATGAGATTTTGGAAATGGACCCATAAAGTCAATACCCCAAATGTCAAATACTTCACATACTTGGATGACATTTTGTGGCATTTCATCACGTTGACTTATTTTTCCGGCCCTTTGACATGCATCACAGGATTTGCAAAGAAGGTGTGCGTCTTTGTAAATTGTAGGCCAATAGAATCCAGCTTCATAAACTTTTCTTGCTGTTAGTTGAGGCCCATAATGCCCTCCTGTTGGTCCTGTGTGACAATGGTTTAATATTTTACTAGCTTCATCTCCAAATACACATCGGCGTATTATTCCATCGGGACAACTTTTAAACAGATGTGGATCTTCCCAGAAATAGTGTTTTATATCACTGAAGAATTTCTTTCGTCTTTGGTACGATAATCCTTTTTCAAGGAATCCATAAACTAAGTAGTTTGCATAATCTGCAAACCATGGGATTTCTTTATAATCTATCTTCAATAGATATTCATCAGGAAAGTTGTCTTGTATGGCCGATTCATTCAGAACTTCTAATTCGGGATTTTCAAGACGAGAAAGATGATCAGCGGCGAGATTTTCTGCTCCTTTTTTATCTCGGATTTCAATATCAAACTCTTGTAAGAGTAAGATCCAACGGATTAATCTTGGTTTAGCATCTTGTTTTGAAAATAGGTATCTAAGAGCAGAATGGTCGGTATAGACCACCGTTTTTGCTAGAACGAGATATGATCGAAATTTGTCAAAAGCAAAGACAATAGCAAGGAGTTCTTTTTCAGTAGTTGTATAGTTCGTTTGTGCTCCTTGTAATGTCTTACTAGCATAATATATAGGTTGAAATCGTTTTTCAATCCTTTGTCCTAAAACGGCTCCCATTGCAAAATCACTTGCATCGCACATTAGTTCAAATGGTAGATTCCAATTTGGTGTTATCATGATCGGCGCATTAGTGAGTTTCTCTTTAAGAATATTAAAAGATTTGATACATTCATCTGAAAAGATGAATGGCGCATCCTTTTCTAGGAGTTTATTCATAGGAGTGGCAATTTTAGAAAAATCTTTTATGAAACGTCGGTAAAAACCGGCATGCCCTAGAAAACTCCTAACTCCTCTAACATTGGTGGGATGTGGAAGTTTAGCAATTACATCTACTTTAGCTCTATCCACTTCAATTCCTTCTTTTGAAATTTTATGTCCAAGAACGATGCCTTCTTTAACCATGAAATGGCATTTCTCCCAATTAAGTACTAGATTTGATTTTTCGCATCTAATTAGCATTCGTTCCAGATTAACTAGACATGATTTAAATGTATCACCGAAGACTGAAAAGTCATCCATGAATACTTCCATGCATTCTTCTATCATGTCATGAAAAATCGCCATCATACACCTTTGAAAGGTTGCAGGGGCGTTACAAAGTCCAAATGGCATGCGTTTGTAAGCAAAAGTACCATAAGGGCACGTGAATGTGGTTTTCTCTTGATCTTCGGGTGCTATTGGAATTTGAAAATATCCGGAAAATCCATCTAGAAAACAATAGTAACTATTTCCGGCTAATCTTTCCAACATTTGATCTATGAAAGGTAAGGGAAAGTGATCTTTTCTGGTGGCGTCATTTAATTTTCTATAATCAATACACACACGCCATCCTGTTACAGTCCTAGTAGGAATAAGCTCATTTTTCTCATTTGTGATGACAGTCATGCCACCCTTCTTAGGCACGCATTGAACTGGGCTTACCCATGGACTATCAGAGATTGGATATATTAAACCTGCATCTAGCAGTTTAATAATCTCTTTCTTGACTACATCTTGCATATTAGGATTTAGTCTTCGTTGGCGTTGCACATACGTTTTATGACCTTCTTCCATAAGGATTTTATGTGTGCAATACGAAGGACTTATTCCTTTAATATCATGAATCTTCCATGCAATGGCTGGTTTATGAGCTTTCAACACAGAAATGAGTTGTGATTTCTCATTTTCAGTAAGAGAAGACGATATTATTACAGGTAATTCAGATTCACCATGTAAATAAGCGTATTCCAAATGGTTTGGAAGTGGCTTTAACTCTAATTTTGGAGGTTCTTCTATCGATGATTTATATCGATATCTGTCTTCTTCTTTTAGCATTTGAATTTCTTCTGTTGTTGGTTCATATCCATTAGCTATAAGTGTAGCTAACATTTCAGCTTCATCAATTGGTTCATTACCTTCTCCTAAAGAACATTCTCCTGTTCCTTGTAGTTCTGGAAATTCTTCTAATAATTCTGCATGTGCATCTATAGTTTGAATATAATAACATGTATCATCTGCAGATTGTGGTTGTTGCATTGCTCTATCAACTGAAAAGGTAACACTCTCATCCTCTATACTTAGGGTCAGTTTCTTACCGAACACGTCTATCATTGCTTTAGCCGTGTTTAAGAATGGTCTTCCTAATATGAGAGGAACTTGAGAATCTTCTTCCATGTCCAAAACAACAAAATCTACTGGAAATACTAAAGTACCAACTTTAACTAGCATGTTCTCCATTATCCCTCTAGGATATTTTATTGATCTATCGGCTAGTTGTATGCTTATTCTTGTTGGTTTCAATTCTCCAAGGTCTAGTTTAGCGTATAGTGAATACGGCATTAGATTTATACTAGCACCTAAATCAGCCAATGCTTCTATTGAACTAAGACTACCCAGAAAACATGGAATTGTGAAACTTCCTGGATCGGATAGTTTTTCTGGTATCTTATTCAACAGCACTGCTGAACAATTAGCATTCATAGTAACAGCCGAGAGTTCTTCCATTTTCTTTCTATTAGTGATTAGATCTTTCAGGAATTTAGCATACCTTGGCATTCCTGAAATCACATCAATGAAAGGAAGATTTACATTTATTTGTTTAAACATATCCAAGAATTTGGATTGCTCGGCCTCAAGTTTTTCCTTCTTCATTTTACTCGGGTAAGGAAGTGGTGGTTGATATGGTTTAACATAAGGTTTAGCCTTAACTGTGTTATCTTCATTAACCTTTTCAACTACCGGTTCTTTTTCCTTATCTTGATCAGGTTGTGGTTCTTGTGTAGTAGGAATAGTTTCATCAGAAGTTACAGGTATTTCAGGTGATTTAAGTGTTGTACCACTTCTTGTGGTAATAGCTTTAGCTGTTTCATTCCGGGGGTTAGCATTTGTATCACTAGGTAAACTTCCCGGTTTTCTTTCACCTATTAACCTTGCTAGGTTACTTACTTCTTGTTCCAGATTTTGAATAGAAGCTTGTTGATTTCTAAATGCTTGAGCATTTTGTTCATTGGTTTGTTTTTGAGATGTGAAAAACTGCGTTTGAGTTTCAACTAGCTTCGTCATCATATCTTCTAAATTTAGCTTTTTATCATCGGTTTGTTGTGGTGGTTTGTTTTGAAAATTAGGTCTTTGCTGATTGTAAGTATTATTGGATAATTGTGGATTGCTAGGACCTTGTTGGTTGTTGTATGGAATATTTCGGTTATAATTCTGGTTTTGATTGTAAATCGGTCTTGGCGGTTGATAATTATTCTGATAATTATTTCCAGGCCTTTGGTTTATGTATGAAATATTCTCTCTTTGTTCCATTGTTAATTCAATACTGAGACAATCTTTTGTCAAATGTGGTCCTCCACACTGCTCACAACTAATTCGTATAGCATGAATATCTTTAGTCATCTTTTCCATTCGTCTCTCGAAAGCATCTATCTTTGCGGAAATGGAATCTAAGTCATGGCTAGAATCGGCTCTAGCTGCTTTAGATGATCTAATGATGTCTTTTTCTTGGTGCCACTCATGTGAGTGGGAAGCAGTATTATCAATAATTTTGTAAGCATCAGTTTCGGTTTTCTTCATAATAGAACCACCAGCTGCTATATCTATATCTTTCCTTGTAGTGATGTCGCATCCTTGGTAGAATATTTGTACTATTTGACAGGTGTCTAAACCATGTTGCGGACATCCTCTTAACAACTTTCCATATCTTGTCCACGCCTCATATAGAGTTTCATTTGGCTTTTGTGTGAACGTAACAATTTCTGCTTGAAGTCTTACGGCTTTAGATGCGGGAAAAAATTGTTTAAGAAATTTATCAATTAAAACGTCCCATGTATCGATCGCCCCTTCAGGTAACGATTCCAACCAATCTTTGGCTTCTCCCTTTAAAGTCCAGGGAAATAACATGAGATATATCTGTTCATCCTCCACTTCTCGGATTTTAAATAGTGTGCAGATCCTATTAAAGGTACGTAGATGTTCATTTGGATCTTCCTTCGGCGCACCACTAAATTGGCATTGATTAGTCACCATGTGTAGAATTTGTCCTTTGATTTCATAATCTGGCGCATTAATGTCTGGATGAGTAATTGCGTGACCTTGGCCAGTGCGTTTAGCTCTCATTCGGTCTTCCATACTTAAAGGTTCCAGATTCTCCATAATTGAATTTGTTGAATCGGTATCACTAGATGGTTCTGATTTAATAGTTCGTTCCTCAACAATCTCTGTTTGAATGATTGGTGGTTCCGGAGGAAAGTTTAATGGTTCAGGATCTATGAACCGTTCCTGAATATTTTCTGGATTCTCAATTGTGAGGTTGGGTTCAAAAAATGGATTATCGGAAATTTGAACTGAAGTACTTGGTCGACTGGATGACGATTCTAAAGAAAAATCAACGGCGGTTATATTTGTTAAACGATGTCTTGATCGAGTTACAGGTGGTGAACGTACAAAAGGTGATGAACGTCTTGCTCGGTGCATTCACAGAATATCCTATTAGTTTTTAAAAGGAAAGAAAAATTATAATAAGTTATCCAATCAATAGACTTTTCTGATTTTGCCCACGTTTCGAATAGCCAAAAGATGCAGCAGAGGGGCAGGATTCGTTTGGTCTCAATATAATTGAGGACTGTTTGGCTCCAATAACCCGGTCCACGTACAAATCCAACTATTACTACGAACCAGAAAATTTTGATGTCTATCAATTTAACCACTCAAAATAAATTTTCGTAATTTTTAGAAATTTAGATAAGAAGTAGAAAAAATTCTAAGTCCTAAAACTAGAATAGCGAGAAATAAGAGAGAAAAAGAGTTCGTCGAAAAAGGTCGAAAAAAAATGGTTGAAAAATAAAAGGTGACGGAAAAATAAAAGAAACTTATAAAAACTTAAAAATACTTAACTAACCTAACCTTATTACTACAACTAACTTAAAATTATAATCGCAAATTGAAATTACTAATTGAAATGATAATTGATACATAGTAAAAGGTCTAAAAATATTAAAGCTTACAGGAAAAACTAAATCCCAAATGGAAATAACTTAAAAAGAAACTAAAACGTAAAAAGGCGTCGCAAAATTCTAAAGCACCTAAATCTTAGTCTAAAGAAAAAGCACTTAAGGAGTTCTACGGCGAAGCCTAAAAATATAGGAGTAAAAATAACTATAGCGAAAACTAAGTTTAAAATTAATTATGAGCTAAAAAAAATACAAATATTACGCTACAACGATTAAAAAGGGACAAAATATAAAAGTTATAAAAAGTTATAAAAATATTAGATTTTATAAAAATATTATTTTTATATTTTATAATTTAAAGTATTAAGTATTATATAATTAAAACTAGTTAAAAGTAATAATTAATTTAAATAACTAAAACTTAATTAATAATAATAAATAAAACTAGGGTTTAAATAATAATAATAAATAAAACTAGGGTTTAAATAACAATAAAAGTGCGATAATTAGAAGTGCAATTAAATATAAAATAAAGGAAATAAAATATGATATAATTACACAAGATATTTATTTATTTATAGAATAGATATACTTAAACCTTGCTACAACACTTATAGGCAGTGTACCTAATCGTACAGTAGTGTAGTTTTTAGTAAGTCCGGTTCGTTCCACAGGGAAATCTTTAAGCAAAGCTCAACGCTATATTAGTTTACTTTTATAAAAATACAAATATATATATAAGTAATATTATTATTATAAAGGGGGGTTTTTACCGTTTAATGACCGGTTTGTCGATTTTAAAACTTTAGTCGCAGTTAAAACCTAATGTAAAATATAAAATAAATATAAGACTTTAAATTAAAGCGTAAAGTAAATAACGATAATGAAATTGCGAATAATAAAAATGCGATAAAATTAAATTGCGATAATTAAAAGTGCGATAATTAGAAGTGCGATTAAATAACAATAAAAGTGCGATAATTAGAAGTGCAATTAAATATAAAATAAAGGAAATAAAATATGAAATAAAAGAATTATGCTTATTTAAACTTCCGTAATCATGATGTTTGACGTGTTGATTTTAGTTTTATGCCCATGGGTTAATTGTCCTTTGTCCTGGATTATTCAATATGTCCGTCTGGTTTTTGTCCATAACAGTCCATCAGTCATAAATATAAATTGCAAGTGTCCTTGTCAAATTATTATTATACCCGAAGATAAATATTCCAACTAATTGGGGATTCGAATTGTAACAAGGTTTTAATACTTTGTTTAATGAATACACCAGGTTATCGACTGCGTGTAAACCAAGGTTTTACTACTTTGTTAACAATTACACCAATTACCCTTGAATGTAATTTCACCCCTGTTTTAATTATCCTAGTGGCTATTAATCCATTCCCGTGTCCGGTTAAATGAACGATTATTCGTACATATAAATACCCCGCCCATCGTGTCCGATCGAGTGTATATGGTAATTTATAGGGACGCCCAATTGTAAATCTTTATATTAACATTAACAAACTTTCATTTAGTTAAACAAATATAAAGCCCATTAATAGCCCATAGCCTAGTTTCCACAAGTGTCGTTCTTTTGTCCAAACCCCAATTATGGTACAAAGCCCAATTACCCAATTTTAGTAATTAGCCCAACATCATGATTACTTCGTTTTAAACAAGCATAATAATAACTTAGCTACGAGACATTAATGTAAAAAGGTTGAACATAACTTACAATGATTAAAAATAGCGTAGCGTTACACGGACAGAATTTCGACTTACACCCTTACAACATTTGCTAACATACCCTTATTATTAGAATTATAATTAAAATTAAAATATAAATTATAAATATAAATATATATTACTTATGAAGAGGAAGAGAAATAGGATGTTAAACTCGTCAGAAAACTGGCTATTTATAGGACCTGACCAGAAATCTCACACCATGCGACTCGCATGGTTTTGTGCTTCTGGCCATGCGAGTCGCATGGCCACCCTGGATTCAGCCAACTACTTTTGTTTTCTTCTTGCCGACGTAATATAATAATAATAATAATATATATAATATATAATTATATATAATTATATATATATTATATTATATTCTTGTGCATAGTAGACTAGATATTTTTGGTCCGTTGCGTCGGGCGTTTCTTCTTGGCTCAGGTCCCGGTTCCGGATTTTCGGACGTCCTCGCGTATTATTTTATATCGTGTACTTTGCGTCTTGTAACTTGTACTCTTGTCATTTTGAGACGTTCCTCATCAATATTTTGAACCTTTTTGATTGTATCTTGTACTTTTTAGCTCTTTGGACCTTTTTGTCTTCAATTTGTCGAATCTGCCTTTTGTCTTCACCTTTTATTATTTAAACGAATATCACTTGTAAATAGAACAATTGCAACTAAAAGCTTGTCTTTCTTGAGGAATAATGCTATGAAATATATGTTCGTTTTTAGCATTATCAAATATTCCCACACTTGAGCGTTGCTTGTCCTCAAGCAATATTGTCTTGAAATACTAGAATCACTTCTTTATTCTTCATACTTTGTACATCAGTGATTTCTATACGGTGGTATAAACAATGGTAGTGACGATATGGTTTACAGTCCCACATGACTATAAAAATTTAGATCCATTAAGGAAATTGGATCTTTATGAAAACATTTGATCTTTTGAAATCTAGTTTTTACCCTAGATAAGTTTTCCGGAATAACCCTTTACCGGTGTTTGCAAAATATTTTTGTGGGTTTGGTGGGTTTCAGATTTGAAAATTTTAGCTCAAAACTCGCGGTTTTGTGTCACCCACTTGCTAACCTTGTATTAGGAAAGCAACACGTCCAGTTTACTTGTCCCGTATATTACCTTTCGGCAAACTACCGTCCGGTTGTAAAGGAAAGCGTTGAACAAGAAACTGTTAAGGCAATGTCCCGTGACATGCTTTTAATTATGGTCTATAACGTGTCGGACGCAATTACTATCCTTGGTAGGAGCAATAGTAAAGCTCACCCTTATAATTTGTCGGTTTGGCACAAAGTCCTGTCTTTGACCATGCTATGCAACCACCGTTCTTACGGTTGACACCCGATTTATTTCAGGTGACCTAATGAATTCCAGGTGAATTCCTAGGATTTTACGTTCAATGGTAATGAACGCATTGAAAATGGGTTTTTCAGAAAACAAATCGGTTTATAATTTTGATCAAAATATTTTCTCGTTCAAGCTCGAGTTTAGATATCATCGAATTCCATGAGTTTGTAATTCTCAATCTTTAAGGTCAATCTCTAGGATTGAGTAATATCAGTCTTAAAAGCTGATTTTTAATCTTTAAGGAGATTATCCTTTCTGGGGATCTGATTCATTAGTCTTATCCAGCTAATTTGCACGGTGCCTCCCCATTGTACGAGATAAATCCTTCTCATGGTTAGGATAAATCTGACCACTTGGCGACCCTGTTTAATGCTGAGGTCCGTGGATTTCCTGCTGATTTTAGTGATGACTTTTCTAGATTTTTCGTCAACCTACAGCTGGTCTGAACGACAACTTCATGACCTAAATCAAGAAGCGCGTGTCTTTTTCGGAAGACTTTACTTCCTTTTAATGATGGAATTGATTCATCGTGTAGATCCATCTCTTCTTTTCTTTCATCGGGTAAAACAGTTTAGTTTAGTCCAAAGCAAAAGTATTTTCAGTTATTTGTTACAAATATATGTGACATATGTTTAAAATAACTTGGTAAATTTTCCCACACTTGGCTTTTATTTTCCTTTTTATCGTCCTCTATTCCATTTTAAATGAATTTTAACATTTTAGTTTGTTTCTCAATTTATGTCCTTTCCGAGGTAACAATAATTTCGGTGTTAAAACCTAGTTTTATCGTTCATAAATATGTATAAACATGATTTTGAATTCATTTAATTGAAAATTTTGAAAAATTTTACTAGAATTGGGTAGTCAGTATATAAGACTAGGGCTGTTCTTTTTTATCAGAGAGCACTAGATTCTAATACAACTACTGCTTTACTAGTATTTTTAATGGTAACCAAGTGTTTAATATAAAAATTTTAAAATCCGAAAGAATTTAACCCCTTCCCACACTTAAGATCTTGCAATGCCCTCATTTGCAAGAAATCAGTAACAATTTAAATTATTGAGGGTGATTTGTGTGAAAATGATTAAATTTTTTACCAAAGTTTCCAAATATATTGGCGTTTGTTTGCTGAATGATAAATGGTGCACGTCATTTGTTCATTCCGTCTTGTTGTTATTTCACATACATTTTGCATCATTGTCGTCAAAATTACTTGCTTTTGCTGAACTTAATGCCAGTCTTTGAAAACGCGTTGTTTTACCCTGTTTTGTGCATAAAATAGAATACATACAATACAAATATAATCATACATGCAATTTGAAATGGAACTTTGGCATCCCACTTTCAAACTATAAGAAAAATATTAGTACACAATAATAATAAAATATCCAACATTACATAAACATAATAAAATGTTAAGTGTTTAAAATAAAAATAAAAATTACCACTTATCTCTACTGATCAGGAGGTGGGTTAGGAGGAAAATTAGGATATGGATCCCAATTCATGTTCGCGTCCGGGTTCCATGGCTGATTATAGGTGTACTGGTATGCTGCGTCATAATCATATGAATCATAGGGTGGTCTCATCTCTGGCTGATGTGCGGGATAGTATGCGGGTCGGGTCGGATAATACATCTCACCAGGCTGCAACTGGCTTATAATTTGGCGCTGATGATAATCCCATCGGTCATGCTCTCGTTGCCGGGAATGCTCGTAGTCATTCCGGCGTTGCCATGCCTCGTACTGCATATGCCTATCATAGTTCGTCATGTATTCATCCTCCATACGAATACCTAAATCAAGAGCAGTCTCCCGAACAACTCCTATAATGTTGTTCGCCTCCTCCATCTCGTCATCCGAACCTCTCTCTACCTGTCGCTGAGGTCCCTCGTATCGATATACCCGACCACGTCTCATCAATAATACCCTTGCACCGTGATAAAGGTTTGAACTTATAGTTTCACCTCCGTCCTCTATTTCGTTCATTGGACCCCCTTGGTGCTTATCTACACCTAAATACTCTCCAATGAGAGTAATGAAAATACCACCACCTATAATACTCCCCGATTTCATCCCCGAAACTACATTAGCGAGATAATAACCAACACAATAGGGAATGTTAACGAAACTCCTCGGGTCTCTAATACACTTGAGGTAGAACAAATCATTTACGGTCAATTTCTCCTTATTCCTACCCCTTTGTGTAATTGTGTTTGCTAAGAATCTATGAATCACCCGGAGTTCAGCTCTGTCTATATCTAAGTATGTATGATTTCCACTGGCGTGGAATTCATTAAAGTGGGACATACGCCTCCAGACAGCGTTAATATCAAATTCCCTATCTACCCTTTCTCCTTGGGCAATCAGGCTATTACAGTCGGGGCTCAAAAGTTCAGCAGGGGTGTAAATCTGTAAGGCCCTTGCTAAATCTATCATGGACATTCTGTACATTCGTCCACCTAGCAGAAACCTAATAAAGCTTCTATCATCTATCCTCCTAACATCACTGTTTAACTTAATAGTACTAAGTAATTCTATACACCATTCCCTATATATTGTTCTACGAATGGAAAATAGGCGCATCCAATCGTTAAACTGAGAATTACCATACCTTTGCACCAATAATCCCCGAATCGGTTCGGCAAGGTCAACTGTTTCCAAAGGTACCCAGTCAATTGCCCTTGGCATTTCAACAACCTTAAAGTAGAGAATGTGCATGTTCTTTTGATAATCTGGATACTCTATCCAACATCTATCAAATCTCAGATTTGGGTGTAACTGATCTTCATTAATGTCTAAACTCAGAATCCTTTGATGTGGAGCGAATTGACGAAATTGATTCACGAATAATTGATCTTGATCGTAATATGGAATATGTTGCTCCTCCTGTTCTTCTTCTTCTTGTTGCATATGTTGTTCTTGTTCATGAAACATTTCCGGTTCGGGCTCTGGTTGCCTGGACGATGATGCTCCTGAACCTCCAGTATCGGCTTTCTGCAAAACACATTAAACACAAAATTTTTGCATCCAAATATGCATTAGTGTTAGCAAAATAATAACTTGAAACAATTATGATGACATGTTCAATTCATAACACATTTTATACACATTTTCTTAACAATAACAATTCTACACTTTTACATACGAAAATGTGTACAATGTTTTATCACATTTAAACTCTTAAACATGTCAACAATAATCATTATAGCAATTAAACACTTGTTACATGGCATTCAAATCAAACTAGTGCTCATTTTCATATTTTTGTCAAGTCTACACTTTGTCAAATAAGCCTATACGAAAAATGTACATCAAGTTCATAAGCATTTATCTCAAATAACATGCCAAAATAATCACTACTAGCAATGAGACAAGTTTCAAATGGCCTTTATATCAAATTATCCAAGTTCATGAATTTTTAGACTTAAAAAGTCTACTTTAATTCTCAAAAACATGTTTAGGCTCAAAGTTTGGATCAATTAACTACCTAAACATGTTACACTACTTAATTTAGCAACAATTCATGACAAAAATCGGCCATAACCTGTTTATATCAAAAAGCCCCAAATTGCTCAAGAACACAAACCCTAGATTCTTAAAAATTTGAAGTTTTTAGCTTCAATTCATGTTAAATAGCTTCTATCTAGGATATACATGCATAATATAACAACAATTTAGCTCTAATTACACCTAAATTTAACAAAATCAAAATATAAATTTTCTAGCTCAAGAACACAAAAATTCGAATTTAAAGAGATTAGGGGTGAAATCTTTACCTTTCTCCTGAAGGGGTTGAGACTACTGAATCTAGGCATGATTATTGTGAAGTTTTGCAAGAAATTTGGTGAAAAATGGCGGATTTTTGAGAGGATTTGGGAGAGTTTTCGTGTATATGTGTGTGTGTTGTGAAAGAAGCAGAACTCGGCTGCTTTTTGATCCTGTCCAGTTTTTAACAGCCATGCGAGTCGCATGGCTTAAGCCTTTCCCCCATGCGACTCGCATGGGGGTATTTTCCAGAATTTTTTTTTTTTTTTTTTTTTTTTTTTTTTTTTTTTTTTTTTTAAAATATAAACCTTATACTTTTAAAACATATAATTAAATAAAATTTTAAAAATTTTGTTTCTTTTTAAGACGAAGTCGTTTCGGGACGATGCCCTAGTCCGTCCCTCGACAAAATTTTAAAATTTGTCTTTTTGTAGCGATTGTTTTAAAAGCTAAGATTTTTGGGTTTTTTTAATGTTTTTGGCATACTTTAAATCAATAAGATTAAAAATAATGATAATAAAAGTTCTCGTCCCTCCCTCGGGTAAAGCAATTTCGGTTCAAAGACCTAGTCTTCAACTTACGACGAATTTTAAAAATCATATTCTTAACTTAATGAGATAAAGTAAATTTTTGTTTTTAAATTCACACAACTTAAATATAAAATTCAAAATTAAAAATTCACACCAAACTTAAAATTTGAAATGCATAAAATTAAAATTCATATTTTAAAAATTAAAAATTCACACCAAACTTAATTTAAAAATTCATAAATTCATATCAAACTTATATTAATTTTTCAAATATTTATAATTTAAATATATTGTTTTTACAAAGTTTACAATATTAATTTAAGATTTTAATATTAATTTTTAAAAATATGGTAAAAATAAAATTAAAAATCTTTTTGTCTTTTTATCCCACTTTAATCAATCAAATATTATCAAAAATATGCGCCCCTCTTTTCGGTAAAGTAATTTCGGTTCCAAAACCTAATTTAACTCATGACGAATTTTTGAAATATTTTGGGTTGATTGATTAAAGATATTTATACCTTAAGAATAAACGTTAAATTTCGCAGTGATGTAATAAATTTTTGAATGATATCAATAATTTCGGTCGCCAAACCTAATTTTATTTAATACCAATTTAATACTTTTTAGCGAACAAATTAGCGTTTATTATCAAAAGGTTAAAAAAATAAAAATAAAAATAAAAACAAAACTGTACAGACATACCTGTGAAATAGATTTCTTAGTTATATGATCTATTATATTCATAAGATAGTCGGTTTAATTGGTCTTCCATGGCTGCATAGGCGTAACCTCTAGCATTCATTGTCTTTTCTTCTAAACATATGAACGGTCCGTCTCTGCATAAAGTAACAAATTCGGTATTTGAATAGGTTTGATTATTTGAACATTTACCTCCATGTGACCATTTTCCGCATTTGTGACATTTTTCTAGGTGTCGTGCTCTTCTTTTCGCTGCGGATTTTGATTTTCCTTTACCAAATTGTAACTTATTATCTTCGCATCTGGATCCTTTTCTAACTCCGTCCATTCTTTCTCTGATTACTGATACTAATTCACTCGGTAGTATGTCATTATTTCTTTTAGTGATCAAAGCGTGTAGCATTAGACCATGGTTTAGTTCACAGGCAGTCTTCATTACGTAAAAACCTAAAAAAAATAAAAATTCAGAATGGGGGGAGAAGACTAGTTCTTTAGGGTCTGCTAGGGAAAGACCATACGTGTTCCATTTTCGAGAACTACACGAAAACAGACAATCTAACTCTAACAGAAATACATATTATCCTTTAAAGACTTGATTCTCCCCACACTTAGTTAGCTGTGGTATCGAAATTGTGATTAACTTCGTTGTCGACTTCCATCGGACCCTGTATGTAATGTTTAACTCTGTGACCATTAACTTTAAATTCAATCCCATTTGAATTTATTAATTCTATCGTTCCGTATGGGAAAACTCTTTTGACTATGAATGGTCCAGACCATCTTGATTTCAATTTTCCAGGAAATAGCTTGAATCGTGAATTGAAAAGAAGAACTCTGTCTCCTTCTTTAAATTCTTTTGAACTTCTGATTCTTTTATCATGCCATTTCTTCGTTCTTTCTTTATAGATTAACGAATTTTCGTATGCTTCATGTCTTAATTCTTCTAATTCGTTTAGTTGACTTAATCGTAGACGTCCGGCTTCATGTAAATCAAGATTACATGTCTTCAAAGCCCAAAATGCTTTGTGTTCAATTTCTACTGGAAGATGACACGCTTTTCCATAAACAAGTCTAAAAGGTGTGGTTCCAATTGGAGTTTTGTAGGCTGTTCTAAAAGCCCAGAGTGCATCCTCCAATTTAATGGACCATTCCTTCGGATTTGATCCTACGGTTTTCTCTAGAATACGTTTTAAAGCTCGGTTTGTATTTTCAACTTGTCCACTTGTTTGTGGATGATATGCGGTGGAGATTTTATGAGTTACTCCATATCTTTTAAGAACTTTCTCAAGTTGATTATTACAGAAATGAGTACCCCGATCACTTATTAAAGCTTTCGGTGTTCCAAACCTTGCAAAAAGACGTTTTAAAAAGTTGACTACAACTCGTGCATCGTTAGTTGGGAGAGCTTGTGCTTCCGCCCATTTAGATACATAATCAATGGCTACGAGTATATATAAATTATTATGAGATTTTGGAAATGGACCCATAAAGTCAATACCCCAAATGTCAAATACTTCACATACTTGGATGACATTTTGTGGCATTTCATCACGTTGACTTATTTTTCCGGCCCTTTGACATGCATCACAGGATTTGCAAAGAAGGTGTGCGTCTTTGTAAATTGTAGGCCAATAGAATCCAGCTTCATATACTTTTCTTGCTGTTAGTTGAGGCCCATAATGCCCTCCTGTTGGTCCTGTGTGACAATGGTTTAAAATTTTACTAGCTTCATCTCCAAATACGCATCGGCGTATTATTCCATCGGGACAACTTTTAAACAGATGTGGATCTTCCCAGAAATAGTGTTTTATATCACTGAAGAATTTCTTTCGTCTTTGGTACGATAATCCTTTTTCAAGGAATCCACAAACTAAGTAGTTTGCATAGTCTGCAAACCATGGGATTTCTTTATAATCTATCTTCAATAGATATTCATCAGGAAAGTTGTCTTGTATGGCTGATTCATTCAGAACTTCTAATTCGGGATTTTCAAGACGAGAAAGATGATCAGCGGCGAGATTTTCTGCTCCTTTTTTATCTCGGATTTCAATATCAAACTCTTGTAAGAGTAAGATCCAACGGATTAATCTTGGTTTAGCATCTTGTTTTGAAAATAGGTATCTAAGAGCAGAATGGTCGGTATAGACCACCGTTTTTGCTAGAACGAGATATGATCGAAATTTATCAAAAGCAAAGACAATAGCAAGGAGTTCTTTTTCAGTAGTTGTATAGTTCGTTTGTGCTCCTTGTAATGTCTTACTAGCATAATAGATAGGTTGAAATCGTTTTTCAATCCTTTGTCCTAAAACGGCTCCCATTGCAAAATCACTTGCATCGCACATTAGTTCAAATGGTAGATTCCAATTTGGTGTTATCATGATCGGCGCATTAGTGAGTTTTTCTTTAAGAATATTAAAAGATTTGATACATTCATCTGAAAAGATGAATGGCGCATCCTTTTCTAGGAGTTTATTCATAGGAGTGGCAATTTTAGAAAAATCTTTTATGAAACGTCGGTAAAAACCGGCATGCCCTAGAAAACTCCTAACTCCTCTAACATTGGTGGGATGTGGAAGTTTAGCAATTACATCTACTTTAGCTCTATCCACTTCAATTCCTTCTTTTGAAATTTTATGTCCAAGAACGATGCCTTCTTTAACCATGAAATGGCATTTCTCCCAATTGAGTACTAGATTTGATTTTTCGCATCTAATTAGCATTCGTTCCAGATTAACTAGACATGATTTAAATGTATCACCGAAGACTGAAAAGTCATCCATGAATACTTCCATGCATTCTTCTATCATGTCATGAAAAATCGCCATCATACACCTTTGAAAGGTTGCAGGGGCGTTACAAAGTCCAAATGGCATGCGTTTGTAAGCAAAAGTACCATAAGGGCACGTGAATGTGGTTTTCTCTTGATCTTCGGGTGCTATTGGAATTTGAAAATATCCGGAAAATCCATCTAGAAAACAATAGTAACTATTTCCGGCTAATCTTTCCAACATTTGATCTATGAAAGGTAAGGGAAAGTGATCTTTTCTGGTGGCGTCATTTAATTTTCTATAATCAATACATACACGCCATCCTGTTACAGTCCTAGTAGGAATAAGCTCATTTTTCTCATTTGTGATGACAGTCATACCACCCTTCTTAGGCACGCATTGAACTGGGCTTACCCATGGACTATCAGAGATTGGATATATCAAACCTGCATCTAGCAGTTTAATAATCTCTTTCTTAACTACATCTTGCATATTAGGATTTAGTCTTCGTTGGCGTTGCACATACGTTTTATGACCTTCTTCCATAAGGATTTTATGTGTGCAATACGAAGGACTTATTCCTTTAATATCATGAATCTTCCATGCAATGGCTGGTTTATGAGCTTTCAACACAGAAATGAGTTGTGATTTCTCATTTTCAGTAAGAGAAGACGATATTATTACAGGTAATTCAGATTCACCATGTAAATAAGCGTATTCCAAATGGTTTGGAAGTGGCTTTAACTCTAATTTCGGAGGTTCTTCTATCGATGATTTATATCGATATCTGTCTTCTTCTTTTAGCATTTGAATTTCTTCTGTTGTTGGTTCATATCCATTAGCTATAAGTGTAGCTAACATTTCAGCTTCATCAATTGGTTCATTACCTTCTCCTAAAGAACATTCTCCTGTTCCTTGTAGTTCTGGAAATTCTTCTAATAATTCTGCATGTGCATCTATAGTTTGAATATAATAACATGTATCATCTGCAGATTGTGGTTGTTGCATTGCTCTATCAACTGAAAAGGTAACACTCTCATCCTCTATACTTAGGGTCAGTTTCTTACCGAACACGTCTATCATTGCTTTAGCCGTGTTTAAGAATGGTCTTCCTAATATGAGAGGAACTTGAGAATCTTCTTCCATGTCCAAAACAACAAAATCTACTGGAAATACTAAAGTACCAACTTTAACTAGCATGTTCTCCATTATCCCTCTAGGATATTTTATTGATCTATCGGCTAGTTGTATGCTTATTCTGGTTGGTTTCAATTCTCCAAGGTCTAGTTTAGCGTATAATGAATACGGCATTAGATTTATACTAGCACCTAAATCTGCTAATGCTTCTATTGAACTAAGACTACCCAGAAAACATGGAATTGTGAAACTTCCTGGATCAGATAGTTTTTCTGGTATCTTATTCAACAGCACTGCTGAACAATTAGCATTCATAGTAACAGCCGAGAGTTCTTCCATTTTCTTTCTATTCGTGATTAGATCTTTCAAGAATTTAGCATATCTTGGCATTCCTGAAATCACATCAATGAAAGGAAGATTTACATTTATCTGTTTAAACATATCCAAGAATTTGGATTGCTCGGCTTCAAGTTTTTCTTTCTTCATTTTACTCGGATAAGGAAGTGGTGGTTGGTATGGTTTAACATAAGGTTTATCCTTAACTGTGTTATCTTCATTAACCTTTTCAACTACCGGTTCTTTTTCCTTATCTTGATCAGGTTGTGGTTCTTGTGGAGTAGGAATAGTTTCATCAGAAGTTACAGGTATTTCAGGTGGTTTAAGTGTTGTACCACTTCTTGTGGTAATAGCTTTAGCTGTTTCATTCCGGGGGTTAGCATTTGTATCACTAGGTAAACTTCCCGGTTTTCTTTCACCTATTAACCTTGCTAGGTTACTTACTTCTTGTTCCAGATTTTGAATAGAAGCTTGTTGATTTCTAAATGCTTGAGCATTTTGTTCATTGGTTTGTTTTTGAGATGTGAAAAACTGCGTTTGAGTTTCAACTAGCTTCGTCATCATATCTTCTAAATTCGGCTTTTTATCATCGGTTTGTTGTGGTGGTTTGTTTTGAAAATTCGGTCTTTGCTGATTGTAAGTATTATTGGATACTTGTTGATTGCTAGGACCTTGTTGGTTGTTGTATGGAATATTTCGGTTATAATTCTGGTTTTGATTGTAAATCGGTCTTGGCGGTTGATAATTATTCTGATAATTATTTCCAGGCCTTTGGTTTATGTATGAAATATTCTCTCTTTGTTCCATTGTTAATTCAATACTGAGACAATCTTTTGTCAAATGTGGTCCTCCACACTGCTCACAACTAATTCGTATAGCATGAATATCCTTAGTCATCTTTTCCATTCGTCTCTCGAAAGCATCTATCTTTGCGGAAATGGAATCTAAGTCATGGCTAGAATCGGCTCTAGCTGCTTTAGATGATCTAATGATATCTTTTTCTTGGTGCCACTCATGTGAGTGGGAAGCAGTATTATCAATAATTTTGTAAGCATCAGTTTCGGTTTTCTTCATAATCGAGCCACCGGCTGCTATATCTATGTCTTTTCTTGTAGTGATGTCGCATCCTTGGTAGAATATTTGTACTATTTGACAGGTGTCTAAACCATGTTGCGGACATCCTCTTAACAACTTTCCATATCTTGTCCACGCCTCATATAGAGTTTCATTTGGTTTCTGTGTGAACGTAACAATTTCTGCTTGAAGTCTTACGGCTTTAGATGCGGGAAAAAATTGTTTAAGAAATTTATCAATTAAAACGTCCCATGTATCGATCGCCCCTTCAGGTAACGATTCCAACCAATCTTTGGCTTCTCCCTTTAAAGTCCAGGGAAATAACATGAGATATATCTGTTCATCCTCCACTTCTCGGATTTTAAATAGTGTGCAGATCCTATTAAAGGTACGTAGATGTTCATTTGGATCTTCCTTCGGCGCACCACTAAATTGGCATTGATTAGTCACCATGTGTAGAATTTGTCCTTTGATTTCATAATCTGGCGCATTAATGTCTGGATGAGTAATTGCGTGACCTTGGCCAGTGCGTTTAGCTCTCATTCGGTCTTCCATACTTAAAGGTTCCAGATTCTCCATAATTGAATTTGTTGAATCGGTATCACTAGATGATTCTGATTTAATGGTTCGTTCCTCAACAATCTCTGTTTGAATGATTGGTGGTTCCGGAGGAAAGTTTAATGGTTCAGGATCTATGAACCGTTCCTGAATATTTTCTGGATTCTCAATTGTGAGGTTGGGTTCAAAAAATGGATTATCGGAAATTTGAACTGAAGTACTTGGTCGACTGGATGACGATTCTAAAGAAAAATCAACGGCGGTTATATTTGTTAAACGATGTCTTGATCGAGTTACAGGTGGTGAACGTACAAAAGGTGGTGAACGTCTTGCTCGGTGCATTCACAGAATATCCTATTAGTTTTTTAAAAGGAAAGAAAAATTATAATAAGTTATCCAATCAATAGACTTTTCTGATTTTGCCCACGTTTCGAATAGCCAAAAGATGCAGCAGAGGGGCAGGATTCGTTTGGTCTCAATATAATTGAGTACTGTTTGGCTCCAATAACCCGGTCCACGTACAAATCCAACTATTACTACGAACCAGAAAATTTTGATGTCTATCAATTTAACCACTTAAAATAAATTTTCGTAATTTTAAGAATTTTAGATAAGAAGTAGAAAAAATTCTATGTCCTAAAAACTAGAATAGCGAGAAATAAGAAAGAAAAAGAGTTCGTCGAAAAAGGTCGAAAAAGAAAAATGGTTGAAAAATAAAAGGTGACGGAAAAATAAAAGAAACTTATAAAAACTTAAAAATACTTAACTAACCTAACCTTATTACTACAACTAACTTAAAATTATAATCGCAAATTGAAATTACTAATTGAAATGATAATTGATACATAGTAAAAGGTCTAAAAATATTAAAGCTTACAGGAAAAACTAAATCCCAAATGGAAATAACTTAAAAAGAAACTAAAACGTAAAAAGGCGTCGCAAAATTCTAAAGCACTTAAATCTTAGTCTAAAGAAAAAGCACTTAAGGAGTTCTACGGCGAAGCCTAAAAATATAGGAGTAAAAATAACTATAGCGAAAACTAAGTTTAAAATTAATTATGAGCTAAAAAAAATACAAATATTACGCTACAACGATTAAAAAGGGACAAAATATAAAAGTTATAAAAAGTTATAAAAATATTAGATTTTATAAAAATATTATTTTTATATTTTATAATTTAAAGTATTAAGTATTATATAATTAAAACTAGTTAAAAGTAATAATTAATTTAAATAACTAAAACTTAATTAATAATAATAAATAAAACTAGGGTTTAAATAATAATAATAAATTAATACGCATTAAATGCGAAATTAGGGTTTTAATGTGGCCCTGTCAGACCCTTCATGCGAGTCGCATGGTTTTAGGGGTTGGGTCATGCGAGTCGCATGACTGAACTGGACCAGTTCAACTGGACTGGTTCAAATGACGGGTCACGTATTATTTTATATTTAATTTCTTTTTTTTTCTGTTTTATATTTAAAATATAAATATATTAAAATAAAAACTTAAAAATAAACTTAAAATACTTTATAATTTTGTAAAAATAAAAGAAAAACTTAAAAATATACTTAAAATACTTTTTTTTTTTCGATTTTAAAAGCTTTTTTTTTTTTTATATATGTTTTTTTTTTTAATTTTTAAACAAAAATATAAATTTTACAAAAACTAATTATAACTTAAAAATTAAAAATATGGCGTTTCGCTTCGGCGAAAATGAGTCCCCGGCAGCGGCGCCAAAAATACTTGATGTCGAACGAGGTGTATATAAAATAGTTATTATTTTACTAGGAAAATACTATTAAATACGATACAATTTTACACAAGATATTTATTTATTTATAGAATGGATATACTTAAACCTTGCTACAACACTTATAGGCAGTGTACCTAATCGTACAGTAGTGTAGTTTTTAGTAAGTCCGGTTCGTTCCACAGGGAAATCTTTAAGCAAAGCTCAACGCTATATTAGTTTACTTTTATAAAAATACAAATATATATATAAGTAATATTATTATTATAAAGGGGGGTTTTTACCGTTTAATGACCGGTTTGTCGATTTTAAAACTTTAGTCGCAGTTAAAACCTAATGTAAAATATAAAATAAATATAAGACTTTAAATTAAAGCGTAAAGTAAATAACGATAATGAAATTGCGAATAATAAAAATGCGATAAAATTAAATTGCGATAATTAAAAGTGCGATAATTAGAAGTGCGATTAAATAACAATAAAAGTGCGATAATTAGAAGTGCAATTAAATATAAAATAAAGGAAATAAAATATGAAATAAAAGAATTATGCTTATTTAAACTTCCGTAATCATGATGTTTGACGTGTTGATTTTAGTTTTATGCCCATGGGTTAATTGTCCTTTGTCCTGGATTATTCAATATGTCCGTCTGGTTTTTTGTCCATAACAGTCCATCAGTCATAAATATAAATTGCAAGTGTCCTTGTCAAATTATTATTATACCCGAAGATAAATATTCCAACTAATTGGGGATTCGAATTGTAACAAGGTTTTAATACTTTGTTTAATGAATACACCAGGTTATCGACTGCGTGTAAACCAAGGTTTTACTACTTTGTTAACAATTACACCAATTACCCTTGAATGTAATTTCACCCCTGTTTTAATTATCCTAGTGGCTATTAATCCATTCCCGTGTCCGGTTAAATGAACGATTATTCGTACATATAAATACCCCGCCCATCGTGTCCGATCGAGTGTATATGGTAATTTATAGGGACGCCCAATTGTAAATCTTTATATTAACATTAACAAACTTTCATTTAGTTAAACAAATATAAAGCCCATTAATAGCCCATAGCCTAGTTTCCACAAGTGTCGTTCTTTTGTCCAAACCCCAATTATGGTACAAAGCCCAATTACCCAATTTTAGTAATTAGCCCAACATCATGATTACTTCGTTTTAAACAAGCATAATAATAACTTAGCTACGAGACATTAATGTAAAAAGGTTGAACATAACTTACAATGATTAAAAATAGCGTAGCGTTACACGGACAGAATTTCGACTTACACCCTTACAACATTTGCTAACATACCCTTATTATTAGAATTATAATTAAAATTAAAATATAAATTATAAATATAAATATATATTACTTATGAAGAGGAAGAGAAATAGGATGTTAAACTCGTCAGAAAACTGGCTATTTATAGGACCTGACCAGAAATCTCACACCATGCGCTTACATATTTATGAACGATAAAACTAGGTTTTAACACCGAAATTATTGTTACCTCGGAAAGGACATAAATTGAGAAACAAACTAAAATGTTAAAATTCATTTAAAATGGAATAGAGGACGATAAAAAGGAAAATAAAAGCCAAGTGTGGGAAAATTTACCAAGTTATTTTAAACATATGTCACATATATTTGTAACAAATAACTGAAAATACTTTTGCTTTGGACTAAACTAAACTGTTTTACCCGATGAAAGAAAAGAAGAGATGGATCTACACGATGAATCAATTCCATCATTAAAAGGAAGTAAAGTCTTCCGAAAAAGACACGCGCTTCTTGATTTAGGTCATGAAGTTGTCGTTCAGACCAGCTGTAGGTTGACGAAAAATCTAGAAAAGTCATCACTAAAATCAGCAGGAAATCCACGGACCTCAGCATTAAACAGGGTCGCCAAGTGGTCAGATTTATCCTAACCATGAGAAGGATTTATCTCGTACAATGGGGAGGCACCGTGCAAATTAGCTGGATAAGACTAATGAATCAGATCCCCAGAAAGGATAATCTCCTTAAAGATTAAAAATCAGCTTTTAAGACTGATATTACTCAATCCTAGAGATTGACCTTAAAGATTGAGAATTACAAACTCATGGAATTCGATGATATCTAAACTCGAGCTTGAACGAGAAAATATTTTGATCAAAATTATAAACCGATTTGTTTTCTGAAAAACCCATTTTCAATGCGTTCATTACCATTGAACGTAAAATCCTAGGAATTCACCTGGAATTCATTAGGTCACCTGAAATAAATCGGGTGTCAACCGTAAGAACGGTGGTTGCATAGCATGGTCAAAGACAGGACTTTGTGCCAAACCGACAAATTATAAGGGTGAGCTTTACTATTGCTCCTACCAAGGATAGTAATTGCGTCCGACACGTTATAGACCATAATTAAAAGCATGTCACGGGACATTGCCTTAACAGTTTCTTGTTCAACGCTTTCCTTTACAACCGGACGGTAGTTTGCCGAAAGGTAATATACGGGACAAGTAAACTGGACGTGTTGCTTTCCTAATACAAGGTTAGCAAGTGGGTGACACAAAACCGCGAGTTTTGAGCTAAAATTTTCAAATCTGAAACCCACCAAACCCACAAAAATATTTTGCAAACACCGGTAAAGGGTTATTCCGGAAAACTTATCTAGGGTAAAAACTAGATTTCAAAAGATCAAATGTTTTCATAAAGATCCAATTTCCTTAATGGATCTAAATTTTTATAGTCATGTGGGACTGTAAACCATATCGTCACTACCATTGTTTATACCACCGTATAGAAATCACTGATGTACAAAGTATGAAGAATAAAGAAGTGATTCTAGTATTTCAAGACAATATTGCTTGAGGACAAGCAACGCTCAAGTGTGGGAATATTTGATAATGCTAAAAACGAACATATATTTCATAGCATTATTCCTCAAGAAAGACAAGCTTTTAGTTGCAATTGTTCTATTTACAAGTGATATTCGTTTAAATAATAAAAGGTGAAGACAAAAGGCAGATTCGACAAATTGAAGACAAAAAGGTCCAAAGAGCTAAAAAGTACAAGATACAATCAAAAAGGTTCAAAATATTGATGAGGAACGTCTCAAAATGACAAGAGTACAAGTTACAAGACGCAAAGTACACGATATAAAATAATACGCGAGGACGTCCGAAAATCCGGAACCGGGACCTGAGCCAAGAAGAAACGCCCGACGCAACGGACCAAAAATATCTAGTCTACTATGCACAAGAATATAATATAATATATATATAATTATATATAATTATATATTATATATATTATTATTATTATTATATTACGTCGGCAAGAAGAAAACAAAAGTAGTTGGCTGAATCCAGGGTGGCCATGCGACTCGCATGGCCAGAAGCACAAAACCATGCGAGTCGCATGGTGTGAGATTTCTGGTCAGGTCCTATAAATAGCCAGTTTTCTGACGAGTTTAACATCCTTTTTCTCTTCCTCTTCATAAGTAATATATATTTATATATATAATTTATATTTTAATTTTAATTATAATTCTAATAATAAGGGTATGTTAGCAAATGTTGTAAGGGTGTAAGTTGAAATTCTGTCCGTGTAACGCTACGCTATTTTTAATCATTGTAAGTTATGTTCAACCTTTTTATATTAATGTCTCGTAGCTAAGTTATTATTATGCTTATTTAAAACGAAGTAATCATGATGTTGGGCTAATTACTAAAATTGGGTAATTGGGCTTTGTACCATAATTGGGGTTTGGATAAAAGAACGACACTTGTGGAAACTAGGCTATGGGCTATTAATGGGCTTTATATTTGTTTAACTAAATGAAAGTTTGTTAATGTTAATATAAAGATTTACAATTGGGCGTCCCTATAAATTACCATATACACTCGATCGGACACGATGGGCGGGGTATTTATATGTACGAATAATCGTTCATTTAACCGGACACGGGAATGGATTAATAGCCACTAGGATAATTAAAACAGGGGTGAAATTACATTCAAGGGTAATTGGTGTAATTGTTAACAAAGTAGTAAAACCTTGGTTTACACGCAGTCGATAACCTGGTGTATTCATTAAACAAAGTATTAAAACCTTGTTACAATTCGAATCCCCAATTAGTTGGAATATTTATCTTCGGGTATAATAATAATTTGACAAGGACACTTGCAATTTATATTTATTATTAATAGTATTTTATACCCCTCTGCTTCCACATCAAGTATTTTTGGCGCCGCTGCCGGGGACGTTTCTTCTTGGCTCAGGTCCCGGTTCCGGATTTTCGGACGTCCTCGCGTATTATTTTATATCGTGTACTTTGCGTCTTGTAACTTGTACTCTTGTCATTTTGAGACGTTCCTCATCAATATTTTGAACCTTTTTGATTGTATCTTGTACTTTTTAGCTCTTTGGACCTTTTTGTCTTCAATTTGTCGAATCTGCCTTTTGTCTTCACCTTTTATTATTTAAACGAATATCACTTGTAAATAGAACAATTGCAACTAAAAGCTTGTCTTTCTTGAGGAATAATGCTATGAAATATATGTTCGTTTTTAGCATGGGGGAAAGGCTTAAGCCATGCGACTCGCATGGCTGTTAAAAACTGGACAGGATCAAAAAGCAGCCGAGTTCTGCTTCTTTCACAACACACACACATATACACGAAAACTCTCCCAAATCCTCTCAAAAATCCGCCATTTTTCACCAAATTTCTTGCAAAACTTCACAATAATCATGCCTAGATTCAGTAGTCTCAACCCCTTCAGGAGAAAGGTAAAGATTTCACCCCTAATCTCTTTAAATTCGAATTTTTGTGTTCTTGAGCTAGAAAATTTATATTTTGATTTTGTTAAATTTAGGTGTAATTAGAGCTAAATTGTTGTTATATTATGCATGTATATCCTAGATAGAAGCTATTTAACATGAATTGAAGCTAAAAACTTCAAATTTTTAAGAATCTAGGGTTTGTGTTCTTGAGCAATTTGGGGCTTTTTGATATAAACAGGTTATGGCCGATTTTTGTCATGAATTGTTGCTAAATTAAGTAGTGTAACATGTTTAGGTAGTTAATTGATCCAAACTTTGAGCCTAAACATGTTTTTGAGAATTAAAGTAGACTTTTTAAGTCTAAAAATTCATGAACTTGGATAATTTGATATAAAGGCCATTTGAAACTTGTTTCATTGCTAGTAGTGATTATTTTGGCATGTTATTTAAGATAAATGCTTATGAACTTGATGTACATTTTTCGTATATGCTTATTTGACAAAGTGTAGACTTGACAAAAATATGAAAATGAGCACTAGTTTGATTTGAATGCCATGTAACAAGTGTTTAATTGCTATAATGATTATTGTTGACATGTTTAAGAGTTTAAATGTGATAAAACATTGTACACATTTTCGTATGTAAAAGTATATAATTGTTATTTTTAGGAAAATATGTATAAAATATGTTATGAATTGAACATGTCATCATAATTGTTTCAAGTTATTATTTTGCTAACACTAATGCATATTTGGATGCAAAAATTTTGTGTTTAATATGTTTTGCAGAAAGCCGATACTGGAGGTTCAGGAGCATCATCATCCAGGCAACCAGAGCCCGAACCGCAAATGTTTCATGAACAAGAACAACATATGCAACAAGAAGAAGAAGAACAGGAGGAGCAACATATTCCTTATCACGATCAAGATCAATTATTCGTGAATCAGTTTCGTCAATTCGCTCCACATCAAAGGATTCTGAGCTTAGACATTAATGAAGATCAGTTACATCCAAATCTGAGATTTGATCGATGTTGGATAGAGTATCCAGATTATCAAAAGAACATGCACATTCTCTACAATAAGGTTGTTGAAATGCCAAGGGCAATTGACTGGGTACCTTTGGAAACAGTTGACCTTGCCGAACCGATTCGGCAATTATTGGTGCAAAGGTATGGTAATTCTCAGTTTAACGATTGGATGCGCCTATTTTCCATTCGTAGAACCATATATAGGGAATGGTGTATAGAATTACTTAGTACTATTAAGTTAAACAGTGATGTTAGGAGGATAGATGATAGAAGCTTTATTAGGTTTCTGCTAGGTGGACGAATGTACAGAATGTCCATGATAGATTTAGCAAGGGCCTTACAGATTTACACCCCTGCTGAACTTTTGAGCCCCGACTGTAATAGCCTGATTGCCCAAGGAGAAAGGGTAGATAGGGAATTTGATATTAACGCTGTCTGGAGGCGTATGTCCCACTTTAATGAATTCCACGCCAGTGGAAATCATACATACTTAGATATAGACAGAGCTGAACTCCGGGTGATTCATAGATTCTTAGCAAACACAATTACACAAAGGGGTAGGAATAAGGAGAAATTGACCGTAAATGATTTGTTCTACCTCAAGTGTATTAGAGACCCGAGGAGTTTCGTTAACATTCCCTATTGTGTTGGTTATTATCTCGCTAATGTAGTTTCGGGGATGAAATCGGGGAGTATTATAGGTGGTGGTATTTTCATTACTCTCATTGGAGAGTATTTAGGTGTAGATAAGCACCAAGGGGGTCCAATGAATGAAATAGAGGACGGAGGTGAAACTATAAGTTCAAACCTTTATCACGGTGCAAGGGTATTATTGATGAGACGTGGTCGGGTATATCGATACGAGGGACCTCAGCGACAGGTAGAGAGAGGTTCGGATGACGAGATGGAGGAGGCGAACAACATTATAGGAGTTGTTCGGGAGACTGCTCTTGATTTAGGTATTCGTATGGAGGATGAATACATGACGAACTATGATAGGCATATGCAGTACGAGGCATGGCAACGCCGGAATGACTACGAGCATTCCCGGCAACGAGAGCATGACCGATGGGATTATCATCAGCGCCAAATTATAAGCCAGTTGCAGCCTGGTGAGATGTATTATCCGACCCGACCCGCATACTATCCCGCACATCAGCCAGAGATGAGACCACCCTATGATTCATATGATTATGACGCAGCATACCAGTACACCTATAATCAGCCATGGAACCCGGACGCGAACATGAATTGGGATCCATATCCTAATTTTCCTCCTAACCCACCTCCTGATCAGTAGAGATAAGTGGTAATTTTTATTTTTATTTTAAACACTTAACATTTTATTATGTTTATGTAATGTTGGATATTTTATTATTATTGTGTACTAATATTTTTCTTATAGTTTGAAAGTGGGATGCCAAAGTTCCATTTCAAATTGCATGTATGATTATATTTGTATTGTATGTATTCTATTTTATGCACAAAACAGGGTAAAACAACGCGTTTTCAAAGACTGGCATTAAGTTCAGCAAAAGCAAGTAATTTTGACGACAATGATGCAAAATGTATGTGAAATAACAACAAGACGGAATGAACAAATGACGTGCACCATTTATCATTCAGCAAACAAACGCCAATATATTTGGAAACTTTGGTAAAAATTTAATCATTTTCACACAAATCACCCTCAATAATTTAAATTGTTACTGATTTCTTGCAAATGAGGGCATTGCAAGATCTTAAGTGTGGGAAGGGGTTAAATTCTTTCGGATTTTAAAATTTTTATATTAAACACTTGGTTACCATTAAAAATACTAGTAAAGCAGTAGTTGTATTAGAATCTAGTGCTCTCTGATAAAAAAGAACAGCCCTAGTCTTATATACTGACTACCCAATTCTAGTAAAATTTTTCAAAATTTTCAATTAAATGAATTCAAAATCATGTTTATACATATTTATGAACGATAAAACTAGGTTTTAACACCGAAATTATTGTTACCTCGGAAAGGACATAAATTGAGAAACAAACTAAAATGTTAAAATTCATTTAAAATGGAATAGAGGACGATAAAAAGGAAAATAAAAGCCAAGTGTGGGAAAATTTACCAAGTTATTTTAAACATATGTCACATATATTTGTAACAAATAACTGAAAATACTTTTGCTTTGGACTAAACTAAACTGTTTTACCCGATGAAAGAAAAGAAGAGATGGATCTACACGATGAATCAATTCCATCATTAAAAGGAAGTAAAGTCTTCCGAAAAAGACACGCGCTTCTTGATTTAGGTCATGAAGTTGTCGTTCAGACCAGCTGTAGGTTGACGAAAAATCTAGAAAAGTCATCACTAAAATCAGCAGGAAATCCACGGACCTCAGCATTAAACAGGGTCGCCAAGTGGTCAGATTTATCCTAACCATGAGAAGGATTTATCTCGTACAATGGGGAGGCACCGTGCAAATTAGCTGGATAAGACTAATGAATCAGATCCCCAGAAAGGATAATCTCCTTAAAGATTAAAAATCAGCTTTTAAGACTGATATTACTCAATCCTAGAGATTGACCTTAAAGATTGAGAATTACAAACTCATGGAATTCGATGATATCTAAACTCGAGCTTGAACGAGAAAATATTTTGATCAAAATTATAAACCGATTTGTTTTCTGAAAAACCCATTTTCAATGCGTTCATTACCATTGAACGTAAAATCCTAGGAATTCACCTGGAATTCATTAGGTCACCTGAAATAAATCGGGTGTCAACCGTAAGAACGGTGGTTGCATAGCATGGTCAAAGACAGGACTTTGTGCCAAACCGACAAATTATAAGGGTGAGCTTTACTATTGCTCCTACCAAGGATAGTAATTGCGTCCGACACGTTATAGACCATAATTAAAAGCATGTCACGGGACATTGCCTTAACAGTTTCTTGTTCAACGCTTTCCTTTACAACCGGACGGTAGTTTGCCGAAAGGTAATATACGGGACAAGTAAACTGGACGTGTTGCTTTCCTAATACAAGGTTAGCAAGTGGGTGACACAAAACCGCGAGTTTTGAGCTAAAATTTTCAAATCTGAAACCCACCAAACCCACAAAAATATTTTGCAAACACCGGTAAAGGGTTATTCCGGAAAACTTATCTAGGGTAAAAACTAGATTTCAAAAGATCAAATGTTTTCATAAAGATCCAATTTCCTTAATGGATCTAAATTTTTATAGTCATGTGGGACTGTAAACCATATCGTCACTACCATTGTTTATACCACCGTATAGAAATCACTGATGTACAAAGTATGAAGAATAAAGAAGTGATTCTAGTATTTCAAGACAATATTGCTTGAGGACAAGCAACGCTCAAGTGTGGGAATATTTGATAATGCTAAAAACGAACATATATTTCATAGCATTATTCCTCAAGAAAGACAAGCTTTTAGTTGCAATTGTTCTATTTACAAGTGATATTCGTTTAAATAATAAAAGGTGAAGACAAAAGGCAGATTCGACAAATTGAAGACAAAAAGGTCCAAAGAGCTAAAAAGTACAAGATACAATCAAAAAGGTTCAAAATATTGATGAGGAACGTCTCAAAATGACAAGAGTACAAGTTACAAGACGCAAAGTACACGATATAAAATAATACGCGAGGACGTCCGAAAATCCGGAACCGGGACCTGAGCCAAGAAGAAACGCCCGACGCAACGGACCAAAAATATCTAGTCTACTATGCACAAGAATATAATATAATATATATATAATTATATATAATTATATATTATATATATTATTATTATTATTATATTACGTCGGCAAGAAGAAAACAAAAGTAGTTGGCTGAATCCAGGGTGGCCATGCGACTCGCATGGCCAGAAGCACAAAACCATGCGAGTCGCATGGTGTGAGATTTCTGGTCAGGTCCTATAAATAGCCAGTTTTCTGACGAGTTTATCATCCTATTTCTCTTCCTCTTCATAAGTAATATATATTTATATTTATAATTTATATTTTAATTTTAATTATAATTCTAATAATAAGGGTATGTTAGCAAATGTTGTAAGGGTGTAAGTCGAAATTCTGTCCGTGTAACGCTACGCTATTTTTAATCATTGTAAGTTATGTTCAACCTTTTTACATTAATGTCTCGTAGCTAAGTTATTATTATGCTTGTTTAAAACGAAGTAATCATGATGTTGGGCTAATTACTAAAATTGGGTAATTGGGCTTTGTACCATAATTGGGGTTTGGACAAAAGAACGACACTTGTGGAAACTAGGCTATGGGCTATTAATGGGCTTTATATTTGTTTAACTAAATGAAAGTTTGTTAATGTTAATATAAAGATTTACAATTGGGCGTCCCTATAAATTACCATATACACTCGATCGGACACGATGGGCGGGGTATTTATATGTACGAATAATCGTTCATTTAACCGGACACGGGAATGGATTAATAGCCACTAGAATAATTAAAACAGGGGTGAAATTACATTCAAGGGTAATTGGTGTAATTGTTAACAAAGTAGTAAAACCTTGGTTTACACGCAGTCGATAACCTGGTGTATTCATTAAACAAAGTATTAAAACCTTGTTACAATTCGAATCCCCAATTAGTTGGAATATTTATCTTCGGGTATAATAATAATTTGACAAGGACACTTGCAATTTATATTTATGACTGATGGACTGTTATGGACAAAAACCAGACGGACATATTGAATAATCCAGGACAAAGGACAATTAACCCATGGGCATAAAACTAAAATCAACACGTCAAACATCATGATTACGGAAGTTTAAATAAGCATAATTCTTTTATATCATATTTTATTTCCTTTATTTTATATTTAATTGCACTTCTAATTATCGCACTTTTATTTATTGTTATTTCATTTTATCGCACTTTTAATTATCGTACTTTTTAATTATCGCAATTTAATTTTTATCGCATTTTTATTATTCGCAATTTCATTATCGTTATTTACTTTACGCTTTAATTTAAAGTCTTGTATTTATTTTATATTTTACATTAGGTTTTAACTGCGACTAAAGTTTTAAAATCGACAAACCGGTCATTAAACGGTAAAAACCCCTCTTTATAATAATAATATTACTTATATATGTATTTGTATTTTTATAAAAGTAAACTAATATAGCGTTGAGCTTTGCTTAAAGATCTCCCTGTGGAACGAACCGGACTTACTAAAAACTACACTACTGTACGATTAGGTACACTGCCTATAAGTGTTGTAGCAAGGTTTAAGTATATCCATTCTATAAATAAATAAATATCTTGTGTAAAATTGTATCGTATTTAATAGTATTTTCTGCTAAAATTTAATAGTATTTTATACCCCTCTGCTTCCACATCAAGTATTTTTGTTAATCGCACTTCTAATTATCGCACTTTTATTGTTATTTAATCGCACTTTTAATTATCGTACTTTTAATTATCGCAATTTAATTTTATCGCATTTTTATTATTCGCAATTTCATTATCGTTATTTACTTTACGCTTTAATTTAAAGTCTTATATTTATTTTATATTTTACATTAGGTTTTAACTGCGACTAAAGTTTTAAAATCGACAAACCGGTCATTAAACGGTAAAAACCCCCCTTTATAATAATAATATTACTTATATATATATTTGTATTTTTATAAAAGTAAACTAATATAGCGTTGAGCTTTGCTTAAAGATTTCCCTGTGGAACGAACCGGACTTACTAAAAACTACACTACTGTACGATTAGGTACACTGCCTATAAGTGTTGTAGCAAGGTTTAAGTATATCCATTCTATAAATAAATAAATATCTTGTGTAAAATTGTATCGTATTTAATAGTATTTTCTGCTAAAATTTAATAGTATTTTATACCCCTCTGCTTCCACATCAAGTATTTTTGGCGCCGCTGCCGGGGAACTAACATTCGCCGAAGCGAAACGCCATATTTTTAATTTTTAAGTTATAATTAGTTTTTGTAAAATTTATATTTTTGTTTAAAAAATTAAAAAGATAAAAAAAAATTAAAAGAAAAGCTTTTAAAAAGAGAAAAAAAAAAAAAAAAAGTATTTTAAGTATATTTTTAAGTTTTTCTTTTATTTTTACAAAATTATAAAGTATTTTAAGTTTATTTTTAAGTTTTTATTTTAATATATTTATATTTTAAATATAAAACAGAAAAAAGAAATTAAATATAAAATAATACGTGACCCGTCATTTGAACCAGTCCAGTTGAACTGGTCCAGTTCAGTCATGCGACTCGCATGACCCAACCCCTAAAACCATGCGACTCGCATGAAGGGTCTGACAGGGCCACATTCAAACCCTAATTTCGCATTTAATGCGTATTAATTTATTATTATTATTTAAACCCTAGTTTTATTTATTATTATTAATTAAGTTTTAGTTATTTAAATTAATTATTACTTTTAACTAGTTTTAATTATATAATACTTAATACTTTAAATTATAAAATATAAAAATAATATTTTTATAAAATCTAATATTTTTATAACTTTTTATAACTTTTATATTTTGTCCCTTTTTAATCGTTGTAGCGTAATATTTGTATTTTTTTTAGCTCATAATTAATTTTAAACTTAGTTTTCGCTATAGTTATTTTTACTCCTATATTTTTAGGCTTCGCCGTAGAACTCCTTAAGTGCTTTTTCTTTAGACTAAGATTTAGGTGCTTTAGAATTTTGCGACGCCTTTTTACGTTTTAGTTTCTTTTTAAGTTATTTCCATTTGGGATTTAGTTTTTCCTGTAAGCTTTAATATTTTTAGACCTTTTACTATGTATCAATTATCATTTCAATTAGTAATTTCAATTTGCGATTATAATTTTAAGTTAGTTGTAGTAATAAGGTTAGGTTAGTTAAGTATTTTTAAGTTTTTATAAGTTTCTTTTATTTTTCCGTCACCTTTTATTTTTCAACCATTTTTCTTTTTCGACCTTTTTCGACGAACTCTTTTTCTCTCTTATTTCTCGCTATTCTAGTTTTAGGACTTAGAATTTTTTCTACTTCTTATCTAAATTTCTTAAAATTACGAAAATTTATTTTAAGTAGTTAAATTGATAGACATAAAAATTTTCTGGTTCGTAGTAATAGTTGGATTTGTACGTGGACCGGGTTATTGGAGCCAAACAGTCCTCAATTATATTGAGACCAAACGAATCCTGCCCCTCTGCTGCATCTTTTGGCTATTCGAAACGTGGGCAAAATCAGAAAAGTCTATTGATTGGATAACTTATTATAATTTTTCTTTCCTTTTTAAAACTAATAGGATATTCTGTGAATGCACCGAGCAAGACGTTCATCACCTTTTGTACGTTCACCACCTGTAACTCGATCAAGACATCGTTTAACAAATATAACCGCCGTTGATTTTTCTTTAGAATCGTCATCCAGTCGACCAAGTACTTCAGTTCAAATTTCCGATAATCCATTTTTTGAACCCAACCTCACAATTGAGAATCCAGAAAATATTCAGGAACGGTTCATAGATCCTGAACCATTAAACTTTCCTCCGGAACCACCAATCATTCAAACAGAGATTGTTGAGGAACGAACTATTAAATCAGAACCATCTAGTGATACCGATTCAACAAATTCAATTATGGAGAATCTGGAACCTTTAAGTATGGAAGACCGAATGAGAGCTAAACGCACTGGCCAAGGTCACGCAATTACTCATCCAGACATTAATGCGCCAGATTATGAAATCAAAGGACAAATTCTACACATGGTGACTAATCAATGCCAATTTAGTGGTGCGCCGAAGGAAGATCCAAATGAACATCTACGTACCTTTAATAGGATCTGCACACTATTTAAAATCCGAGAAGTGGAGGATGAACAGATATATCTCATGTTATTTCCCTGGACTTTAAAGGGAGAAGCCAAAGATTGGTTGGAATCGTTACCTGAAGGGGCGATTGATACATGGGATGTTTTAATTGACAAATTTCTTAAACAATTCTTTCCTGCATCTAAAGCCGTAAGACTTCAAGCAGAAATTGTTACGTTCACACAAAAGCCAAATGAAACTCTATATGAGGCGTGGACAAGATATGGAAAGTTGTTAAGAGGATGTCCGCAACATGGTTTAGACACCTGTCAAATAGTACAAATATTCTACCAAGGATGCGACATCACTACAAGGAAAGATATAGATATAGCAGCTGGTGGTTCGATTATGAAGAAAACCGAAACTGATGCTTACAAAATTATTGATAACACTGCTTCCCACTCACATGAGTGGCACCAAGAAAAAGACATCATTAGATCATCTAAAGCAGCTAGAGCCGATTCTAGCCATGACTTAGATTCCATTTCCGCAAAGATAGATGCTTTCGAGAGACGAATGGAAAAGATGACTAAAGATATTCATGCTATACGAATTAGTTGTGAGCAGTGTGGAGGACCACATTTGACAAAAGATTGTCTCAGTATTGAATTAACAATGGAACAAAGAGAGAATATTTCATACATAAACCAAAGGCCTGGAAATAATTATCAGAATAATTATCAACCGCCAAGACCGATTTACAATCAAAACCAGAATTATAACCGAAATATTCCATACAACAACCAACAAGGTCCTAGCAATCCACAATTATCCAATAATACTTACAATCAGCAAAGACCTAATTTTCAAAACAAACCACCACAACAAACCGATGATAAAAAGCTAAATTTAGAAGATATGATGACGAAGCTAGTTGAAACTCAAACGCAGTTTTTCACATCTCAAAAACAAACCAATGAACAAAATGCTCAAGCATTTAGAAATCAACAAGCTTCTATTCAAAATCTGGAACAAGAAGTAAGTAACCTAGCAAGGTTAATAGGTGAAAGAAAACCGGGAAGTTTACCTAGTGATACAAATGCTAACCCCCGGAATGAAACAGCTAAAGCTATTACCACAAGAAGTGGTACAACACTTAAATCACCTGAAATACCTGTAACTTCTGATGAAACTATTCCTACTACACAAGAACCACAACCTGATCAAGATAAGGAAAAAGAACCGGTAGTTGAAAAGGTTAATGAAGATAACACAGTTAAGGCTAAACCTTATGTTAAACCATACCAACCACCACTTCCTTACCCGAGTAAAATGAAGAAGGAAAAACTTGAAGCCGAGCAATCCAAATTCTTGGATATGTTTAAACAAATAAATGTAAATCTTCCTTTCATTGATGTGATTTCAGGAATGCCAAGGTATGCTAAATTCCTGAAAGATCTAATCACTAATAGAAAGAAAATGGAAGAACTCTCGGCTGTTACTATGAATGCTAATTGTTCAGCAGTGCTGTTGAATAAGATACCAGAAAAACTATCTGATCCAGGAAGTTTCACAATTCCATGTTTTCTGGGTAGTCTTAGTTCAATAGAAGCATTGGCTGATTTAGGTGCTAGTATAAATCTAATGCCGTATTCACTATACGCTAAACTAGACCTTGGAGAATTGAAACCAACAAGAATAAGCATACAACTAGCCGATAGATCAATAAAATATCCTAGAGGGATAATGGAGAACATGCTAGTTAAAGTTGGTACTTTAGTATTTCCAGTAGATTTTGTTGTTTTGGACATGGAAGAAGATTCTCAAGTTCCTCTCATATTAGGAAGACCATTCTTAAACACGGCTAAAGCAATGATAGACGTGTTCGGTAAGAAACTGACCCTAAGTATAGAGGATGAGAGTGTTACCTTTTCAGTTGATAGAGCAATGCAACAACCACAATCTGCAGATGATACATGTTATTATATTCAAACTATAGATGCACATGCAGAATTATTAGAAGAATTTCCAGAACTACAAGGAACAGGAGAATGTTCTTTAGGAGAAGGTAATGAACCAATTGATGAAGCTGAAATGTTAGCTACACTTATAGCTAATGGATATGAACCAACAACAGAAGAAATTCAAATGCTAAAAGAAGAAGACAGATATCGATATAAATCATCGATAGAAGAACCTCCGAAATTAGAGTTAAAGCCACTTCCAAACCATTTGGAATACGCTTATTTACATGGTGAATCTGAATTACCTGTAATAATATCGTCTTCTCTTACTGAAAATGAGAAATCACAACTCATTTCTGTGTTGAAAGCTCATAAACCAGCCATTGCATGGAAGATTCATGATATTAAAGGAATAAGTCCTTCGTATTGCACACATAAAATCCTTATGGAAGAAGGTCATAAAACGTATGTGCAACGCCAACGAAGACTAAATCCTAATATGCAAGATGTAGTTAAGAAAGAGATTATTAAACTGCTAGATGCAGGTTTGATATATCCAATCTCTGATAGTCCATGGGTAAGCCCAGTTCAATGCGTGCCTAAGAAGGGTGGCATGACTGTCATCACAAATGAGAAAAATGAGCTTATTCCTACTAGGACTGTAACAGGATGGCGTGTGTGTATTGATTATAGAAAATTAAATGACGCCACCAGAAAAGATCACTTTCCCTTACCTTTCATAGATCAAATGTTGGAAAGATTAGCCGGAAATAGTTACTATTGTTTTCTAGATGGATTTTCCGGATATTTTCAAATTCCAATAGCACCCGAAGATCAAGAGAAAACCACATTCACGTGCCCTTATGGTACTTTTGCTTACAAACGCATGCCATTTGGACTTTGTAACGCCCCTGCAACCTTTTAAAGGTGTATGATGGCGATTTTTCATGACATGATAGAAGAATGCATGGAAGTATTCATGGATGACTTTTCAGTCTTCGGTGATACATTTAAATCATGTCTAGTTAATCTGGAACGAATGCTAATTAGATGCGAAAAATCAAATCTAGTACTTAATTGGGAGAAATGCCATTTCATGGTTAAAGAAGGCATCGTTCTTGGACATAAAATTTCAAAAGAAGGAATTGAAGTGGATAGAGCTAAAGTAGATGTAATTGCTAAACTTCCACATCCCACCAATGTTAGAGGAGTTAGGAGTTTTCTAGGGCATGCCGGTTTTTACCGACGTTTCATAAAAGATTTTTCTAAAATTGCCACTCCTATGAATAAACTCCTAGAAAAGGATGCGCCATTCATCTTTTCAGATGAATGTATCAAATCTTTTAATATTCTTAAAGAAAAACTCACTAATGCACCGATCATGATAACACCAAATTGGAATCTACCATTTGAACTAATGTGCGATGCAAGTGATTTTGCAATGGGAGCCGTTTTAGGACAAAGGATTGAAAAACAATTTCAACCTATATATTATGCTAGTAAGACATTACAAGGAGCACAAACGAACTATACAACTACTGAAAAAGAACTCCTTGCTATTGTCTTTGCTTTTGACAAATTTCGATCATATCTAGTTCTAGCAAAAACGGTGGTCTATACCGACCATTCTGCTCTTAGATACCTATTTTCAAAACAAGATGCTAAACCAAGATTAATCCGTTGGATCTTACTCTTACAAGAGTTTGATATTGAAATCCGAGATAAAAAAGGAGCAGAAAATCTCGCCGCTGATCATCTTTCTCGTCTTGAAAATCCCGAATTAGAAGTTCTGAATGAATCGGCCATACAAGACAACTTTCCTGATGAATATCTATTGAAGATAGATTATAAAGAAATCCCATGGTTTGCAGATTATGCAAACTACTTAGTTTGTGGATTCCTTGAAAAAGGATTATCGTACCAAAGACGAAAGAAATTCTTCAGTGATATAAAACACTATTTCTGGGAAGATCCACATCTGTTTAAAAGTTGTCCCGATGAAATAATACGCCGATGCGTATTTGGAGATGAAGCTAGTAAAATTTTAAACCATTGTCACACAGGACCAACAGGAGGGCATTATGGGCCTCAACTAACAGCAAGAAAAGTATATGAAGCTGGATTCTATTGGCCTACAATTTACAAAGACGCACACCTTCTTTGCAAATCCTGTGATGCATGTCAAAGGGCCGGAAGAATAAGTCAACGTGATGAAATGCCACAAAATGTCATCCAAGTATGTGAAGTATTTGACATTTGGGGTATTGACTTTATGGGTCCATTTCCAAAATCTCATAATAATCTATATATACTCGTAGCCATTGATTATGTATCTAAATGGGCGGAAGCACAAGCTCTCCCAACTAACGATGCACGAGTTGTAGTCAACTTTTTAAAACGTCTTTTTGCAAGGTTTGGAACACCGAAAGCTTTGATAAGTGATCGGGGTACTCATTTCTGTAATAATCAACTTGAGAAAGTTCTTAAAAGATATGGAGTAACTCATAAAATCTCCACCGCATATCATCCACAAACAAGTGGACAAGTTGAAAATACCAACCGAGCTTTAAAACGTATTCTAGAGAAAACCGTAGGATCAAATCCGAAGGAATGGTCCATTAAATTGGAGGATGCACTCTGGGCTTTTAGAACAGCCTACAAAACTCCAATTGGAACCACACCTTTTAGACTTGTTTATGGAAAAGCGTGTCATCTTCCAGTAGAAATTGAACACAAAGCATTTTGGGCTTTGAAGACATGTAATCTTGATTTACATGAAGCCGGACGTCTACGATTAAGTCAACTAAACGAATTAGAAGAATTAAGACATGAAGCATACGATAATTCGTTAATCTATAAAGAAAGAACGAAGAAATGGCATGATAAAAGAATCAGAAGTTCAAAAGAATTTAAAGAAGGAGACAGAGTTCTTCTTTTCAATTCACGATTCAAGCTATTTCCTGGAAAATTGAAATCGAGATGGTCTGGACCATTCATAGTCAAAAGAGTTTTCCCATACGGAACGATAGAATTAATAAATTCAAATGGGATTGAATTTAAAGTTAATGGTCACAGAGTTAAACATTACATACAGGGTCCGATGGAAGTCGACAACGAAGTTAATCACAATTTCGACACCACAGCTAACTAAGTGTGGGGAGAATCAAGTCTTTAAAGGATAATATGTATTTCTGTTAGAGTTAGATTGTCTGTTTTCGTGTAATTCTCGAAAATGGAACACATATGGTCTTTCCCTAGCAGACCCTAAAGAACTAGTCTTCTCCCCCCATTCTGAATTTTTATTTTTTTTTAGGTTTTTACAAAATGAAGACTGCCTGTGAACTAAACCATGGTCTAATGCTACACGCTTTGATCACTAAAAGAAATAATGACATATTACCGAGTGAATTAGTATCAGTAATCAGAGAAAGAATGGACGGAGTTAGAAAAGGATCCAGATGCGAAGATAATAAGTTACAATTTGGTAAAGGAAAATCAAAATCCGCAGCGAAAAGAAGAGCACGACACCTAGAAAAATGTCACAAATGCGGAAAATGGTCACATGGAGGTAAATGTTCAAATAATCAAACCTATTCAAATACCGAATTTGTTACCTTATGCAGAGACGGACCGTTCATATGTTTAGAAGAAAAGACAATGAATGCTCGAGGTTACGCCTATGCAGCCATGGAAGACCAATTAAACCGACTATCTTATGAATATAATAGATCATATAACTAAGAAATCTATTTCACAGGTATGTCTGTACAGTTTTTATTTTTATTTTTAACCTTTTGATAATAAACGCTAATTTGTTCGCTAAAAAGTATTAAATTGGTATTAAATAAAATTAGGTTTGGCGACCGAAATTATTGATATCGTTCAAAAATTTATTACATCACTGCGAAATTTAACGTTTATTCTTAAGGTATAAATATCTTTAATCAATCAACCCAAAATATTTCAAAAATTCGTCATAAGTTAAATTAGGTCTTGGAACCGAAATTACTTTACCGAAAAGAGGGGCGCATATTTTTGATAATATTTGATTGATTAAAGTGGGATAAAAAGACAAAAAGATTTTTAATTTTATTTTTACCATATTTTTAAAAAATTAATATTTAAATCTTAAATTAATATTGTAAACTTTATAAAAACAATATATTTAAAATTGTAAATATTTGAAAAATTAATATAAGTTTGATATGAATTTATAAATTTTTAAATTAAGTTTGGTGTGAATTTTTAATTTTTAAAATATTAATTTTTAATTTTATGCATTTTAAATTTTGAGTTTGGTGTGAATTTTTAATTTTAATTTTGAATTTTATATTTAAGTTGTGTGAATTTAAAAACAAAAATTTACTTTATCTCATTAAGTTAAAAATATGATTTTTAAAATTCGTCGTAAGTTGAAGACTAGGTCTTTGAACCGAAATTGCTTTACCCGAGGAAGGGACGAGAACTTTTATTATCAATATTTTTAATCTTATTGATTTAAAGTATGCCAAAAACATTGAAAAAACCCAAAAATCTTAGCTTTTAAAACAATCGCTACAAAAAGACAAATTTTAAAAATTTTGTCGAGGGACGGACTAGGACATCAATCCGAAACGACCTCGTCCTAAATAACAAGGGAAACAAAATTTTAAAATTAATTTCTTAATTGTTTTATAAGTTAAAGATTATAAAATAAAAAAAAAAAAAAAAAAAAAAAAAAAAAAAAAGTAACTCCGCGACTCGCGGAGTTTTGAGTGAAAACCTCCGCGACTCGCGGAGGGACAAAATTACAGAAAAAAAATATAACCAGCTGCACGATCTGTACACACCACACACAAAAACACTGCAATTTTAACAGCCAAAAAAAACCCCCGAAAACCCACGAAAATACACCCAAAAACACTCCAAAAATCTCAATTTTTAACCGTTAATCACCAAATTTTTTGCTATAATCATGTTGAGAAGGATGATATCTAGGAACTACTCAAGAAAACAGGTACAATTACACCCCAAATCACCTTTAAATCCGAATTTTAGTGTGTTCTTGAGCATATTTTCATAATTTGAATTTTGTTAATTTTTAGTGTAATTAGTGTTAAATTGTTAGTATATTATGCATGTATAACCTAGATTGATGCTTGTTAACATGATTTGAAGCCAAAAACTTCAAAATCTTTAGAATCTAGGGTTTGTGTTCTTGAGCAATTTGGGGCTTTTTGATATAAACAGGTTATGGCCGATTTTTGTCATGAATTGTTGCTAAATTAAGTAGTGTAACATGTTTAGGTAGTTAATTGATCCAAACTTTGAGCCTAAACATGTTTTTGAGAATTAAAGTAGACTTTTTAAGTCTAAAAATTCATGAACTTGGATAATTTGATATAAAGGCCATTTGAAACTTGTTTCATTGCTAGTAGTGATTATTTTGGCATGTTATTTAAGATAAATGCTTATGAACTTGATGTACATTTTTCGTATATGCTTATTTGACAAAGTGTAGACTTGACAAAAATATGAAAATGAGCACTAGTTTGATTTGAATGCCATGTAACAAGTGTTTAATTGCTATAATGATTATTGTTGACATGTTTAAGAGTTTAAATGTGATAAAACATTGTACACATTTTCGTATGTAAAAGTATATAATTGTTATTTTTAGGAAAATATGTATAAAATATGTTATGAATTGAACATGTCATCATAATTGTTTCAAGTTATTATTTTGCTAACACTAATGCATATTTGGATGCAAAAATTTTGTGTTTAATATGTTTTGCAGAAAGCCGATACTGGAGGTTCAGGAGCATCATCATCCAGGCAACCAGAGCCCGAACCGCAAATGTTTCATGAACAAGAACAACATATGCAACAAGAAGAAGAAGAACAGGAGGAGCAACATATTCCTTATCACGATCAAGATCAATTATTCGTGAATCAGTTTCGTCAATTCGCTCCACATCAAAGGATTCTGAGCTTAGACATTAATGAAGATCAGTTACATCCAAATCTGAGATTTGATCGATGTTGGATAGAGTATCCAGATTATCAAAAGAACATGCACATTCTCTACAATAAGGTTGTTGAAATGCCAAGGGCAATTGACTGGGTACCTTTGGAAACAGTTGACCTTGCCGAACCGATTCGGCAATTATTGGTGCAAAGGTATGGTAATTCTCAGTTTAACGATTGGATGCGCCTATTTTCCATTCGTAGAACCATATATAGGGAATGGTGTATAGAATTACTTAGTACTATTAAGTTAAACAGTGATGTTAGGAGGATAGATGATAGAAGCTTTATTAGGTTTCTGTTAGGTGGACGAATGTACAGAATGTCCATGATAGATTTAGCAAGGGCCTTACAGATTTACACCCCTGCTGAACTTTTGAGCCCCGACTGTAATAGCCTGATTGCCCAAGGAGAAAGGGTAGATAGGGAATTTGATGTTAACGCTGTCTGGAGGCGTATGTCACACTTTAATGAATTTCACGCCAGTGGAAATCATACATACTTAGATATAGACAGAGCTGAACTCCGGGTGATTCATAGATTCTTAGCAAACACAATTACACAAAGGGGTAGGAATAAGGAGAAATTGACCGTAAACGATTTGTTCTACCTTAAGTGTATTAGAGACCCGAGGAGTTTCGTTAACATTCCCTATTGTGTTGGTTATTATCTCGCTAATGTAGTTTCGGGGATGAAATCGGGGAGTATTATAGGTGGTGGTATTTTCATTACTCTCATTGGAGAGTATTTAGGTGTAGATAAGCACCAAGGGGGTCCAATGAACGAAATAGAGGACGGAGGTGAAACTATAAGTTCAAACCTTTATCACGGTGCAAGGGTATTATTGATGAGACGTGGTCGGGTATATCGATACGAGGGACCTCAGCGACAGGTAGAGAGAGGTTCGGATGACGAGATGGAGGAGGCGAACAACATTATAGGAGTTGTTCGGGAGACTGCTCTTGATTTAGGTATTCGTATGGAGGATGAATACATGACGAACTATGATAGGCATATGCAGTACGAGGCATGGCAACGCCGGAATGACTACGAGCATTCCCGGCAACGAGAGCATGGCCGATGGGATTATCATCAGCGCCAAATTATAAGCCAGTTGCAGCCTGGCGAGATGTATTATCCGACCCGACCCGCATACTATCCCGCACATCAGCCAGAGATGAGACCACCCTATGATTCATATGATTATGACGCAGCATACCAGTACACCTATAATCAGCCATGGAACCCGGACGCGAACATGAATTGGGATCCATATCCTAATTTCCCTCCTAACCCACCTCCTGATCAGTAGATATAAGTGGTAATTTCTATTTTTATTTTAAACACTTAACATTTCTATTACGTTTATGTAATGTTTGATATTTTTATTATTATTGTGTACTAATATTTTTCTTATAGTTCGAAAGTGGGATGCCAAAGTTCCATTTCAAATTGCATGTATGATTATATTTGTATTGTATGTATTCTCTTTTATGCACAAAACAGGGTAAAACAACGCGTTTTCAAAGACTGGCATTAAGTTCAGCAAAAGCAAGTAATTTTGACGACAATGATGCAAAATGTATGTGAAATAACAACAAGACGGAATGAACAAATGACGTGCACCATTTATCATTCAGCAAACAAACGCCAATATATTTGGAAACTTTGGTAAAAATTTAATCATTTTCACACAAATCACCCTCAATAATTTAAATTGTTACTGATTTCTTGCAAATGAGGGCATTGCAAGATCTTAAGTGTGGGAAGGGGTTAAATTCTTTCGGATTTTAAAATTTTTATATTAAACACTTGGTTACCATTAAAAATACTAGTAAAGCAGTAGTTGTATTAGAATCTAGTGCTCTCTGATAAAAAAAAAGAACAGCCCTAGTCTTATATACTGACTACCCAATTCTAGTAAAATTTTTCAAAATTTTCAATTAAATGAATTCAAAATCATGTTTATACATATTTATGAACGATAAAACTAGGTTTTAACACCGAAATTATTGTTACCTCGGAAAGGACATAAATTGAGAAACAAACTAAAATGTTAAAATTCATTTAAAATGGAATAGAGGACGATAAAAAGAAAAATAAAAAACCAAGTGTGGGAAAATTTACCAAGCTATTTTAAACATATGTCACATATATCTGTAACAAATAACTGAAAATACTTTTGCTTTGGACTAAACTAAACTATTTTACCCAATGAAAGAAAAGAAGAGATGGATCTACACGATGAATCAATTCCATCATTAAAAGGAAGTAAAGTCTTCCGAAAAAGACACGCGCTTCTTGATTTAGGTCATGAAGTTGACGTCCAGACCAGCTGTAGGTTGACGAAAAATCTAGAAAAGTCATCACTAAAATCAGCAGGAAATCCACGGACCTCAGCATCAAACAGGGTCGCCAAGTGGTCAGATTTATCCTAACCATGAGAAGGATTTATCTCGTACAATGGGGAGGCACCGTGCAAATTAGCTGGATAAGACTAATGAATCAGATCCCCAGAAAGGATAATCTCCTTAAAGATTAAAAATCAGCTTTTAAGACTGATATTACTCAATCCTAGAGATTGACCGTAAAGATTGAGAATTCAAACTCATGGAATTCAATGATATCTAAAACTCGAGCTGAAACGAGAAAATATTTTGATCAAAAATACAAACCGATTTGTTTTCTGAAAACCCTATTTTCAATGCGTTCATTACCATTGAACGTAAAATCCTAGGAATTCACCTGGAATTCATTAGGTCACCTGAACTAAATCGGGTGTCAACCGTAAGAACGGTGGTTGCATAGTGGTCAAAGACAGGACCTTGTGCCAGACCGAAAAATTATAAGGATGAGCTTTACTATTGCTCCTACCAAGGATAGTAATTGCGTCCGACACGTTATAGACCATAATCAAAAGCATGTCACGGGACATTGCCTTAACAGTTGCTTGTTCAACGCTTTCCTTTACAACCGGACGGTAGTTTGCCGAAAGGTAATATACGGGACAAGTAAACTGGACGTGTTGCTTTCCTAATACAAGGTTAGCAAGTGGGTGACACAAAACCGCAAGTTTTGAGCTAAAATTTTCAAATCTGAAACCCACCAAACCCACAAAAATATTTTGCAAACACCGGTAAAAGGTTATTCCGGAAAACTTATCTAGGGTAAAAACTAGATTTCAAAAGATCAAATGTTTTCATAAAGATCCAATTTCCTTAATGGATCTAAATTTTTATAGTCATGTGGGACTGTAAACCATATCGTTACTTCCATTGTTTATACCGCCGTATAGAAATCACTGATGTACAAAGTGTGAAGAATAAAGAAGTGATTCTAGTATTTCAAGACAATATTGCTTGAGGACAAGCAACGCTCAAGTGTGGGAATATTTGATAATGCTAAAAACGAACATATATTTCATAGCATTATTCCTCAAGAAAGACAAGCTTTTAGTTGCAATTGTTCTATTTACAAGTAATATTCGTTTAAATAATAAAAGGTGAAGACAAAAGACAGATTCGACAAATTGAAGACAAAAAGGTCCAAAGAGCTAAAAAGTACAAGATACAATTAAAAAGGTTCAAAATATTGATGAGGAACGTCTCAAAACGACAAGAGTACAAGTTACAAGACGCAAAGTACGCGACTTAAAATAATACGCAAGGACGTCCGAAAATCCGGAACCGGGACCTGAGCCAAGAAGAAACGCCCGACGCAACGGACCAAAAATATCTAGTCTACTATGCACAAGAATATAATATAATATATATATAATTATATATAATTATATATTATATATATTATTATTATTATATTACGTCGGCAAGAAGAAAACAAAAGTAGTTGGCTGAATCCAGGGTGGCCATGCGACTCGCATGGCCAGAAGCACAAAACCATGCGAGTCGCATGGTGTAAGATTGCTGGTCAGGTCCTATAAATAGCCAGTTTTCTGACGAGTTTTAGACATCCTTTTTCTCTTCCTCTTCATAAGTAATATATATTTATATTTATAATTTATATTTTAATTTTAATTATAATTCTAATAATAAGGGTATGTTAGCAAATGTTGTAAGGGTGTAAGTCGAAATTCTGTCCGTGTAACGCTACGCTATTTTTAATCATTGTAAGTTATGTTCAACCTTTTTACATTAATGTCTCGTAGCTAAGTTATTATTATGCTTGTTTAAAACGAAGTAATCATGATGTTGGGCTAATTACTAAAATTGGGTAATTGGGCTTTGTACCATAATTGGGGTTTGGACAAAAGAACGACACTTGTGGAAACTAGGCTATGGGCTATTAATGGGCTTTATATTTGTTTAACTAAATGAAAGTTTGTTAATGTTAATATAAAGATTTACAATTGGGCGTCCCTATAAATTACCATATACACTCGATCGGACACGATGGGCGGGGTATTTATATGTACGAATAATCGTTCATTTAACCGGACACGGGAATGGATTAATAGCCACTAGAATAATTAAAACAGGGGTGAAATTACATTCAAGGGTAATTGGTGTAATTGTTAACAAAGTAGTAAAACCTTGGTTTACACGCAGTCGATAACCTGGTGTATTCATTAAACAAAGTATTAAAACCTTGTTACAATTCGAATCCCCAATTAGTTGGAATATTTATCTTCGGGTATAATAATAATTTGACAAGGACACTTGCAATTTATATTTATGACTGATGGACTGTTATGGACAAAAACCAGACGGACATATTGAATAATCCAGGACAAAGGACAATTAACCCATGGGCATAAAACTAAAATCAACACGTCAAACATCATGATTACGGAAGTTTAAATAAGCATAATTCTTTTATATCATATTTTATTTCCTTTATTTTATATTTAATTGCACTTCTAATTATCGCACTTTTATTGTTATTTAATCGCACTTCTAATTATCGCACTTTTATTGTTATTTAATCGCACTTTTAATTATCGTACTTTTAATTATCGCAATTTAATTTTATCGCATTTTTATTATTCGCAATTTCATTATCGTTATTTACTTTACGCTTTAATTTAAAGTCTTATATTTATTTTATATTTTACATTAGGTTTTAACTGCGACTAAAGTTTTAAAATCGACAAACCGGTCATTAAACGGTAAAAACCCCCCTTTATAATAATAATATTACTTATATATATATTTGTATTTTTATAAAAGTAAACTAATATAGCGTTGAGCTTTGCTTAAAGATTTCCCTGTGGAACGAACCGGACTTACTAAAAACTACACTACTGTACGATTAGGTACACTGCCTATAAGTGTTGTAGCAAGGTTTAAGTATATCCATTCTATAAATAAATAAATATCTTGTGTAAAATTGTATCGTATTTAATAGTATTTTCTGCTAAAATTTAATAGTATTTTATACCCCTCTGCTTCCACATCAGAATCCCCCAACGCGAATCCTAGCTGTCTCCCTACGTTTTGGCTGAGGTGCCGAAGAACTAGATGCGGGGATAGCACTAATAGGAATAGCGGGGATAGGGGTGGTAGTGTTGAGTGGAATTGGTGCCACATCATTCTCATTAAACTCGGAATTTGGATTTTCTAATTCACTAGCTTTTCGTTTCTTTCCTAGTTCGAACTCGTCTTTTGTAATTTCCTGTATTTCTTCCTCGGGTTCACTTTCCTCCTCGGGTTCACTTTCCTCCTCAGGTTCACTTTCCTCCTCAGGTTCACTTTCCTCCTCGGGTTCACTTTCCGATATTTCTATAGTTGGTTCATCCGGAAATTGTGAGTCTTCCCCAAAAATACCACTTTCGTCATCGGATATGTTAATGACTGAAACACAATCTGAAGGTTCTGATTCAGAGTCGCTGAATGTGATAATAAGTTTCGAGCCCGACATCTATCACACAACAACTAACCCATTAGTACTTACATAATATTTACACATAAATTTTAACCAATAATGATAAGCAATGGTTTTTAAATCAGACCCGGTCAAAGTCCAGACTTACTAATGTATCCTAACGACTTATCGGTTAGACACACTAATGCAAACCTGGTTCGCTAAGACCACCGCTCTGATACCACATGTCATAACCCGTCCTTAACCATAAGAACGCGTTAGATAACGTATGATTTCATTGCGAGGTATTGACCTCTATATGAGACATTTTTTGAAAGAAAACTGCATATATTATACATTACAAACCATAACCATTATTTTTGTTACAAGCTTAAGACAATAAAAAGAAGATTAACGTTTAGCGATAATCTTCGACTTACAGACTTTACAAATGATGACAACAACACGGTTTCTAGCATATTTTACAATGCAACATCTCGGATATGCAGTTTTATTTTTGACACAAACATGCGTACGCAAGATCCTGGTTAGATCCAACATGATGCAGCGGAAGCTTTAGAAATCACCTGAGAATAGACATGTTTAAAAAAAAAGTCAACATAAAGTTGGTGAGATATAGGTTTAATGCCGGCAGCAATATATATATAGACCACAAGATTTCGTATATAAACAGTTTAATAAAAGTATTCTAAGTGGTTGAGCACTTGATAACCATACTTAACATTTTCACGTCGCATATTCCCTTTAATATGAAATCTTACTACACCGTACCAAGTGTAGTCACAAAACGAAGTACTGTGCAACCGTTGAATACTGGTCGTCCAGTCCGGTTGGGGTTGTCAGGCCCGATAGATCTATCAACAGGATTCGCGTTTACAATACCGCTGTAAATATTAGTTACCAAGCTACAGGGAAGTATGCCAGTGGTACAACTCAACGTAGAATATATTTTTCAGTTACTTGTGTCCATAACGTAAAACATAAAATACATGTATTCTCATCCCGAAATATTTAGAGTTTAAAAGTGGGACTATATACTCACTCTTGTCTTGATGATATAAATAATTTGACTCGGTCTTCCGGTTGATATCACGAACCTATCCATATATAATATATCAATATGTTTTCATTTTTAAACAAACGTTATAAATATATTCTTGTTATACTTTTAATACTTTGAATAATTCCTTAGTCCGTAGTTAGCAGTCCGATGTTAGTAATTCAATTTTAATGGTTCATTTTTAGATGTTTAATATACCCGCAATGAAATAAATAAAACCCCCAACGAAATAAATAAAACCCCATCGTATATGTATTGGTCGAGATTAATCTTGACCCATGGTACCGGTGTTGTCATATGACGTGTTGCGTACAATCATGGGATCTTATGATTAATCTTCTCGTATTGTTTACGGGTGATCCTGAACCATATAAAATTGAATTATAAGTACATATATATAAAATATCATGTTATCTTAGAAATATGTGATTTATATCATTTTTTTCCAATTGATCCCGTAGTTGAAATGATCTAGGATAACCAATTTTGTTTCGGTCATAGTTTCTTCGTTACAAATCCGTTTTCGTTGATTCAAATTGCCATCTTCTTGGATCGAGTTCTTCTTTAAGACTATGAACTGTAAATACCTTGGTTTGTATTCAAAATCATACGGCATAAGTGAAACATTAGTGAAACATATGAAGTTAAACATTTTTGTTACAACAAAATCATTTAATGACCATTTTTCTAAAAATACTTATACTTTGAAAAACCAAGTTTTACCTTGTTAAATTAGCATATACATAAGTTATATTACAGGTCTTGAAGTATTTTAAAAGTTAAGTTAGAAGGATCTATTTAGTTTGCAAACAAGTTTGAAAACATTCAAACTATGTTCTTGTTGTTAAACTTTTGTACCACAAAATAAGATAGCTATATATATATGAATCGAATAAGGTTATGAACATAGTTACTACCTCAAGTTCCTTGGATAAGTTTGCTGTAAAAGAGGAGTAAGAAGCTAGAATCAAAAGGGTGATAGAAGTGGATGAAAGATTGGAAGTAAGTTGGTGTTCTTGGAGGGTTTTCTTGAATTGTTTTTGTATGGTTTTCTTATGGTGTTTTAGTATGGTTTTTGAAGCTAGATCTTCTTGGAAACTTTGCTGAATTGATTAAGGGTTTTAAGGCTTCAAAGTATGTGTGTGTTTTGGCTAGAAAGTTGAAGTAAAATGAATGAAGATGATGATACATATAAAGGCCATAAAAACGTGGCCATGAGGAGACAAGACAAGGTTTTCTCTTGTATTTTTGTATAATAATTCATGCATGCATCCAAATTCCAATTACCTTGCTCTAAGGGCAGTAACAAGGGTGGGTTAGGTGGTGATTTGATGTGTATTTACTATTAGTAAATACGTATAGGAGCTTGGTATGATACGAGTACAAATACTCTAGGTATACGTATAGAAATTTTGTGAAAAATGGAATGAGGATTCAAATATAGCTATCTTTTGTGAATACACTTATATGGTTTTATGTATTTAAGTCTTTAAAAGTGATTAAATACATTACTTATACAATATATGTATAAACATTATATGTCTTAAGTATTTATGTCAAATAATGTTACGTATAGTTATTGTTTTGAAAACTTAAGTTAGTAGTTTCAAAATACACATATAACTTGTTGTTATTAATACAAAATGAGATATTAAAACATTTATTAATCATGTTAAATATGTATATATACATTTATATACACAAACGTATAATTATCATATATTGTATAGTTCGTGATATCATCAGTCAAACTAGACGGTCAAACGTTGTGTAAAACTCTTTTCGGAAATATAAGTCTCGACAATTTGGATTGCTTATCATGTTGGCAAGGTTTAATTTATGTAAATATTAATCTTATAAGTATAGTATGATCGAAAAAGTGCGGGTCGTTACAACATATATGAACGTATATCTCCATAAAGATTGTAATTAAAGTTCTTTTGTACAAACTGTTAATTGTGAAAATATTTTAACGGGTAGGTAATACCCGAGAAATATTTATATCTCACATTAATATGTTGCATTGTACATTCTTCAATTCTGATTCAATAATCAGTAACTATACTACTTACGTTCACAAGATATATGTATCCGTTCACTAAAGAACAACCATTTTTGTACAAGTTCAATTACATATTCTAATTTTGACATATTAGAATCCAAGTAAAGTTTTAGCAGGTGTTATCTTCCTAAAGATTACTAAATTCATATATATATTCATTCGTATTTTGTGATGAATTATCACGTCAAACCTCCAAAATTAGAACCATTAATGGTTACATCATACGCTTAAACACTTCAAATTCAAAATTCTTGAAAACACCTCGGATTGATAATCAATGATTCAGATTCGTTAACCTTGAGAATGCTGATGAAGCACCAAAAGCTATAGGTGGTCTTAATGGCCAAAAGTTTGATGATAAAGATTGACATATTGAAAAAGCTCAGATTTAGAACTGAAAAACGGATTGAGCTAACCATGAAGGAGACCATGAACAAATCACAAGGACTAAACCTGTAATCAAAGAATCTAGATGATTCGAATTCTGATGAAAATCACAAAAGATCTCCTTACGCATTCTAAATCCTTACAGAAGAATTTTCCTCATTATCATTGGATCTTAGAAAATTCTAAGATATCATCGTATCTTTCGTTATAAATATCCTCTATATTTCTGAAGATACCTTCATAACTATTCTTGTCCGAAATTATTTATCACTTCGCACTATCTGTGTTACATAATAAAGGAAACTGTTTTAGTTTCTATATTTCTATAACATACAAGTTTAAATTTTGAATCATTTGAGGTAGTGTTGGGAATTGAAGCATGAGTTAGTATAATATAATGACGTCAGGCTAACGTGATTATATTACAGTAAGTCATGCTGATAATGCTAAAAACGAACATATATTTCATAGCATTATCTCTCAAGAAAGACAAGCTTTTAGTTGCAATTGTCCTATTTACAAGTGATATTCATTTAAATAATAAAAGGTGAAGACAAAAGACAGATTCGACGAATTAAAGATGCAAACGACCAAAAAGCTCAAAAGTACAAAATACAATCAAAGTGGTTCCAATTATTGATGAGAAACGTCTCGAAATTACAAGAGTACAAGACGCGAAACGCAAAATACAAGATATTAAATTGTACGCAAGGACGTTCGAAAATTCGGAACTGGGACCAAAGTCAAATTTCAGTGCGCGACGCAACGGACCAAAAATTACAAGTCAACTATGCATAAGAATATAATATAATATATATATAATTATATAAATTATATATATATATTATATATATATTAAAAAAATACAGCAGCCCATGTTTAAATCAAGAGATGAGCTGTATTCCATACCTCCGCACTCGCGGTACTTTTGTGAAGGAAACCTCAGCACTCGCGGAGGTCTACAGTAAAGTCAGGATCTATAAATTCAGCATTTTCGGACGTTTTATTTACACATATATATTTATTTTATTTTCTTTTTCTTAAAAACCCCATGTACCAAGTATCACTCCAATTAGTAATCTCAATTTGTATTTTTAATTTTAAGTTAGTGATAATAATAAGGTTGGGTTAGTCGAATGTTTTAAAGTCTTGTAAGTCGGAACTCTGTCCGTGTAACGCTACGCTATTTTTAACCACTGTAAGTTATGTTTATGTTATTTTCATTAATGTCTCGTAGCTAAGTTATTATTATACTTATTTAAGCCGAAGTAATCATGATGTTGGGCTAAAAATATTAAAATTGGGTAATTGGGCTTTGTACCATAATTGGGGTTTGGACAAAAGAACGACACTTGTGGAAATTAGACTATGGGCTATTAATGGGCTTTATATTAACTAAATGATACATCGTTAATTTAATATATAGACTTATAATTTGACGTATTTATATATAACCACATACGCTTGACTGGGTACGGTGGGCGGGATATCTATAAATACCAATAATTGTTCATTTTACCGGACACGAAATTGGATTAATAGTTAATAGACTTGTTGAAACAGGGGTGGATTACATTCAAGGGTAATTGGTGTAATTATTAACAAAGTAGTAAAACCTTTGTTTACACGCAGTCGATAACCTGGTGTATTCATTAAACAAAGTATTAAGACCTTGTTACAATTCGAATCCCCAATTAGTTGGAATATTTGACTTCGGGAATAAGAATAATTTGACGAAGGCTTTCGCACTTTATATTTATGACTGATGGACTATTATGGATAAATCCGTATGGACATATTAAATAATCCAGGACAAAGAACAATTAACCCATGGGAATAAACTAAAAATCAACACGTCAAACATCATGATTACGGAAGTTTAAATAAGCATAATTCCTTTATTTAATATTTAATTTCCTTTATTTCATATTTAATTGAACTTTTAATTATCGCACTTTTATTTATTGTATTTAATTGCACTTCTAATTTTCGTACTTTTTAATTATCGCAATTTTATTTTATCGTACTTTTATTTATCGCAATTTCATTATCATTATTTACTTTACGCTTTAAATTAAGTTGTATTTATTTTTAATATTTTACATTAGGTTTTAACTGCGACTAAAGTTTTAAAATCGACAAACCGGTCATTAAACGGTAAAAAACCCCCCTTTTATAATAATAATATTACTTATATAGTTTTTAAATATATAGCGTTAAGCTTGTTTAAGAGATCCCTGTGGAACGAACCGGACTTACTAAAAACTACACTACTGTACGATTAGGTACACTGCCTATAAGTGTTGTAACAAGGTTTAGGTATATCCATTCTATAAATAAATAAATATCTTGTGTAAAATTGTATCGTATTTAATAGTATTTCGTTTTAAAAATAATACTATTTCCTAGTACACCTCGCAAACATCAAGTATTTTTGGCGCCGCTGCCGGGGAAATAACACTTAACGCCGAAGTAAGACGCTATTATTATTAAAAAAAAAATTTAGTTTTTACGTTATTTTTGTAAAAATATATTTACATAAGTTTTAAATATCAAAAATATAAAAAAATAAAAATATATATATATATATCTTTAAGTCTTTAAAAAAAAAGAAGAAGGTATTTTTAGTTATAAAATACTAATAAGTTATTTTTATTTAAAATATAATTATAGTTATATTATAAAAAATTTTCTATAAAATAAAAACAGAAAATTACAAAAACAAAACATAAAAAGTAAAAAAAAAAAAACAAACTGAGCCTGCAAAATTCAACCTGCATCTGATCTAAACCTGAGGTATCCGCAGTCGCGGTACTTTTTGCCAGTTGGCATCCGCACTCGCGGAGGTTTCTGATAGGTCAACACAGCCAGCATTTATTACGAAATTAGGTTTAATTTATTTATTATTAATACTAATTAGGGTTTATTAATTAATATTAGTTTTAGTTTTTAATATTAATTTGCATTTTTAGTTTAAATAGTTTTATTAATATATAAAATTAATAGTTTTATAAAATAAATAATATAAAAATAATATTTTTATAAAAATTGTACTTTTTACAACTTTAAGTATATTTTTATATTTTGTATCTTTTTATTCGTTTTAGCGTAATATTTATATTTTTCGCTCGTATTTAGTTTTAAGTCATAGTTCTTGCCATAGTTATTTTTATTTCTAGATTTTTAGGCTTTGCCGTAAAATCTCTTAAGTGCTTTTTCTTTAGACTAAGATTTAGGTGCTTTAGAATTTTGCGACGCCGTTTTATTAAATTTAGTTCCTTTTTAAGTAATTGCCGTTTTGGATATAGAATTCATTTTAAGCTTTAATATTTTTAGACGCAACTTTTAATTCTTAGTTTTTAGTTCCTTTTTAAGTTTCGACGCGCTACTTTCTTATTTTTATTTTTCGACGCCTTTTATTTTTCGACGCACTCTTTTTCTTTCTTATTTCTCGCCGCTCTAGTTTTTAGGACTTAGATTTTTTCTATTTCTTATCTAAAATTTCTTTAAATTTAAACGAAAAATTATTTTAAGCAGTTAAATTTATAGACATCAAAATTTTCTGGTTCGTAATAATAGTTGGATTTGTACGTGGACCGGGTTATTGGAGCCAAACAGTACTCAATTATATTGAGACCAAACGAATCCTGCCCCTCTGCTGCATCTTTTGGCTATTTGAAACGTGGGCAAAATCAGAAAAGTCTATTAATTTGATAACTTATATAATTGTTCTTCCTTTTTAAAAACTAATAGGATATTCAGTGAATGCACCGAGCAAAACGTTCACCACCTTTTGTACGTTCACCACCTGTAACTCGATCAAGACATCTAGCAAATATTGTCGCCGTTGATTTTTCTTTAGAATCGTCATCTAGTCGACCAAGTACTCCAATTCAAATTTCCGATAATCCATTTTTTGAACCCGACCTCACAATTGAGAATCCGGAGAATATTCAGGGACGATTCCTAGATCCTGAACCATTAATCTTTCCTCCGGAACCACCAATCATTCAAACAGAGATTGTTGAGGAACGAACCATTAAATCAGAATCCTCTAGTGATTCAAATTCAACAAATTCGATAATGGAGAATCTGGAACCTCTAAGTATGGAAGATCGAATGAGAGCTAAACGCACTGGCCAAGGTCACGCAATTACTCAACCTGACATTAATGCGCCAGATTATGAAATCAAGGGACAAATCCTACACATGGTAACAAATCAATGCCAATTTAGTGGTGCGCCGAAGGAAGATCCAAATGAACATCTTCGTACCTTTAATAGGATCTGCACTCTATTTAAAATCAGAGAAGTGGAGGATGAACAGATATATCTCATGTTATTTCCCTGGACTTTAAAGGGAGAAGCCAAAGATTGGTTGGAATCGTTACCTGAAGGGGCGATTGATACATGAGACGTTTTAGTTGAAAAATTTCTTAAACAATTCTTTCCGGCATCTAAAGCCGTAAGACTTCAAGGAGAAATTGTTACATTCACACAGAAGCCAAACGAAACCCTATATGAGGCGTGGACAAGATTTGGAAAGTTATTAAGAGGATGTCCGCAACATGGTTTAGACACCTGTCAAATAGTACAAATATTCTACCAAGGATGCGACATCACTACAAGAAAAGACATCGACATAGCAGCTGGGGGTTCCATTATGAAGAAAACCGAAACTGACGCTTATAAGATTATTGATAACACTGCTTCCCACTCACATGAGTGGCATCAAGAGAAAGATATCATTAGATCATCTAAAGCAGCTAGAGCCGATTCTAGTCATGACTTAGATTCCATTTCTGCAAAGATAGATGCTGTCGAGAGACGAATGGAAAAGATGACTAAAGATATCCACTCAATACGAATTAGTTGTGAGCAGTGTGGAGGACCACATTTGACAAAAGATTGTCTCAGTATTGAATTAACAATGGAACAAAGAGAGAATGTTTCATACATAAACCAAAGGCCTGAAAATAATTATCAGAATAATTATCAACCGCCAAGACCGATCTACAATCAAAACCAGAATTATAACCGAAATGTTCCATACAACAACCAACAAGGTCCAAGTAATCAACAAGTATCCAATAATACTTACAATCAGCAAAGACCTAATTTTCAAAATAAACCACCATAAACCGATGATAAAAAGCCAAATTTAGAAGACATGATGTCAAAGCTAGTTGAAACAGCTAAAGCCATTACCACAAGAAGTGGTATTACATTTAAACCACCTAAAATACCTATAATTTCTGATGAAGCTATTCCTACTCTACAAGAACCACAATCTGATCAAGATAAGGAAAAAGAGCCGGTAGTTGAAAAGGTTAATGAAGATAACACAGTTAAGGCTAAACCTTATGTTAAACCATACCAACCACCACTTCCTTACCCGAGTAAAATGAGAAAAGAGAGACTTGAAGCCGAGCAATCCAAATTCTTGGATATGTTTAAACAGATAAATGTCAATCTTCCTTTCAATGATGTGATTTCAGGAATGCCTAGATATGCTAAATTTCTAAAAGATCTAATCACAAATAGAAAGAAAATGGAAGAACTCTCAGCTGTTACTATGAATGCTAATTGTTCTGCAGTGCTGTTAAATAAGATACCAGAAAAATTATCAGATCCAGGAAGTTTCACAATTCCATGTTTTCTGGGTAGTCTTAGTTCAATAGAAGCATTGGCAGACTTAGGTGCTAGTATAAATTTAATGTCATATTCACTATACGTTAAACTAGACCTTGGAGAATTGAAACCAACACGAATAAGCATACAACTAGCCGATCGATCAGTAAAATATCCTAGAGGGATAATGGAGAACATGCTAGTTAAAGTTGGTACTTTAGTATTTCCAGTAGATTTTGTTATTCTGAACATGGAAGAAGATTCTCGAGTACCTCTCATATTAGGAAGACCATTCTTAAACACGGCCAAAGCAATAATACACGTATTTGGTAAGAAACTGACCCAAAGTATAGAGGATGAGAGTGTTACCTTTTCAGTTGATAGAGCCATGCAATAACCGCAATCTGCAGATGATACATGTTATTATATTCAAACTATAGAATCACATGCAGAATTGTTAAAAGAATTTCCAGAATTACAAGAAACATGAGAATGTTCTTTAGGAGAAGGAACTGAACCAATTGATGAAACTGAAATGTTAGCTACACTTATGGCTAATGGATATGAACCAACAACAGAAGAAATTCAAATGCTAAAAGAAGAAGACAGATATCGATACAAATCATCGATAGAAGAACCACCGACATTAGAGTTAAAGCCACTTCCAAACCATTTGGAATAAGCTTATTTACATGGTGAATCTGAATTACCTGTAATAATATCGTCTTCTCTTACTGAAAATGAAAAATCACAACTCATTTCTGTGCTAAAAGCTCATAAACCAGCTATTGCATGGAAAATTTATGATATTAAAGGAATAAGTCCTTCATATTGCACACATAAAATCCTTATGGAAGAAGGTTATAAAACATATGTGCAACGCCAATGAAGACTAAATCCTAATATGCAAGATGTTGTTAAGAAAGAAATTATTAAACTGCTTGATGCAGGTTTAATTTATTCAATTTCTGATAGTCCATGGGTAAGCCCAGTTCAATGCGTACCTAAGAAGGGTGACATGACTGTCATCACAAATGAGAAAAATGAGCTTATTCCTACTAGGACTGTAACAAGATGGCGTGTTTGTATTGATTATAGAAAATTAAATGACACCACCAGAAAAGATCACTTTCCCTTACCTTTCATTGATCAAATGTTGGAAAGATTAGCCGAAAATAGTTACTATTGTTTTCTTGATGGTTTTTTCGAATATTTTCAAATTCCAATAGCACCCGAGGACCAAGAGAAAACCACGTTCACGTGCCCTTATGGTAATTTTGCTTACAAACGCATGCCATTTGGACTTTGAAACGCTCCTGCAACCTTTCAAAGGTGCATGATGGCGATTTTTCACGACATGATAGAAGAATGCATGGAAGTTTTTATGGATGACTTTTTAGTCTTCGGTGATACATTTGAATCATGTTTAGTTAATCTGGAACGAATGCTTATTAGATGCGAACAATCAAATCTAGTTCTTAATTGGGAAAAATGCCATTTCATGGTTAAAGAAGGCATCGTTCTTGGACATAAAATTTTAAAGGAAGGAATTGAAGGGGATAGAGCTAAAGTAGATGTAATTGCTAAACTTCCACATCCCACCAATGTTAGAGGAGTTAGGAGTTTTCTAGGGCATGCCGGTTTTTACCGAAATTTCATAAAAGATTTTTCTAAAATTGCCACTCCTATGAATAAACTCCTAGAAAAGGATGCTCCATTCATCTTTTCAGATGAATGCATCAAATCTTTTAATATACTTAAAGAAAAACTCACTAATGCGCCGATCATGATAAATCCAAATTGGAATCTACCGTTTGAACTTATGTGCGATGCAAGTGATTTTGCAATGGGAGCCGTTTTAGGACAAAGGATTGAAAAACGATTTCAACCTATATATTATGCTAGTAAGACATTACAAGGAGCACAAACGAATTACACAACTACTGAAAAAGAACTCCTTGCTATTGTCTTTGCTTTTGATAAATTTCGTTCATATCTTGTTCTAGCTAAAACGGTGGTCTATACCGACCATTCTGCTCTTAGATACCTATTTTCAAAACAAGATGCTAAACCAAGATTAATCTGTTGGATCTTACTCTTACAAGAGTTTGATATTGAAATCCGAGATAAAAAGGGAGCAGAAAATCTCGCCGCTGATCATCTTTCTCGTCTAGAAAATCCTGAATTAGAAGTTCTAAATGAATCGGCCATACAAGACAACTTTCCTGATGAATATCTATTTAAGATAGATTATAATGAAATTCCATGGTTTGCAGACTATGCAAACTACTTAGTATGTGGATTCCTTGAAAAAGGATTGTCGTACCAAAAACGAAAGAAATTCTTTAGTGATATAAAACACTATTTCTGGGAAGATCCACATTTGTTTAAAAGTTGTCCCGATGGAATAATACGCCGATGTGTATTCGGAAATGAAGCTAGTAAAATCTTAAACTATTATCACACAGGACCAACAGGAGGGCATTATGGGCCTCAACTCACAGCAAGAAAAGTTTATGATGCTGGATTCTATTGGCCTACAATTTTCAAAGACGCACACCTTCTTTGCAAATCCTGTGATGCTTGTTAAAGGGCCGAAAAAATAAGTCAACGTGATGAAATGCCACAAAATGTCATTCAAGTATGTGAAGTATTTGACATTTGGGGTATTGAATTTATGGGTCCATTTCCAAAATCTCATAATAATCTCTACATTCTCGTTGCCATTGATTATGTATCTAAATGGGCGGAAGCACAAGCTCTCCCAACTAACGATGCACGAGTTGTAGTCAACTTTTTAAAATGTCTTTTTGCTAGTTTTGGAACACCAAAAGCTTTAATAAGTGATCGGGGTACTCATTTTTGTAATAATCAACTTGAGAAGGTTCTCAAAAGATATGGAGTAACTCATAAAATCTCAACCGCTTATCATCCATAAACAAGTGGACAAGTTGAAAATACCAACCGAGCTTTAAAACGTATTCTAGAGAAAACCGTAGGATCAAATCCGAAGGAATGGTCCATTAAATTGGAGGATGCACTCTGGGCTTTTAGAACAGCCTACAAAACTCCAATTAGAACCACACCTTTTAAACTCGTTTACGGAAAAACATGTCATCTTCCAATAGAAATTGAACACAAAGCATTTTGGGCTTTGAAGACATGTAATTTGGATTTACATGAAGCCGGACGTCTACGATTAAGTCAACTAAACGAATTAGAAGAATTGAGACATGAAGCATATGAAAATTCGTTAATCTATAAAGAAAGAAAGAAGAAATGGCATGATAAAAGAATCAGAAGTTCAAAAGAATTTAAGGAAGGAGACAGAGTTCTTCTTTTCAATTCACGATTCAAGCTATTTCCTGAAAAATTAAAATCAAGATGGTCTGGACCATTCATAGTCAAAAGAGTTTTCCCATACGGAACAGTAGAGTTAATAAATTCAAATGGGATTGAATTTAAGGTTAATGGTCACAGAGTTAAACATTACATACATGATCCGATGTAAGTTGACAACGAAGTTAATCACAATTTCAACACCACATCTGGGAGGTTCGAATCTTTTTAGGGTAATATGTATTTCTGTTAGAGTTAGATGTTCTGTTTTTGTGTAGTTCTCGAGAATGGAATCCGAATGGTCTTTCCCTAGCAGACCCTAAAGAACTAGTCTTCTCCCCCCATTCTGAATTTTTTTTTTTTTTTTTTAGGTTTTACGAGATGAAGACTTCCTGTGAATTAAACCATGGTCTAATGCTACACGCTTTAATTACTAAACGTAATAATGACACCCTTCCAAGTGAAATAGTATCATTAATCCGAGGTAAATTGGACGGAGTAAGAAAAGAATCCAGGAACGAAAATAATAAATTACAGTTTGGTAAAGGAAAATCAAAATCCGCAGCGAAAAGAAGAGCACGACACCTAGAAAGATGTCACAAATGTGGAAAATGGTCACACGAAGGAAAATGCTCGACGAATCAGACATATTCCAATACTGAGTTTGTTACTTTATGCAGAGATGGACCGTTCATATGTTTAGAAGAAAAAACGTTGAATGCTCGAGGTTACGCCTATGTAGCTATGGAAAACCAATTAGTCCGACTATCTTATGAGTGGGCTAAAGCAGGTCACTAAGAATTCTATTTCACAGGTAAGTATGTACAGTTTTTATTTTTATTTTTTTATTATTATTTTAACCTTTTGATAATAAACGCTAAATCGTTCGCTATAAAGTATTAAATTGGTATTCAATAAAATTAGGTTTTGCGACCGAAATTATTGATATCATACAAAGATTTATTACATCACTGCGAAATTTACCGTTTATTCTTAAGGTATAAATATCTTTAATTAATCAACCCAAAATATTTCAGAAATTCGTCAGGAGTAAAACTAGGTAAAATAGCGGAAATTACTTTACTGAAAAGAGGGGCGTATATTTTTGATAATATTTGATTGATTAAAGTAGGATAAAAGACCAAAAAGATTTTTAATTTTATTTTTACCATGTTTTTAAAATTAATATTTAATTATTATTGTAAACTTTTTAAAATCAATATATTTAAATTTGTAAATATTTGAAAAATTAATATTTTTAATATAAGTTTGTATGTATAAAAATAAAATTATAATTAAAGTTTGGTGTGAATTTTTAATATGAAATTTTAATTTTATGCATTTTAAATTTAAGTTTGGTGTGAATTTAAAAACAAAAATTTACTTTATTTCGCTAAGTTAAAAATATGATTTTTAAAATTCGTCGTGAGTTGAAGACTAGGTCGTTGAATCGAAATTGCTTTACCCAAGGGAGGGACGAGAACTTTTATTATCATTATTTTTAACCTTATTGAATTAAAGCATGCCAAAAACATTTAAAAAACCCAAAAATCTTTACTTTTAAAAACTGCGTTTAAAAATGACAAATTTTAAAATTTTGTCGAGGGACGGACTAGGACAACGATCCGAAACGCTCTCATCCTAAAAAAAGAAACAAAATTTTAAATTTAATTAATTATATGTTTTAAAAAGTGTAAGGTTTTATATTAAAAAAAAAACCGCACTCGCGGTACTTTGTGGGTACCCACATCCGCACTCGCGGAGGTTTGGAAACCCAGTTTCATAAACTGGTCGACAGACCAGTTTCCCCAAACACAAACACACCCAATTTTTTTTTATTTTTCTGCGAAAAACCCACAAAAACCACTCCCAATTTCGCGATTTTTCACCGATAAACATCAAATTTTTTGCTAAAATCATGTTGAGAAGGATGCTACCAAGAAGTTACTTAAGAAAATCGGTAATTTCTACATCTAAATACCCTTTAATTCGGATTATTAGCGTTCTTGAACAAAAAAATTCATAATTTGATTTTGATGATTTCTAGTGTAATTGTGTTTGAATTGATTGTATATTGTGCTTGTATAACCTAGATTGATGCTATTTAACATGATTAGAAGCCTTAAACTTCAAATTTTGAGTAATCTAGGGTTTGTGTTCTTGAGCAAAATTGGGGCTTTTGATATAAACGGGTTATGGCCGAATTTTGTTGTTAATTTATACTAAACTGAGTAGTGTAACATGTTTAGGTTGCTAAATGATCAAAACTTTGATCCTAAACATGATTTTCAAAAATTAAAGTGGACTTTTTAAGTCTAAAATTCATGAACTTGATTAATTTGATATAATTGCCATTTGAGACTTGTTTAATTGCTAGTAATGACTATTTTGACATGTTATTTGAGTTAAATGTTTATGAACTTTGTATACATTTTCATATGTGCTTATTTGAAAAAGTGTAGAATTGTAAAAAATTGTGAAAATGTGTATAAGTTTAAGTTTGATTTAACATGTTATTGTAATTATGTTAATTTGTTATTTTGCTAACACTAATGCATATTTGGATGCACAAAATTTGTGTTTGATATGTTTTGCAGACTGAAAGGGGTGAATCTTCATCCGCATCTCAGGCTCACAATGCTCCTCCTGAGAATGCAGCAGAACAGGAGATTAATGACCTATATAGACCAGAACTACCACATCAATACATTCCATATTCAAATATAGAATTGGCAGATTTACATCCTAATTTAAGGTTTGATCGACATTGGATAGATTATCCAAAATACCAGAGGAACTTGCACACCCTTCAGTCTAATATTGTTGAAGTACCTAGAGTCATAGATTGGGAACCATTAGAAACAGTTGGATTAGCCGGTCCAATCAGAGAATTACTTACACAAAGGTATGGTAATTATACTTTCACTGATTGGGAACGTTTGTTTAATATACGTAGGCGTGTATATAGAGAATGGTGTGTGGGGTTATTGTGTAGTATTGAAATAAATGATCGGGTATCTACCTTAATCGATCGTAGTTTTATTAGATTTTTATTAGGAGGAGTGATGCGCCATATATCTCTACTAGACATGGCTCAGGCTTTGTGTATATATACGCCTGAGGAGTTGGCATCTACTGATTGTCAAGGGTTGATACTTAATGGTAGGAGAATTGATGAGAATTTTGATATGAATGGTGTATGGAGTAGAATGACTAGGCATACCCGATTTCGTGGGGGGAATAACTCTTACACTGATATTGATAGAGCTGAGCTAAGAGTAATCCATAGGTTCTTAGCAAATTCGATTACACAGCGAGGTAAGAACAAAGAGAAAGTAAATGAGAATGATTTATATTATCTCATGTGTATTCGAGACCCACAAAGCGCTGTGAGTATACCTTATTGTGTGAGTTATTATTTATCAGCTATAGTTAAGAGTATACGGCCTAATGGGATAATAGGAGGTGGTATCTTTGTTACCCTAATGGTGTATGGAGTAGAATGACTAGGCATACCCGATTTCGTGGGGGGAATAACTCTTACACTGATATTGATAGAGCTGAGCTAAGAGTAATCCATAGGTTCTTAGCAAATTCGATTACACGGCGAGGTAAGAACAAAGAGAAAGTAAATGAGAATGATTTATTTTATCTCATGTGTATTCGAGACCCACAAAGCGCTGTGAGTATACCTTATTGTGTGGGTTATTATTTATCAGCTATAGTTAAGAGTATATGGCCTAATGGGATAATAGGAGGTGGTATCTTTGTTACCCTAATTGTTGAGTATCTCGGTGTGATAGAAATCGAGAGGGATTAATAATTGCAGCACCGGAACCCCGTGATACAATTGGTTTAAAATTATATCATGGTGCTAAGGTTTTAAAGAAAAAACATAACGTTGCAGCACCATATGAGGGCTCACACCCACAGGTCGAAAGAGATCAGCAGCAAGGTAACGCGGGAGGGGGGAATGAGATGACAGAAATGCAACTTTTTATGGCTCATCATGAGTATGAAATGGCTAGACAACGAGCATTTCAAGATTGGCAGTATCATCAAAACCAAATCATAAGTCATCGTCCACACATAAATGCAGCTTACATTGCGACTCCAATGCCCGTATTTCCTCCCTGGACTATACAGACCCGACCACCGTACCCTACATATGACCCAGCTCAAGCATTCTACAGTACATACGGCTATGAATGGGATCCATACTGGCACCAGCCTTATCAACCCTGATTTCTTTTATTTTTATTTTTATTTATTTGATAGCTTGTAATTTTATTCTTTTAATATTTCTTTTGATATTTTAATAGTTTTTATTTTCTAACTTTTATTATTAGATTTTTAATAATTTTTGAATGTGGGGTGATATACCCAACTTCAAAAATATGTATATATATGTTTGTAGTTTTTCTCATGTACAAAACAGGGTAAAACAGCGCATTTTCAAAGACTGGCATTAAGTTCAGCAAAAGCTAGCACTTTTGACGACAAAACGAAAAACAAATGTGATGTAACAACAAGACGGAATGAACAAATGATGTGTACCGTTTATCATTCAGCAAACAAACGCCAATATGTTTGGAAACTTTGGTAAAATTTAATCATTTTTCTACGCTAATCACCCTCAATAATTTAAATTGTTACTGAATTCTTGCAAATGAGGGCATTGCAAGATCTTAAGTGTGGGAAGGGGTTAAATTATTTCAGATTTTTAAAATTTTTAACTTAAACACTTGGTTACCATTAAAAATACTAGTAACGCAGTAGTTGTATTAGAATCTAGTGCTCTCTGATAATAAAGAACAGCCCTAGTCTTATATACTGACTACCCAATTCTAGTAAAATTTTTCAAAATTTTCAATTAAATGAACTCAAAATCATGTTTATACATATTTATGAACGATAAAACTAGGTGTTAACACCGAAATTATTGTTACCTCAGAAAGGACATAAATTGAGAAACAAACCAAAAATGTTAGAATTCATTTAAAATGGAATAGAGGACAATAAAAAGGCAAATAAAAGAAAATAAAAGTCAAGTGTGGGAAAAATTTACCAAGTTATTTAAAACATATATCATATATTTTTTATTTTTTTTACAAATAACTGAAGATGCTTTTTCTTTGGACTAAACTAAAAAGTTTTACCCGATTTACTGTAAGAAAGATGGATCTACACGATGAATCAATTCCATCATTAAAAGGAAGTAAAGTCTTCCAAAAAAGACACGCGCTTCTTGATTTAGGTCATGAAGTTGTCGTCCAGACCAGCTGTAGGTTGACGAAAAATCTAGAAAAGTCATCACTAAAATCAGCAGAAAATCCACGGACCTCAGCATCAAACAGGGTCGCCAAGTGGTCAGACTTATCCTAACCATGAGAGGATCTATCTCGTAAAATGGGGAGGACGCCGTGCAAATTAGCTGGATAAGACTAATGAATTAGATCCCCAGAAAGGATAATCTCCTTAAAAGATCAAAAATCAGCTTTTAAGACTGATATTACTCAATCCTTGAGATTGACCTTAAAGATTGAGAATTACAAACTCATGGAATTCAATGATATCTAAACTCGAGCTTGAACGAGAAAATATTTTTATCAAAATTACAAACCGATTTGTTTTATGAAAATCCATTTTCAATGCGTTCATTACCATTGAACGTAAAATCCTAGGAATTCACCTGGAATTCATTAGGTCACCTGAACCAAATCGGGTGTCAACCGTAAGAACGGTGGTTGCATAACATGGTCGAAGACAGGACCTTGTGCCAGACCGAAAAATTATAAGGGTGAGCTTTACTATTGCTCCTACCAAGGATAGTAATTGCATCCGACACGTTATAGACCATAATTAAAAGCATGTCAGGGGACATTGCCTTAACAGTTGCTTGTTCAACGCTTTCCTTTACAACCGGACGGTCGTTTATCGAAAGGTAATATACGGAGCAAGTATACTGGACGTGTTGCTTTCCCAATACAAGGTTAGCAAGTGGGTGACACAAAACCTCAAGTTTTGAGCTAAAGTTTTCAAATCTAAAACCCACCAAACCCACAAAAACAATTTGCAAACACCGATGAAGGGTTATTCCGAAAAAATTATCTAGGGTAAAAGCTAGATTTAATTTTCAAAAGATCAAATGTTTTCATAAAGATCCAATTTCCTTAAAGGATCTAAATTTTTATAGTCATGTGGGACTGTAAACCACATCGCTACTACCATTGTTCATACTGCCGTATAGAAATCACTGATGTACAAAGTATGAAGAATAAAGAAGTGATTCTAGTATTTTTATTTCAAGACTATATTGCTTGAGGACAAGCAACGCTCAAGTGTGGGAATATTTGATAATGCTAAAAACGAACATATATTTCATAGCATTATCTCTCAAGAAAGACAAGCTTTTAGTTGCAATTGTCCTATTTACAAGTGATATTCGTTTAAATAATAAAAGGTGAAGACAAAAGACAGATTCGACGAATTAAAGATGCAAACGATCAAAAAGCTCAAAAGTACAAAAGACAATCAAAGTGGTTCCAATTATTGATGAGAAACGTCTCGAAATTACAAGAGTACAAGACGCGAAACGCAAAATACAAGATATTAAATTGTACGCAAGGACGTTCGAAAATCTGGAACCGGGACCAAAGTCAACTTTCAGTGCGCGACGCAACGGACCAAAAATTACAAGTCAACTATGCACAAGAATATAATATAATATATATATAATTATATAAATTATATATATATATATATATATTATATAGATATATTAAAAAAATACAGCAGCCCACGTTTAAATCAAGAGATGAGCTGTATTCCATACCTCCACACTCGCGGTACTTTTGTGAAGGAAACCTCAGCACTCGCGGAGGTCTACAGTGAAGTCAGGATCTATAAATTCAGCATTTTCGGACGTTTTATTTACACATATATTTATTTTATTTTCTTTTTCTTAAAAACCCCATGTACCAAGCATCACTCCAATTAGTAATCTCAATTTGTAATTTTAATTTTAAGTTAGTGATAATAATAAGGTTGGGTTAGTCGAATATTTTAAAGTCTTGTAAGTCGGAACTCTCTCAGTGTAACGCTACGCTATTTTTAACCACTGTAAGTTATGTTTATGTTATTTTCATTAATGTCTCGTAGCTAAGTTATTATTATGCTTATTTAAGCTGAAGTAATCATGATGTTGGGCTAAAAATATTAAAATTGGGTAATTGGGCTTTGTACCATAATTGGGGTTTGGACAAAAGAACGACACTTGTGAAAATTAGACTATGGGCTATTAATGGGCTTTATATTAACTAAATGATACATCGTTAATTTAATATATAGACTTATAATTTAACGTATTTATATATAACCACATACGCTTGACTGGGTACGGTGGGCGGGATATCTATAAATACCAATAATTATTCATTTTACCGGACACGGAATTGGATTAATAGTTAATAGACTTGTTGAAACAGGGGTGGATTACATTCAAGGGTAATTGGTGTAATTGTTAACAAAGTAGTAAAATCTTAGTTTACACGCAGTCGATAACCTGTTGTATTCATTAAACAAAGTATTAAGACCTTGTTACAATTCCAATCCCCAATTAGTTGGAATATTTGACTTCGGGAATAAGAATAATTTGACGAAGGCTTTCGCACTTTATATTTATGACTGATATACTATTATGGACAAATCCGTATGGACATATTAAATAATCCAGGACAAAGAACAATTAACCCATGGGAATAAACTAAAAATCAACACGTCAAACATCATGATTACGGAAGTTTAAATAAGCATAATTCCTTTATTTCATATTTAATTTCCTTTATTTCATATTTAATTGAACTTTTAATTATCGCACTTTTATTTATTGTATTTAATTGCACTTTTAATTTTCGTACTTTTAATTATCGCAATTTTATTTTATCGTACTTTTATTTATCGTAATTTCATTATCATTATTTACTTTACGCTTTAAATTAAGTTGTATTTATTTTTAATATTTTACATTAGGTTTTAACTGCGACTAAAGTTTTAAAATCGACAAACCGGTCATTAAACGGTAAAAAACCCCCCTTTTATAATAATAATATTACTTATATAGTTTTTAAATATATAGCGTTAAACCTGTTTAAGAGATCCCTGTGGAACGAACCGGACTTACTAAAAACTACACTACTGTACGATTAGGTACACTGCCTATAAGTGTTGTAGCAAGGTTTAGGTATATCCATTCTATAAATAAATAAATATCTTGTGTAAAATTGTATCGTATTTAATAGTATTTCGTTGTAAAAATAATACTATTTCCTAGTACACCTCGCAAACATCACATGCTAAATTTTTAATGGAAGATGATGATTCATAGACTTTATAATCATCATTTTCCATGTTACATGACTTTTACATTCTACTTAACCTCTGAACATATCAAGAACATATATTCTTGATAGTTCTATCCTTAGTAATTCTAGTAATTTGACAAATCAAATCGTGCTATTACATTTCCTTCTGCTTTGTATATTATGATCATTCGAAACTCCATACCTACGAATTGTAGACCATTATTCGCTTGACTTGAAGTCGGGAAGGAAAAACAAGAGCATAGAGCTCCGACATATAAGGGAAAATATAAAGCCCGATAACAACACGGAAATTACAAACCGTGTATATCAATACGTATAGCAACATAAAGACACGGGAGAATTAAAAACACTATAACCCCAAGGTAATTGTAGAAGTAAACAGATTCCTCTGGGGGTAAATGAAAAAGAAGAATGACAGAAACGATAGTCAGAAAAATATCCAGGATAAGAACTGGATGGAGCATTTTCACAATCTTTGGAAGTATGAATCGAGAAAGAAAGTATAGAAGTGGTGAAGGTAATGAAACAGAAGAAGCTAATTTATAGCAAAATTCTAGACACAACAATCAAAGCAATTTTAATTTCCTTAATTACCGGAGAATCAAATCTTATACAGATTATAAATATTTCCTTTAAATCCCTTGAATTCCGGAAATCACCTTTAATTATGTCAAAAGTTAAGGCAAACTGATATTTTCTTATTTCAAACTTTTAAGATAACTTCATTTATACTCTTCCTATAATCGAATCGTTTTATCCATATTATCCAATGTTGATAAAACAATATTTTCAACTCATATTCATCATTCTTGTTGTAAAGAATGACAATCTCTATCAAATTTCACGACTATAATTTTCATGAACTCCTCTCTATTTTGTCTACCCTAGCGTGGTGGCATAAACGCTTAAGGTTTAAATGAGCTCGATATTATTCATAACACATTTTATATATCCAATTTACTGAAATGACTTGTATAACATCATCATTTTGAATGATCTCCGCATTAATAATAAAATGCACTTCGTAGAAGAACTTGTAGAAATTATGGTTTGTATGATTTTAATTCTTGAAACGGAACAATATTCTATCAGTTGGAATTCACGCAAGGCCCCGAGCATACCTAGGAACGTGAAAACCAAATAAAACGTAAATATCCTCGTCTATGTACGAACAACACCGATTAATGGCAACAACTAAATTTCGAGACGAAATTTCTTTTAACGGGTAGGTACTATAACAACCCTCATATTTCCATACCTGAATTGACTAATTTGACTATAGGGTTGTTATCCATACGTAATATATAATTAAATTTGACATTGATCAAATATTTATTTTTAGTCGACACTTTTTGTTAACTAAAGTTTACACTAATTATATAAAATAACTTTAGTTAATATTAATATTAATGCGTATTATATTTAAAACTATATGAAACATAATTATTAATTAAATGATAAGTTATTTTAATCATTATATATTTATTTTTAGCTTATAAAAAAAAGAGATTTTTTTTATAAATTAAATAATGAGTCCATGAATTTTGACTAAATATTTTCAAAAACAAAAACTTATTAAAAACATTTTTAACATGTTTTTATTTTTTGTCAAAATTGGCACCTTTATTTTATTTATATTTTTTCTTTTCACCAACCATTTTTTTCCTATAAATACCCACTTCTATTTCATAAAAACTTGTATCAAATCTTTGGAAAAACTCTCTCACAAACTTGGGAAAGTACTTGAGGTATTTTCTATATTTTTTATCGAATTGCTTTTATTTTTTTGTATATTCTTTAAAAATTTGAATTTAATATATATAAATTATTTTTACATGTTATAATTAGTATTATAAGTATTATGATGTATAAAAATAATTTTGATAATTTATGGAATATTATTTATAATTAAATACGAATTATGTAGTATTTAAACATAAAAAAATATAAAATTCATAATAAAATATTAAATAGTAATAAAAATAATTATAATTTTTTTTTGAGATTATTATACTTTTATAAACAAGCGAAAATTATAAAAATTAAATAAATGGGACGATTAGTATTTAAAAAGAATTTACTTTTGCATTATTCTAAACTGAGAGAAATAATAAAGAAAATACAAAATAAATATAAATGTGTATTAAATATTTTTATAAAATTTTTATATGATTAGTAGCATCACTAGATACTTTAAACAAAATATAAAAATTAATTTTAAATTATTTTTCCTATTTATTTAATTATAGCCCGATTACAATGGTTAAATAATTAGAAAATATTAAATAAATAATATTTTGATATAAAATTTGATTTAATAATTTTTATAACATTTTTACATAATATAGAACCTGTGAAAAATATAAAATTATTTATTTAGGTCGATTTAATATTTATTACCTAATTAAATTTGATTAATATAAACCGAGTATATATATAAAGAAAAGTGGGAAATAAATACAAAAACTTGATAAAATTATTTTTATAAAATATCCTACTGAATTGTATAATTAACTAAGTTTATAAAAATTATAAATATAATATTTAATGAATTAATATTCGATTTAACATATATTAGTGTGATTTTCGATTAACATAAGTATATTACATATACTAAATTAATATTATTATTATAACTTATGGTTAATAACTAAGTATACTATATAATAAAGTATAATGCTTATAATGTAAGTTAATAACAATACATTATTAATAAACACTTATTTTATAACTATACTAATTTAATAATAATAACTTATAGTATATAATATAATATAATCAAATTGTTAATACATTAATAAATATAATATAACATATATAATAACATATAAACCTAAAGTGAAGGTTAATCAAAGATAATGTACAATTCATGTGAAATTCATCGCTACTCACGGTCGTAAGTGAATGATGTCTAGGTTGCCATTTATGGGTAAGCTTGTGGATCTCGAATGCCATGACTTAGATTCTGGTCAAGAGTCCTGGGCTTCCGGTTACATCTGGTCATTCCTGACTTATTTGATAGCAACGAAGTTTGAGTAAAGTTATACAACGTCTTGCTAAAGATTAACCCGAACTTTCTAAAATTGAAAAATTACTATAAGTGGAAACTTTCCATAAATAGTAACCTTCTGAAAATGGAAATTCTTTAGTGAACCATTACTATCAATATAGTACTATATACTATTGTCTGTTAGGTAATGTCTGATCATACGTTCTATCTCTAGGTTGAGATCTCGGTCACGTCCTTCCGTTCAATTCTTTCGTGGAATACTCTTTTGTGATACTAAGGTGATTTTCATAGCCCCACTTTTACTGTTTACTTAACTATTTATAACTTTTGGGGTGAGACACATGCTTGCTTTATAACTGTTTTACACTTAGACACAAGTACTAAATTGTTAACTATGCTGTCATGCTTTGATTCATGCTAAATCCCTACCGTAATATCGTCAATTGCTACGTTTAAATGCAAACTTAATTATTGTGAGTAGGCCTATTGAGAGTAACGTCTCTAACCATTCGACCGTTGGTCTTTGGTTACATAATAATGATTCCACGACACTGACAGTACAAGGTGTCATAGGGTAAACTTGTTTAGTAGCGATATTACAAAATGCAGCAACACTTTTAGATTGATATTTCTATATCAATCAACTTTAAACTAAATCTTGTGGTCTAAAACTTTGGATATTATTTATAAACCTGTGAATTTCACTCAACCTTTTTGATTGACACTTTAAGCATGTTTTATCTCAGGTGATGATTGAGCTAGCTGTTTGCAACTTTGTGATGATAGATTTGATGCTTGCATGGAGTCCACATCGCATATTATATTTTAGTTTATAAACATTTATTTTACGTTTTAATAATAATGTAAACATGTATTACTGCTTCCGCTGTTTTATTAACAAAGGTTTTATTTAAAAAGTCTCATATAGAGTCGTTCTCGTTTATACAACTGTGTTATGATATGATTGGTCACAATTACCCCTAGTCCATTTTGGGGGGTGTGACAAGGAGGTTTATATGAACCAACCTCAAGGCTTCGTTATGCCGTGTAATAAAGGCAAGGTGTGCATGATTGTGAAGTCCTTATACGAACTAAAATAAGCACCTAAGCAATGGAATCAAAAGTTTGACAAGATAATTTTATCAGTTGGTTTCCAATTAAATCAGTTGATAAATGTGTATATAGAAACTTTGATGATTGTGATAATGGAGTTATTATTTGTCTATATGCTAATGAGTTGATCTTTGGGATTAATCAAAATCAGGTTGACTTAATGAAAAATAATTTGTCATCAAAGTTCTTCATGAAAGATATGGGGGAGGCTGACGTTATACTTGGTATAAGGATCAAATGTGAAAGCAATGTAATAATTATTTCTCAATCTCATTATGTTGAAAAAGTGCTAAAGAAGTTCAATTGTTTTGATTGTACTTCTGTGAGTACATCTTGCGGATCCAAGTGTGATTTTGATGCCTAACAGAAGTAAAGCTGTATCACAAATTGAGTATTCTAAGGTGATTGGCTTCTTGATGTATGCCATGACTTGTACAAGGCCGAATATTGTTTAAACTGTTGGTAAATTGAGTAGAAACATTAATGATCCTAATCGTCATCATTGGCAGGAAATTAGGCGTGCGAAGAATATTATGGATTATAGTTTATCTTATACTGGATTTTCTTCGGTGATAGAAGGATATTCTGATGCGAGGTGGATAACCAATGTTGAAGATCATTCTTCAACAACTGATTGGGTTTTCATGCTTGGGGAAGGTGCCATCTCATGGCTTCCAAGAAGGAAACATGTATTACTAACTCAACAATGGAATCTGAGTGTTTTTGCATTAGCTGGTGAAGGTAAAGAAGCAGAATGGCTATGAAACTTGATTTATGAGATTTCATTGTGGCATAAACATATTGCACACATGTCTATCCATTATCATAGTGTCGCGACATTGACAAAGACTTATAGCTAGCCAGATGTACAATGAGAAGTCTAGACACTTAAGTGTCAGACATAACATGATTTCGTTAACTCGTCATGAATGAGGTGATTTCTATAGTGTTTGTGAGGTCGCAAAAGAATTTAGCTAATCACCTTACGAAGGGATTGGTTAGAGACTTGGTTGACAAGTCTGCTATGGGGATGGGTTCAAAGTTCGCAGAGACTTCTAATTATAAGATACTCAATTCTCTTATGAAAATCAAAAGCTGAATTTGATATAAAAGGCTTATGATTAGAAATTGGAGTACATAATTTTTGTATCATCCTAAGGTAAGGAATGTACCCGGACCTGCTGAATGTGAAGTTGAATTTTAGCTTCTTAATTGTTCATTTAAAAAGTGCAAAGCAGGTGCATGACTGAAGTGAACTACTTTTATGTATATATGTGAAGTTTTGCCACTTCAACAAAACTTTAGACTTTTTTCTTTGGATACATTCATGAAGGGAAATTGACAAAAATACACTTTTTTAAAAAATGTTCAACAAAAATACACTTTTCACAAAACAATTGTCAATATATCAGATTAGGTTGACCAATGTTTGATCGACCACCTCACTTTCAAAGTGGTCGGCCATCATCATAACATGGGTTAACTACCTCATTTTCAAAGTGGTCGACCACCTCATAACATGGGTCGACCACCTCATAACACTCTGGTCGATCAAGTTTCGGTCGACCACCACATGTACTTCTTTGAAAGCATTATCCCACTTTCTGCTAAACTGAAATAAAATTCATGCACACATGTTCTGATCGAAATAAATCTTTATGGTGGACTAGAGTGAGGCTGGAATCCAAGTGTTTGGGGAGACTTTGTCACTCCTTTTCTAACAGCCACGTGTTCCATCATATGTAGTAGTAGGTGGATGATCACGTGATCTAGACTCATACAGTCATACGTTGACTCCGTTAATAATAGAATTTGCATCAGCGTCAATATTAAATTTTGGTGGTCGAGTAAAATTTGGTCGACCTAAATGTAAGGATGATCGACTATGTAGTCAATCAAGATTATATTGTGGTCATCTAAACCTTTGATAATAGTTGGTCGACCGCTTAGAAAATAAGGTGGTCTACCCATGTTATGAGGTGGTTGACCAAAACTTGGTTGACCTAATGTGATATTTTGACAATTTTTGTTGTTGTAAAAAGTGTATTTTTATTGAAAAGTTTTTAAAAAGTTGATTTTTGTCAATTTCCCCATTCATGAATAAATATAAACACATGGCTTGTAAAGTGTCAAGATAGCTTTAGAGTATTTGAAAACTTATTTGAATATTATTTTCAGTTATTCAAATGGGTTAAAGAGTTCAATTCTTATAACACCTCGATTCTCGAATATTTTTAATGTGTAATGTACTAAGGTGAAAATTCAATCTTCAGAATTTTCAAGTACACATGAGTTTTGTTTAATTATTTATTTCTCATGAGTCTAATTGCACTAAATTGGAGAGGATTATTAATAATTTAATGTAATTGAGGGATTTGATCCTTTTACTTGAAAGTGGGTTAGAAGGTACGAATTGTACACTCATTAAATGAATAACGTCCTACACTCAAAAGTAGTTTAGTAACTATCTTGACTTTATGAGTAGAGGCTTACATAAGTAAGGCCTAATGACATTAATAATTAGTCATGTAAATGCTGTCGAGTGGGTGCATGTGACACCATTCAAAATAGACTTATAGTGTAAACTAGTAAATGAGCCCGTGCTTCGCAGCGAAAGTTCAGAAGAGACTCTAAGGGGAAACATAATAATAATAATAATAAAAAACAATATGCATGAATAGCCTGAGATATAGTTGAACGGTGGTTTCGAAAAAATTTAACGTTGTTTTGTTTGGGGTTTTTAAAGTTGTTTTATTGCGAGCGAGAAGATGTGGTCCGTCGAAGATTTGTTTGGGGTTTTTAAAGTTGTTTTATTGGAGTTTAGGTGGTTTTGATTTTAGCCCTTCAAGTATGGGTAATTTGACATTTTTTAGAAAAGATTGCTAGTGGGTACGACTTTTAAAGCTCTATGTACAACATTTTAAAAGCATATTTGGGGGTACTATTCATCATTAGTACCCCAACTGTATCTAATAGTATATAGAGTAATAATAACAATAATAATAATAATAATAATAATAATAATAATAATAATAATAATAATAATAATAATAATAATAATAATAATAATAATAATAATAATAATAATAATAATAATAATTTATTGAGCCCCTTAATTAATAATTCTATTATATTTTTGGTGTGAGCCAATCATAAAATCCATTTACTATTAATGACCCAATAAGACAACAATTTTATAGATAGTGACCGGCCCATTTGAGTTGGGGAGTGATATGTACACAACTAATTTTTACACATACACAATCAAATATACTTTACAGTGCTGTACAGTACAACATTATAAAGCATGTTTAGTTATGTATGTGTAAAAAATGGTTGTGTACATATCATCACCCATTTGAGTTGGTTAGTACCCCGTATATCAGAAATAATTAGTACTCCATACTAGTCCATACTATATAATAATAATAATAATAATAATAATAATAATAATAATAATAATAATAATAATAATAATAATATAATAATAATAATAATAATAATAATAATAATAATAATAATAATAATAATAATAATAATAATAATAATAATAATAATAATAATAATAATAATAATAATAATAATAATAATAATGATTCATCTTTTTGGTTAGTATCTCGATATTAACTTATTTTTAAGTCTTATAATTATATAAGTTTTATTAATTATTAGTTCATTTATGTATTTATACATATACATACTATGGAATATAGATAATGAACCGATTTAATGAAAAAAATCGTAACAAGGTAACTTGATTTTTTTATGTTTACAAAATCAAAGCTCGCTAATTAAATGTTAGTTACTTGATATATTTTGTTTTTTTTACGGCCAAAGAATAATTATATTAATAAAACGCTCCCTAACAAGGCGCTAAGGGAGAAATTACAAATGCATAGAGAGCCAAGTGTTCCAATTGGAAACTAACTTGCCCCTATGTTTTAACTAACGAAAAGAAAATAATCTAATAACATGAAAAAGACTATCTCTATTACAAAAAGCATCATTAAAAACAACGCCGTTTCGAAATCACCATAACGTCCATAACAGAGTGACCACCGAAACTATCACTTTCTTCTTTTGAACACATGATAATTGAACCCCCTCTAACCAAACAATGAATGTGTCCCATGAAGTCAAAGGAGGCAAACCACAATTTAACCACACCCGTAAAAGACGCCATAGATCCGATGCCAACGAACAACTGAAAAAAAGATGATCACAAGTCTCAACACCATTAGTAGAAACGGGGCAAACAACAGAGTTGATATCGATTCCTTTCGCTGAAAGATTCCAACGAACCGATAATGAATCGAGCCTAAACCTCCAAAGAAACACATTGACTTTTCTAGGTAGAAACTTATACCAAGAAGTCTTAGAATTCGAAACAGGGAGGATTTTGTAGTCAATATAATCGCGTACACTCTTAACAGTGTATATACCATCGACCGAAATCAAGCAAGACCAGCAATCGTCTCGGTCTGATAACGTCACACTATCAATGTCCTGGACCAACGCATTAAATAGCTGAATTTGTCTGGACCCATGTTCCCTGGACCATGTCCAAGTCCAAACTCCATTTCTACATTTATTCGCTATAGAGTCATTTTTAAACGTCCAGATGATAAATACGATTGTACCGATTAGCTAGAGTATCGTTCCCGCACCATAAATCGTTCCAAAAACTAATGTTCGCTCCATTACCGACTTGTAAGCTGAACAGATTAGCCGGAATATTGCCGTTGGTAGTATGTTTAAAGCTAGTCGACACAATGTTGGACCAAACACTCGGATAATTATCTTGAACCTTATCGAAACTTTGGCCGTGGATAGATTTAATTATTTTCACCCAAAGATCGTCGGGTTTAGTGAGATATCTCCACTTCCATTTAAGGACGAGTGCAATATTAAACGCTTTTAAACTCCCAGTATTCAAACCGCCATTTTCAAACGAAGCCAAAACTTTATCCCATTTCACCCACGACATCTTTTTATCTGACTCGCTACCGCCCCAAAAAAATCTAGCTCTTATAGACTCAAGAGAATTTAATACTTTTTTCGGACATTTAAATAATGATAACAAATAAATACCGGGCTTCCCATAACTGATTTCACCAACGTGAGACATCCGCCGGATGAAATAAGGCAAGCTTTCCAAGATGATAATTTAGAACGGTACTTGTCTATTAGTGATTCCCTGTTCGAAATAAAATTCATGTTCGACCCAATAGGAATACCTAGATATTTAGTCGGAAAAGTACCTGCACTAGTCCCGTAAGCATTGTCAACCGAACAAACTTCCTCCTCGGTAATACCTATGCCAAACACATGTGATTTGGCTACATTTATACGTAAACCCGATGCAAGGTAAAATACTTCCAAAATAAGTAAAATTCGGTTCAATTCGTGTGTACTCCATTCAGAAAATATAATAACATCATCAGCATACAAAAAATGAGACAGATGGATATTATCTTTTCCAACATTAATCCCACGAATAAGATTACATTGATTCGCGCGATGAATGGCTAAATGTAACCCTTCCATAATAATAATGAAAAGAAAAGGGCATAATGGGTCACCCTGACGAAGCCCCCTTTTGATGAGGAATTCACTTGTCGGGCTATCATTAACAAGCACCAAAGGTTTCGCTGAATGAAGGCAATTAAAAATCCAATCACACCATGTATCAACAAAACCGAGCGACTTAAGCATGAACATCAAATACTTCCAACTGACCGAATCGTAGGCTTTTTTAAAGTCTACCTTAAACAAGAGCATGTTCCTGTTCATCTTTTTATACCATGCAATAATCTCGCTAAGCATTAGGGGTCCATCAAGAATCTGTCGCCCTGATATGAAAGCGGACTAAGTGGGACTAATTAATTTGTCAATGACAAGAAGTAATCGATTCGTCAAAATCTTCGTAACAATCTTGTAGAAAAAACCAACAATCGAAATCGGTCGAAAATCCGTTATGAGTACCGGATTGTGAACTTTTGGAATAAGTGAAAAAAAAGCTAATTTAGCACCAATGGGCATAACACAAGTCGTGAAATACATACGCACGTCCCTACAAATATCAACCTCGGATAAATCCCAAAAATGTTTGTGACACTATTGATTTAAAATTCTGACTTCACTTCTGTGTAACCACTATGTGGTTTAATGTAGTTATGATTAGTCTTGTAACCATCTTATAGCTTAATTAATGTCATTGTAACCTACTTTTGTGTTAATGTCATGAACATTAGTCTTATAACCATATTATAATTAATGTCATTGTAACCTACATTTGTGTTAATGCCATTGATAAGGCTAAAAAGGAACATATATTTCATAGCATTATCCCCCAAGAAAGACAAGATTTTAGTTGCAATTGTTCCATTTTCAAGTGATATTCGTTTATATTAAATAAGTGCGAAGACAAAAGGCAGATTCGACAAATTGAAGACAAAAAGGTCCAAAAAGCTCAAAAGTACAAGATACAATTAAAAAGGTTCAAATTATTGATGAAGAACGTCTAAAAATGACAAGAGTACAAGTTACAAAACGCAAAGTACACGATATAAAATAGTACGCAAGGACGTTCGAAAATCCGGAACCGGGACATGAGTCAACTCTCAACGCTCGACGCAACGGTGTAAAAATTACGAGTCAACTATGCACAAGAATAAAATATAATATTTAAATAATTCATAATAAGAATAATATTAAATAATAAAAAGTTGTTAATTTAGCATAGTTCAGGGGTCGTAAATGAAAATTCAATTTCATATTTTGCCTATAAAAGGCGATGATTATCGATCAATTTAAAAGCATCCCTTTTTCTATCCTAAAAATCTATTATCAATATCAATATCTAAAAATCTCTATCATAATGTTAATGTAATAAGATATAACAATAATCTTAATTTTAATTTTAAATTATGATAATAATAAGATTTATGATAGAGATCGTTTGAGTGTGTAAGTCAAAATTCTGTCCGTGTAACGCTACGCTATTTTTAATCATTGTAAGTTATGTTCAACCTTTTTATATTAATGTCTCGTAGCTAAGTTATTATTATACTTATTTAAAACGAAGTAATCATGATGTTGGGCTAATTACTAAAATTGGGTAATTGGGCTTTGTACCATAATTAAGGTTTGGGCAAAAGACCGACACTTGTGGAAATTGGACTATTGACTATTAATAGATGGGGGGTATTGTCTAATTGAGTGACAACTCATTGGAGTCTGTCGAACCTATCTTCAAATTAATTATCCTAATAATTAATAATGATTATGGTTGTCCTATTTAGTGACGTTCATATTGAATCTATTATAATCATTTAATTAATTATTCGGGTTGGGTAATTGATTATTCAAACTGATCAAGTGGGTAAATTAATATTCATATCTAATCAAAACAGGGGTAGATTACATACAGTGATAACTGGTGTAATTGTTGACAGAAGTGATAACTGCGTCACAGTTTAAATCCTTAATTAGTTGGAATATTTGACTTCGAGTATAAGGGTAATTTGACGAGGACACTCGCACTTTATATTTATGACCGATGGACTATTATGGATAAAAACCAGATAGGTATCAAATAAACCATGACAAAGGACAATTAACCCGAGTAACAATTAATTAAAATCAAAACGTCAAACATCATGATTACGGAAGTTTAAATAAGCATAATCCTTTTATTTCATATTCTATCGCAATTTTATTTATTGTTATTTTATTTATCGTCATTTATTTATTTTACGCACTTTAATTATTGTCATTTATCTTTACGCTTAAAAATATAAAATCGACAAACCGGTCATTAAACGGTAAAAACCCCCCTTTTATAATAATATTACTACTTATATATATATATATATATATATATATATATATATATATATATATATATATATATATATATATATATATATATATATATATATATATATATATATATATATATATATATATATATATATAATATAGTTTTATAAAAATATAGTACGTAATCACTAGCTCCCTGTGGAACGAACCGGACTTACTAAAAACTACACTACTCTACGATTAGGTACACTGCCTATAGTGTTGTAGCAAGGTTTAGGTATATCCCATCCGTAAATTAATAAAACTTGTGTCATATTTTGTAGTATTTCCTAGTAAAAATAATACTATTTCGTACCCTCACGCTACATCATCAAGTTTTTGGCGCCGCTGCCGGAGAGCGCTAAAACGCTATATTTTTAATTATAATAATATTGAAATAAAATATAATAATATAATAATATTGAAATAGAATATAATAATATAATAATATTGAAATAGAATATAATAATATAATAATATTTTAGAATCAAAATTTGATACGTAAAGTTTTAAAAAGTCGTATTTATTAAATACTTCAGGGTATATTATGTAACTTGTAATTAATAATTTCTATCATATCGCTTTCATGTGAATAGTAAATTAATTAATTTCTTTTCATTTACTATTCATGAATAGTAAATGAATTAAAAAAAAAAGTTTTGAAAAAAAATAATAATTATAAAAAAATTATTAATTTGTAAAAAAAAATTATTTTTAAAAAAAAAAAAAAACGTACAAAAAAAAACATAAAAAAAAAACAAAACAAAAACGTAAAAAAAAAACAAAACAAAAACGTAAAAAAAAAAAAAAAATTATTAAAAAAAAATATATTTTTTTAAGATTTTGTCTATAAAAAAAAATGTTTTTTTTAGTTTTATTACCTTTAGATTTTTAGACTATAGTCGCAACTTTTAGTATTAAGTTTAGTTTTGCCATAGTTATTTTTACTTCTAGAATTTTTAGGCTTTGCCGTAAAATCCTTTAAGTGCTTATTCCTTAGACTAAGTTTTAGGTGTTTTAGAATTTTACGACGCCGTATTTCGCACTACTTTCTTATTTTTATTTTTCGACGCCTATTTTTCGACCTTTTATTTTTCGACCTTTTTCGACGAACTCTTTTTCTTTCTTATTTCTCGCTATTCTAGTTTTAGGACATAGATTTTTATTCTACTTCTTATCTAAATTTCTTAAAATTACGAAAATTTATTTTAAGTGGTTAAATTAATAGACATCAAAATTTTCTGGTTCGTAGTAATAGTTGGATTTGTACGTGGACCGGGTCATTGGAGCCAAACAGTACTCAATTATATTGAGACCAAACGAATCCTGCCCCTCTGCTGCATCTTTTGGCTATTCGAAACGTGGGCAAAATCAGAAAAGTCTATTAATTGGATAACTTATATAATTTTTCTTTCCTTTTAAAAACTAATAGGATATTCAGTGAATGCACCGAGTAAAACGTTCACCACCTTTCATAAGTTCACCACCTATTACTCGATCAAGACATCTAGCCAATATTGTCGCCGTTGATTTTTCTTTAGAATCATCATCCAGTCGACCAAGAACTCCAACTCAAATTTCCGATAATCCATCTTTTGAACCCGACCTCACAATTGAGAATCCGGAGAATATTCAGGGACAATTCCAAGATCCAGATCCACTAATCATTCCTCCTGAACCACAAACCATTAAATCAGAATCTTCTAGTGATTCGTATTCAACAAATTCAATTATGGAAAATCTGGAACCTCTAAGTATGGAAGATCGAATGAGAGCCACACGCACGGGCCAAGGTCACGCCATTATTAAGCCAGAAGTTAATGCGCCAGATTATGAAATCAAAGGACAAATTCTACACATGGTATCTAACCAATGCCAATTCAGTGGTGCACCGAATGAAGATCCTAACGAACACCTTCGTACGTTTAAAAGAATTTGTACACTATTCAAAATCCGAGAAGTGGAAGATGAGCAGATCTATCTCATGTTGTTTCCCTGGACTTTAAAGAGAGAAGCCAAAGATTGGTTAGAATCGTTACCTGAAGGGGCGATTGACACATGGGATGTTTTAGTTGAAAAATTTCTTAAACAATTCTTTCCGGCATCTAAAGCCGTGAGACTTCAAGGAGAAATTGTTACGTTCGCGCAAAAGCCAAATGAAACATTATATGAGGCGTGGACAAGATTCGGAAGGATGTTGAGAGGATGTCCTCAACACGGTTTAGACACTTACCAAATAGTACAAATATTCTACCAAGGTGTCAACGTTGCTACACGAAAAGACATCGACATAACAGCTGGTGGTTCCATTATGAAGAAAACCGCAACTGAAGCTTACAAAATTATTGATAACACAGCCTCCCACTCTCATGAGTGGCACCAAGAGAAAGATATATATCGTTCATCTAAAGCGAGCCATAACTTTGATTCCGTTTCCGCAAAAATAGATGCTTTCGAGAGACGAATGGAAAAGATGAATAAAGATATTCACGCAATACGAATTAGTTGTGAGCAATGCGGTGGACCACACTTAATGAAAGACTGTCACATTGAACAAACGATGGAACAACGTGAGAATGTTGTCTACATGAACCAAAGGCTGGAAAATAGTTATCAGAATAATTATCAACCGCCAAGGCCAAACTTCAATCGAAATCAAAACATTCTTTACAATCCAAAAGGACCCGACAATAACTCGTATAACCAACAAGGTCCGAATAACCAACCAACTCAAAACAACACTTTCAATCAACAAAGACCTAGCTTGTATAAACCGCCACATCAAACCAAAGAGAAAAAGCCAAATCTGGAAGAAGTGGTATTTAAGCTAGTTGAATCTCAAACACAATTTATTGAAACTCAAACCCAAACGAACGAGAGATTTGATCAGTCATTAAGAACTCAACAAGCTTCCATTTTGAATCTAGAAAAACACGTAGGTACTCTTGCTAGCATGATGAGTGAGAGGGAACAAGGAAAGCTACCGAGTAATACTGAAGTAAATTCTCGGAATGAGAATGTTAACATGATATCAACAAATTCTGAAAAACCAATACCAGAAGTTGGGGAGGTTTTAGATGTAAGTAACAATGAAGAAGTTACACCACCACCACCACCCGAGTATGTAAAGCCAGTGGTGGCACCATACAGACCACCCATCCCGTTTCCAAGAAAAGGAGTTGAGTATGAGCAAGTAATAGGTAATAAAGTTTGTGATACCTCTGGAAAGAAGAAGAAGAAGAATAAAAAAGTGCAAGAAACAAAAACAGTAGAAGTAAACCCGGTGAATACAGTTCCACCAAAACCTCCACCTAGGGTAGGTGATCCGGGTGAATTTATTGTTCCTTGTCTACTTAGTGACTGTGTCATGTATGATGCACTAGCAGATTTAGGTTCAAGTGTGAGTGTTATGCCTCTTTCATTATATAAGAGATTAGGTGTAGGTGAGTTAACTCCAACGGATATGAGTGTTCGACTCCTTGATCAAACCATTAAGCACCCAGTTGGAATTGCTGACAACCTACCCGTTCAAGTAGGTAATTTAACCTTTCTAGTTGAATTCATTGTCATTGACATAGAAGAGGACTCAAACGTTCCTCTAATTTTAGGTCGACCATTCTTAGCGTCCACCGGGGCGCTATTTGATGTAAGAAAGGGTAGAATGACACTTAGTAATGATGAGAAATCGATCACCTTTATGATTCGACAGTCTAAATATCCACAAACCAAAACCGTTGAACCGACAAAAACGATTGGTAAGAACCATGTTGTTTTACCAACTCCAACGGTAATGCTTAACAATAATAGAACGCCTAAGTGTGGGGAAAATGAAGTAACACCTAATGATGACTTGATAATAAAGAACCCCATAGTTGATACGAAATTAAATAACCCCGTTATTAACAGTTCAATGAAGAAACTTTTTAAACGGGTTATTGATGCTAAAAGTAAGGGAAACTTTAAGTTATATAACCGGTTAATATCCAATCTGTCGCCTAAAGAAAAGGCGAAGCTAGTTGAATTTGTGGATATTACGGAAAAAGCTGGTCACTGGCTTAAAGCAAAAGTCACAGATATGCAAGTTGATTATGGACCAAGAGAAATTAACGATGAAGTTAATCACAATTTTGACACCACGGCTACCTAAGTGTGGGGAGATTCAAATGTTCTAAAAAGAAAATGCTATCTAGAGTTAGTTGTTCTGTTCTCGTGTAGTTCCGAGAATGGAACCCGATTGGTCTTTTCCGCTAGCAGACACTAAAGAACTAGTTTTCTCCCTCCATTCTGAATTTTTGTTTTGTAGGTTTTTTTTATGAAATTAATATGCATTTTAATTTAAGTTTTTAAAAACAAAATTTACTTTAATTCATTAAGTTTAAAAAATGATTTCTAAAATTCGTCGTGAGTTAAAGACTAGGTCGTTGAGCCGAAATTGCTTTACCCGAGGGCGGGGCGACAAATTTTGTTATCATTTAATTTTATTGATCTAAAGTATGCAAAAAAAAAAATATTATATTAATTTTTGAACGTAGGGGTTATATACCAAACTTCAAAAATATGTATATATGTTTGTATTTTATGTTATGTACACAACAGGGTAAAACAGCGCACTTTCAAAGACTGTCATTAAGTTCAACAAAAAGCTACTAATTTTGATGACAAGGCGCAAAATATCAAATGTGATGTAAAATAATATGCTTACAAACTGGGTATTTTTAATCACTTTTCTACACTAATCACCCTCATGAATTTATAATTATAGTCTGATTTCATGCAAATGAGGGCATTGCATGATCTCAAGTGTGGGGAAGGGTTATAAATTCTCTCGGGTTTACACTTAGTTTATTTGCCAAATTTTGTGAAAATTTGAAAAATTTTCAATTAAATGAACTCAAAATCATGTTTATACATATTTATGAACGATGAAAACTAGGTGATAATACCGAAATTATCGTTACAAGATACGGACATAAATTGAGAAACACCCTAAAACGCTTGAATTCATTTAAAATGAAATAGAAGAAAATAAAAAGGCAAAGAAAGAAACTAAGTGTGGGAAGAATGTACCAAGTTATTCAATTTAAAACATATATCACATATTTTTGTACAAGATTATTGCAGGTACTTTTGCTTTGGACGATACTAATCAGTTTTACCCGGTTTACTGTAATACATTTGAAAGAAAGATGGATCTACACGATGAATCAATTCCATCATTAAAAGGAAGTAAAGTCTTCCGAAAAAGACACGCGCTTCTTGATTTAGGTCATGAAGTTGTCGTCCAGACCAGCTGTAGGTTGACGAAAAATCTAGAAAAGTCATCAATAAAATCAGCAGGAAATCCACAGACCTCAGCATCAAACAGGGTCGCCAAGTGGTCAGATTTATCCTAACCATAAGAAGGATTTATCTCGTACAATGGGGAGGCACCGTGCAAATTAGCTTGATAAGACTAATGAATCAGATCCCCAGAAAATGATAATCTCCTTAAAGATTAAAAATCAACTTTTAAGACTGATATTACTCAATCCTAGAGATTGACCTTAAAGATTGAGAATTCAAACTCATGGAATTCGATGATATCTAAACTCGAGCATGAACGAGAAAATATTTTGATCAAAAATACAAACCGATTTGTTTTCTGAAAAACCATTTTCAATGTGTTCATTACCATTGAACGTAAAATCCTAAGAAATTCACCTGGAATTCATTAGGTCACCTGAACCAAATCGGGTGTCAACTGTAAGAACGGTGGTTGCATAGCATGGTCGGAGACAGGACCTTGTGCCAGACCGAAAAATTATAGGATGATCTTTACTATCGCTCCTACCAAGGATAGTTCTAGCATCCGACACGTTAATAAGACCATAATCATCTGCATGTCACGGGACATTGCCTTAACAGTTTCTTGTTCATCGCTTTGCTTTACAACCGGACGGTAGTTTACCGAAAGGTAATATACCGAACAAGTAAACTGGATGTGTGCTTTCCGATACCGGGATAGCAGTGGATTACACGAACCTAAAAGTTTTAGCCAAAATATTGATCCACAAATATATTTTGCAACACCGATGATGGATCAAATCAGAAAACTTATCTAGGGTAAAAGCTAGAATGAATTTTCAAAAGATCAAATGTTTTCATAAAGATCCAATTTCCTTAATGGATCTAAATTTTTATAGTCATGTGGGACTGTAAACCATATCGTTACTACCATTGTTTATACCGCCATATCAAAATCACTGATGTACAAAGTGTGAAGAATAAAGAAGTGATTCTAGTATTTCAAGACTATATTGTTTGAGGACAAGCAACGCTCAAGTGTGGGGATATTGATAAGGCTAAAAAGGAACATATATTTCATAGCATTATCCCCCAAGAAAGACAAGATTTTAGTTGCAATTGTTCCATTTTCAAGTGATATTCGTTTATATTAAATAAGTGCGAAGACAAAAGGCAGATTCGACAAATTGAAGACAAAAAGGTCCAAAAAGCTCAAAAGTACAAGATACAATTAAAAAGGTTCAAATTATTGATGAAGAACGTCTAAAAATGACAAGAGTACAAGTTACAAAACGCAAAGTACACGATATAAAATAGTACGCAAGGACGTTCGAAAATCCGGAACCGGGACATGAGTCAACTCTCAACGCTCGACGCAACGGTGTAAAAATTACGAGTCAACTATGCACAAGAATAAAATATAATATTTAAATAATTCATAATAAGAATAATATTAAATAATAAAAAGTTGTTAATTTAGCATAGTTCAGGGGTCGTAAATGAAAATTCAATTTCATATTTTGCCTATAAAAGGCGATGATTATCGATCAATTTAAAAGCATCCCTTTTTCTATCCTAAAAATCTATTATCAATATCAATATCTAAAAATCTCTATCATAATGTTAATGTAATAAGATATAACAATAATCTTAATTTTAATTTTAAATTATGATAATAATAAGATTTATGATAGAGATCGTTTGAGTGTGTAAGTCAAAATTCTGTCCGTGTAACGCTACGCTATTTTTAATCATTGTAAGTTATGTTCAACCTTTTTATATTAATGTCTCGTAGCTAAGTTATTATTATGCTTATTTAAAACGAAGTAATCATGATGTTGGGCTAATTACTAAAATTGGGTAATTGGGCTTTGTACCATAATTAAGGTTTGGGCAAAAGACCGACACTTGTGGAAATTGGACTATTGACTATTAATAGATGGGGGGTATTGTCTAATTGAGTGACAACTCATTGGAGTCTGTCGAACCTATCTTCAAATTAATTATCCTAATAATTAATAATGATTATGGTTGTCCTATTTAGTGACGTTCATATGGAATCTATTATAATCATTTAATTAATTATTCGGGTTGGGTAATTGATTATTCAAACTGATCAAGTGGGTAAATTAATATTCATATCTAATCAAAACAGGGGTAGATTACATACAGTGATAACTGGTGTAATTGTTGACAGAAGTGATAACTGCGTCACAGTTTAAATCCTTAATTAGTTGGAATATTTGACTTCGGGTATAAGGGTAATTTGACGAGGACACTCGCACTTTATATTTATGACCGATGGACTATTATGGATAAAAACCAGATAGGTATCAAATAAACCATGACAAAGGACAATTAACCCGAGTAACAATTAATTAAAATCAAAACGTCAAACATCATGATTACGGAAGTTTAAATAAGCATAATCCTTTTATTTCATATTCTATCGCAATTTTATTTATTGTTATTTTATTTATCGTCATTTATTTATTTTACGCACTTTAATTATTGTCATTTATCTTTACGCTTAAAAATATAAAATCGACAAACCGGTCATTAAACGGTAAAAACCCCCCTTTTATAATAATATTACTACTTATATATATATATATATATTTATATAAATATAGTTTTATAAAAATATAGTACGTAATCACTAGCTCCCTGTGGAACGAACCGGACTTACTAAAAACTACACTACTCTACGATTAGGTACACTGCCTATACTGTTGTAGCAAGGTTTAGGTATATCCCATCCGTAAATTAATAAAACTTGTGTCATATTTTGTAGTATTTCCTAGTAAAAATAATACTATTTCGTACCCTCACGCTACATCATCAGCCATGAACATTAGTCTTATAACCATATTTTGGTTTAATGACATGAAAATGTAACTTATTCTTATAAGTTCAATGACATTAATATATTGTCATGTAACCGCTTGCTGATAATTATGGAAGAGCTTTATGGAGATTTAATTTGCCACTTAATTCTCATAACAGAAGCCGAGCCAGAAAAACAATTCATTGGGGCACAATTTTTTTTGCAAAAAAAATGCAAAATTAATAAAACATCTGAAAAAAATGTCAGAATAGTAAGACAAAAATATAAAATAAAAAACAATTTTAAGACAACTTAAAAATGAATGATCTAAAATAAAAACATCAATAACATTATCAAGTAATATTAGAAATATATTTTTTCAATAAGCTTTATTATACATACACTAAGAAAATTTTACACAACTAAAAAACAGAAACACAAAATTCATATAGTAGTTATTCTGTGTTTATACTACTCCGTATAACTTAATACAAATAGAGACGCACTTTAATTTATTTAACTGAGAGGGAAAACTCCATATTACTTTCTAATTTTTCTATGGTTTCAGATAGATATTACAGAGTAAATATATAGATTTCATAGAATTTCATATTTCTTAAGGGTTCCACAATCTTTGTAAATTGGCTACGTGGTTACACAAAGCCAAATCTTAGTGGCTTTTGAAAAGTAGATACGGAGTACTACAGAGTACTATATGTAATAAGAGGTATACTTTCTCATTCGTTGGGGTCACGTGCCCACATGTAACGACCCGTCAAAATCGCTATTGACGCGGCACGTTAATCATTGATTCCACAGTGAGGTTTTGACCTCTATATGATACGTTTTGATAAAATATTGCATTCATTAAAATAAGTGACTTTCTAAACATAGAAAGTTATAAACATGTGGGCGAGTGCTTAGGTATAAGCAAAACCCCAAAATACATAAGTCTTTAATTTACAGGTTGACATCACAGTCCAATTATTTATTACACAACGCAGTTTTATTTTGAATGCAATAAACTTTGTACAAAGCATGAGAGACTCCATGCAGGCAACAAGCACATCACAGCGGAAGCATTCTAAGGACCTGAGAATAAAACATGCTAAAAAGTCAACACGGATGTTGGTGAGTTATAGGTTTAATTGCTCGAGTCATAAACATATATAAAGATAGACCACAAGATTTCATCAAAAGTTTATCAATAGATTCTACGTAACAGAGCACCCTGGTAACTAAACTTAACGCTATAGTGATAATTACCCCATTCGTTTTAATACGCGCAAAGCAACGTGTCTTAAACTCAAATAACATACGTCCGTTAAAAGGCTAGCGCTCTAGCTCGGACGGGGATGTCAAGCCCTATGGATCCATATATAATTATTCGCGCCCACTAGTCCATATCCTATGTACTGGCAGCTACTAGTTACCAAAGCTAAGGGATTTTCGGTTTAACTCAGTGTAGAATTTAGTATGTACTTGTGTCTTATCGCGTTTAAAATAAATTGCATGTATTCTCAGCCCAAAAATATTTAAAGTATTTAAAAAAGGAGACTATAACTCACAGTTCAATATTGCGATTCAATATTGTAGGCAAATTGCATAGACGTAATGATGGTAGACGACTGTATGGTTGGCCTTGGATTCAAGAACAATACCCCGAACAATACCCAATATTTCCTTAGCTTAAAGCGGTTTGAAACCCGAATTAAAACACCCTCGAATATACTTTATTATTATTAAACTTAAATTAAAATTATAATTATAATTATAAATATAAAAATTGATTAAAGAAATTTAAGTGTGAAGAGTTCGTGCAGGAATCTGGCGTATTTATAATACTTTTCGATTTACTGTAGCTCATGCGATCGCATGAGTTTTCAGTGTTTTTGCCATGCGATCGCATGGCCGCCTTTTCCGTTTTTGTTTGCTAGTTCGTCGACATCAAATAGTGTACTGTAGCAAATAGTGTTTACTGTAGCAAATAGTGTTACTGCAGCAAATAGTGTTTACTGTAGCAAATAGTGTTTTACTGTAGCAAATCACTGTAGCAAACTCGTTTTCACTGTAGCACTGTAGCAAAATACGGTTTCACTGTAGCAAATAGTGTTTTACTGTAGCAAATTGTGTTTTACTGTAGCAAAGTAATTTTTACTGTAGGAAAGTCGTTTTTACTTGTACATATATATATACATACATATAATTGTTCATGAATCGTCGAGAGTAGTCAAAGGTAATTGTATATATGTAACAGTTCTAAAATTTTGAGACTCAATCTAACAGACTTTGTTTAACGTGTTAAAATAATAAATCGTATAGAGAATTGGTTTAAATAAGTCAAAAATTTTCGGGTCATCACAGTACCTCCCCGTTAAAGAAAATTTTGTCCCGAAATTTTGAGTAGTACCTGTTTCATGAGCGATATCAGTGAACAAATGTGGATACTTTTGCTTCATCTGATCTTCACGTTCCCAAGTAAACTCGGGTCCTCGTCTTGCGTTCCAACGAACCCTAACTATCGGTATTTTGCTTTGTTTTAATTGTTTGACCTCACGGTCCATGATTTCAACAGGTTCTTCGATAAAATGGAGTTTATCATTGATTCGTATTTCGTCAAGAGGAATTACGACATCCTCTTCAGCTAAACATTTCTTCAAATTTGACACGTGAAATGTGTTGTGAACACTACTAAGTTCTTGCGGTAGCTTTAATCGATAAGCAATTGTTCCAATTCTTTCGGTGATTTCAAAGGGTCCTACGTACCTAGGACTTAGCTTTCCTCGTTTACCGAATCGTACAACGCCTTTCCAGGGTGACACTTTCAACATGACTTTGTCGCCCACTTGAAATTCTAGCGGTTTTCTTCTTACATCAGCATAACTCTTTTGGCGACTCATGGCCGTTTTTAATCGCTGTTGTATTTGAATGATCTTTTCGGTGGTTTCATGAATAATTTCTGGTCCAGTAAGTTGTCTTTCTCCTACTTCACTCCAACAGATGGGGGATCTGCACTTTCTACCGTAAAGTGCTTCAAATGGCGCTGCGTTGATGCTCGTATGATAGCTGTTATTGTATGAAAATTCTGCCAACGGTAAGTGTCGATCCCAACTGGTTCCATAGTCAATCACGCATGCCCGTAACATGTCTTCCAATGTTTGTATTGTTCTTTCACTTTGACCATCTGTCTGTGGGTGATAAGCGGTGCTCATATCTAATCGAGTTCCCAATGCTTTTTGTAATGACTGCCAGAAACGTGATGTGAATCGGGTGTCGCGATCAGATATGATAGAGATGGGTACACCATGCCTGGAAACTACTTCCTTCAAATATAGGCGTGCTAATTTCTCCATACTGTCTGTCTCCTTTATTGGTAGAAAGTGAGCTGATTTAGTTAGACGATCAACTATCACCCAAATAGTATCATGACTACTTGCAGTCCTTGGCAATTTCGTAATGAAATCCATGGTTATTCTTTCCCATTTCCACTGTGGAATTTCTGGTTGTTGCAGTAATCCTGACGGCTTTTGGTGTTCAGCTTTAACCTTTGCACACGTCAAACATTTGCTTACATAAGTAGCAATTTCTGTCTTCATATTAGGCCACCAATAGAACTTCTTGAGATCGTGGTACATTTTCCCATTTCCTGGGTGAATTGAGTACCTCGTTTTGTGTGCTTCATCTAGTACTAGTTTCCTTAGGTTACCATGTCTTGGTACCCATATCCTACCAGCAAAATACAGGGTTCCATCGGCTTTTACTTCAAGTTGTTTTTCTAACCCTTTGCTCATTTCACCTTTTTCGTTTTCTTCTTTTAAAGCTTCTAACTGTGCTGCTTGAATTTGCTTTGTGAGATCAGTACGAATTGTAATATTCAAAGCTCGGACCCTAAGAGGTTTTACTATTTCTTTTCGACTTAGGGCATCAGCTACAACATTAGCTTTTCCGGGGTGGTAACGGATTTCACAATCGTAATCGTTTAACAACTCTACCCAGCGACGTTGCCTCATATTGAGTTGTTTTTGATCAAAAATATGCTGAAGACTCTTATGGTCGGTGTACACTGTACACTTGGTGCCATATAGATAGTGTCTCCATATTTTGAGTGCAAAAACTACTGCTCCAAGTTCCAAATCGTGCGTCGTATAGTTCTTTTCATGAATTTTTAGTTGTCGTGAGGCATATGCGATAACATTTGTGCGTTGCATTAATACACATCCTAAACCTTGGCGTGAAGCATCACAATAGATCACGAAATCATCATTTTCTTCCGGTAATGACAAAATGGGTGCAGACGTTAACTTCTTCTTTAATAACTGGAATGAGGATTCCTGTTCTGTGGACCAATCATACTTATTTCCCTTTTGAGTCAATGCAGTTAAGGGTTTGGCGATTCTAGAGAAATCTTGAATGAATCTTCGGTAGTAACCAGCAAGACCTAAGAATTGGCGAATTTGTGTTGGAGTCTTCGGGGTTTCCCATTTACTAATGGCTTCGATCTTGGCGGGGTCAACTTTAATTCCATGTTTACTGACAACATGGCCCAAAAATTGTTCTTCTTGTAACCAGAAATCACACTTTGAAAATTTTGCGTACAATTCTTCTTTCTTGAGTATCTCCAGTACCAGTCTTAAGTGTTGCTCATGTTCTTCCTTGTTCTTCGAGTAAATCAATATGTCGTCGATAAAAACAATGAAAAATTTGTCTAAATACGGTCTACAGATGCGATTCATTAGATCCATGAATACTGCTGGAGCATTAGTTAATCCAAAAGGCATGACTAGAAACTCATAGTGACCGTAACGGGTTCTGAACGCGGTTTTAGGAACATCTTCTTCCTTCACTCTCAGTTGATGATATCCGGAGCGTAGATCAATCTTAGAATAAACACTTGATCCTTGCAATTGATCAAACAAATCATCAATCCTCGGTAATGGGTACCGATTCTTGATCGTTAATTTGTTTAATTCTCGGTAATCTATGCACATTCTCATAGATCCATCCTTCTTCTTGACGAACAGAATAGGAGCACCCCAAGGTGAAAAACTAGGACGAATAAATCCACGGTCCGATAATTCTTGCAACTGGTCTTGTAATTCTTGCATTTCTGAAGGTGCAAGTCTATATGGAGATCGGGCTACAGGTGCAGCTCCTGGTATGAGATCAATCTGGAATTCTACACATCTGTGTGGAGGTAGCCCCGGTAATTCTTCTGGAAATACTCCGGGATATTCTCTTACAACCGGCATGTCATTAATGCTTCTTTCTTCAGTATCGATCTTCTTTACGTGTGCCAAAATAGCATAACAACCTTTTCTTATAAGTTTCTGGGCCTTCATACAGCTGATAAAGTTCAGCTTTGAGTTGCTCTTCTCCCCATAAATCATTAATGACGTTTCATCCTTACGAGGGATGCGGATTGCTTTCTCAGCGCAAACAACTTCCGCTCTTGTTTTGGACATCCAGTCCATGCCAACGATTACGTCAAAACTTCCTAATTCTACGGGTATCAAATCGATTTTGAAGGTTTCACCAGCGAGATTCATTTCGCAACCATGGCAAATTTTATCGGCTTTTATCAGTTTACCATTAGCTAATTCTATAGTATATTTATCGTCTAGAGGTAATGATGCACATTTTAGTTTAGAACTAAAGTCTTTACACATATAAATTCTATCTGCACCCGTATCAAACATAATAGAAGCTAGTTGATTATTAACGGTAAACGTACCCGTGACAAGATTAGGATCCTCACGTGCTTTACTGGCACTAACATTAAATGCCCTCCCACGTGCGGGTTCTTTGTTCTTCTCCTTATCAGGGCATTGATTTATAAAGTGACCAGACTTCCCGCATCCAAAACATTTCTTGACATCGGTCAGTTTTGTCTTTACTTCAGAAACGGTGGCATAACAATCTTTCGCCACATGTCCTTTCTTGTTGCACTTATCACAGACCACTTGGCAATAACCTGCATGATGTGTGTAACATCTTTTGCAGAACGGATGGGGTCCCTTATAGTTTGAACTTGCAGTTGCCCCATCTTGTTTACCTTTAAAAGTTTCTTGTTTCTTCAGGTGAGTACTTTTGCCCTTATAGTCTTCCCATTTCCTCTTTCCTTCAGTTGTCTTGACTTCGGTAATTGGTGCCTTAATCGAACTCTCTGTGATCTGGTCCATGAGTTGGTGTGCCATTGTCATGGCTTCCTGCATCGTATTCGGTTTGGACGATGTAACATTTCCTTTGATATTGATCGATAAACCGTCAATATACATTTCTATCTTTCGTTTCTCATTTGGCACCAATTCGGGACACAACAAGGCTAGTTCCATGAAACGCTTTTCATAGTTATTGAGATTCGCGCCGATAACCTTCAGATTACGTAACTCAGATTCCATTTTTCTGATCTCGTTTCGAGGACAGTACTCCTCGATTAGCATCTTTTTCAGTTCTTCCCAAGAGATATCATATGCCGTATCTATTCCTTCTGCTTTAGCATAATTGTTCCACCAAGTAAGTGCACCATCTTGCAATGTGCATGAAGCATACTTTGACTTGTCTTCGTTCGCACAATTACTGATTTTGAAAACGAACTCCATCTTTTCAAACCATCGGGTTAGACCGACTGGTCCCTCAGTTCCACTAAACGTCTGTGGTTTGCATCATTGAAAAGTTTTGTATGAGCATCCGTTTCGTGAATTTGTGTTTACGGCTGCTGCTTTGGCTGCTGCTTCGGATGTTGCTTTTGCTGCTTCGGTTGCAGCAATTCTTTCATTCACACGTTTCTCGACTAGTTGCTCAAACTCAGCATCCGACATTTGAGACATGTTTCTTCAATAAACACAACAGATATAATTTAATCATATAGAATATTATAGGTAAAATGAGTTGTCAATAGTTAATCGTAGCATATTAATAATATGAACCGATTATTATAAAAGCCTTTTCTTCTTATTAGCATTTTATAATTATTTCTAGGGTATTACCTACCCGTTAAGTTCATACATAATAGCTAGTACAAGGAATTAACTACTAAAATCCTAATAATATTCCACTATGAAAAATTATAGGGAGTTACTACATTATTATGTAATAATAATAATAAGAAGTAGTAATAATACAAATAATCATTCCATGCATTTATTATTAATAAACCAAAATAATACAATACCATACAATACTGATATTTTACATATGCTTATTTTACATAACAAGATAGAGTAGCACACATAAGTAATAAAATAGCGCATGGAAGATTTATGGTTGCGAGGTCGTTCATTCAGAACTATCAGAAACTTCTTCCCATTTGGTTCTCTCTGCCAATTGTTTGTGTGCACATGGTCCGACAGACATTCTGGCAGTGTATTTTATTTTTAGTTGGGGTTTTGAGGTACCCGTTACCTCAGTGGGTTTAATACAATAAGGGTGGTTACGGATCGAATGGTCCTGTTCTTTTTTAATAATTAAGGACATTTTATTATTGTGGTTGTTTTTATTATCTATAGCAAGTTGGAATTTCTCCTTAGTGATCTCTTTTATTTCATTAGCGAAATCCTCCTCCTTACTGATCTCGTCTGATGACGAACTGTCTGAGTCATGTGTAGGAGAATATGATGACGAACTGCAAGAATATGTACCGGTGGTCATGAACCGAAATATGCCAGGCGTAATCGGCACAACCCGCCCGTCGGCGGTATATCTGGACCAATGTCCATATTTGTTTAGAAATGGACGATCCTCGTTTACTCCAGGGATCATGGGTCCATGCCAACGATACTGTGGCTCCGGAAAACTAAAGGTGGGTGGAGCTGGAACCTCCTCTGGGTTTACCGGGAGTTGAGATTCCCCGGCTAACACAATTTCTTCTTTAATAGGTATTGGAACGCCCTTTTCAGTTGTGGATAGAATAGATTCAGTGTCCGATTCCGAGTCGTACAAAATGATAGGATTAGAGGAAATCATCTATCACATAATTGAAACAACAATTACGTTAGCATATAAATATATCCCATATAATGTTTTTGACCAAATAATAAGCAAAAATCAGTAAAAACAGATATGGTCATAGTCCAGACTCACTAATGCATCCTAACAATTACCAGTTAAACACACTAATGTAATTTCTGGTTCCCTATGACCTCAAGCTCGGATACCAACTGTAACGACCCGTCAAAATCGCTATTGACACGGCACGTTAATCATTGATTCCACAGTGAGGTTTTGACCTCTATATGATACGTTTTGATAAAATATTGCATTCATTAAAATAAGTGACTTTCTAAACATAGAAAGTTATAAACATGTGGGCGAGTGCTTAGGTATAAGCAAAACCCCAAAATACATAAGTCTTTAATTTACAGGTTGACATCACAGTCCAATTATTTATTACACAACGCAGTTTTATTTTGAATGCAATAAACTTTGTACAAAGCATGAGAGACTCCATGCAGGCAACAAGCACATCACAGCGGAAGCATTCTAAGGACCTGAGAATAAAACATGCTAAAAAGTCAACACGGATGTTGGTGAGTTATAGGTTTAATTGCTCGAGTCATAAACATATATAAAGATAGACCACAAGATTTCATCAAAAGTTTATCAATAGATTCTACGTAACAGAGCACCCTGGTAACTAAACTTAACGCTATAGTGATAATTACCCCATTCGTTTTAATACGCGCAAAGCAACGTGTCTTAAACTCAAATAACATACGTCCGTTAAAAGGCTAGCGCTCTAGCTCGGACGGGGATGTCAAGCCCTATGGATCCATATATAATTATTCGCGCCCACTAGTCCATATCCTATGTACTGGCAGCTACTAGTTACCAAAGCTAAGGGATTTTCGGTTTAACTCAGTGTAGAATTTAGTATGTACTTGTGTCTTATCGCGTTTAAAATAAATTGCATGTATTCTCAGCCCAAAAATATTTAAAGTATTTAAAAAAGGAGACTATAACTCACAGTTCAATATTGCGATTCAATATTGTAGGCAAATTGCGTAGACGTAATGATGGTAGACGACTGTATGGTTGGCCTTGGATTCAAGAACAATACCCCGAACAATACCCAATATTTCCTTAGCTTAAAGCGGTTTGAAACCCGAATTAAAACACCCTCGAATATACTTTATTATTATTAAACTTAAATTAAAATTATAATTATAATTATAAATATAAAAATTGATTAAAGAAATTTAAGTGTGAAGAGTTCGTGCAGGAATCTGGCGTATTTATAATACTTTTCGATTTACTGTAGCTCATGCGATCGCATGAGTTTTCAGTGTTTTTATCATGCGATCGCATGGCCGCCTTTTCCGTTTTTGTTTGCTAGTTCGTCGACATCAAATAGTGTACTGTAGCAAATAGTGTTTATTGTAGCAAATAGTGTTACTGCAGCAAATAGTGTTTACTGTAACAAATAGTGTTTTACTGTAGCAAATCACTGTAGCAAACTCGTTTTCACTGTAGCAATGTAGCAAAATACGGTTTCACTGTAGCAAATAGTGTTTTACTATAGCAAATTGTGTTTTACTGTAGCAAAGTAATTTTTACTGTAGGAAAGTCGTTTTTACTTGTACATATATATATACATACATATAATTGTTCATGAATCGTCGAGAGTAGTCAAAGGTAATTGTATATATGTAACAGTTCTAAAATTTTGAGACTCAATCTAACAGACTTTGTTTAACGTGTTAAAATAATAAATCGTATAGAGAATTGGTTTAAATAAGTCAAAAATTTTCGGGTCATCACAGTACCTCCCCGTTAAAGAAAATTTCGTCCCGAAATTTTGAGTAGTACCTGTTTCATGAGCGATATCAGTGAACAAATGTGGATACTTTTGCTTCATCTGATCTTCACGTTCCCAAGTAAACTCGGGTCCTCGTCTTGCGTTCCAACGAACCCTAACTATCGGTATTTTGCTTTGTTTTAATTGTTTGACCTCACGGTCCATGATTTCAACAGGTTCTTCGATAAAATGGAGTTTATCATTGATTCGTATTTCGTCAAGAGGAATTACGACATCCTCTTCAGCTAAACATTTCTTCAAATTTGACACGTGAAATGTGTTGTGAACACTACTAAGTTCTTGCGGTAGCTTTAATCGATAAGCAATTGTTCCAATTCTTTCGGTGATTTCAAAGGGTCCTACGTACCTAGGACTTAGCTTTCCTCGTTTACCGAATCGTACAACGCCTTTCCAGGGTGACACTTTCAACATGACTTTGTCGCCCACTTGAAATTCTAGCGGTTTTCTTCTTACATCAGCATAACTCTTTTGGCGACTCATGGCCGTTTTTAATCGCTGTTGTATTTGAATGATCTTTTCGGTGGTTTCATGAATAATTTCTGGTCCAGTAAGTTGTCTTTCTCCTACTTCACTCCAACAGATGGGGGATCTGCACTTTCTACCGTAAAGTGCTTCAAATGGCGCTGCGTTGATGCTCGTATGATAGCTGTTATTGTATGAAAATTCTGCCAACGGTAAGTGTCGATCCCAACTGGTTCCAAAGTCAATCACGCATGCCCGTAACATGTCTTCCAATGTTTGTATTGTTCTTTCACTTTGACCATCTGTCTGTGGGTGATAAGCGGTGCTCATATCTAATCGAGTTCCCAATGCTTTTTGTAATGACTGCCAGAAACGTGATGTGAATCGGGTGTCGCGATCAGATATGATAGAGATGGGTACACCATGCCTGGAAACTACTTCCTTCAAATATAGGCGTGCTAATTTCTCCATACTGTCTGTCTCCTTTATTGGTAGAAAGTGAGCTGATTTAGTTAGACGATCAACTATCACCCAAATAGTATCATGACTACTTGCAGTCCTTGGCAATTTCGTAATGAAATCCATGGTTATTCTTTCCCATTTCCACTGTGGAATTTCTGGTTGTTGCAGTAATCCTGACGGCTTTTGGTGTTCAGCTTTAACCTTTGCACACGTCAAACATTTGCTTACATAAGTAGCAATTTCTGTCTTCATATTAGGCCACCAATAGAACTTCTTGAGATCGTGGTACATTTTCCCATTTCCTGGGTGGATTGAGTACCTCGTTTTGTGTGCTTCATCTAGTACTAGTTGCCTTAGGTTACCATGTCTTGGTACCCATATCCTACCAGCAAAATACAGGGTTCCATCGGCTTTTACTTCAAGTTGTTTTTCTAACCCTTTGCTCATTTCACCTTTTTCGTTTTCTTCTTTTAAAGCTTCTAACTGTGCTGCTTGAATTTGCTTTGTGAGATCAGTACGAATTGTAATATTCAAAGCTCGGACCCTAAGAGGTTTTACTCTTTCTTTTCGACTTAGGGCATCAGCTACAACATTAGCTTTTCCGGGGTGGTAACGGATTTCACAATCGTAATCGTTTAACAACTCTACCCAGCGACGTTGCCTCATATTGAGTTGTTTTTGATCAAAAATATGCTGAAGACTGTTATGGTCGGTGTACACTGTACACTTGGTGCCATATAGATAGTGTCTCCATATTTTGAGTGCAAAAACTACTGCTCCAAGTTCCAAATCGTGCGTCGTATAGTTCTTTTCATGAATAGTGTTTTACTGTAGCAAATAGTGTTTTACTGTAGCAAATTGTGTTTTACTGTAGCAAAGTAATTTTTACTGTAGGAAAGTCGTTTTTACTTGTACATATATATATACATACATATAATTGTTCATGAATCGTCGAGAGTAGTCAAAGGTAATTGTATATATGTAACAGTTCTAAAATTTTGAGACTCAATCTAACAGACTTTGTTTAACGTGTTAAAATAATAAATCGTATAGAGAATTGGTTTAAATAAGTCAAAAATTTTCGGGTCATCACACCACACTTTTATACAAGTAGCTCCGCCTCTGTCTCATAATGTCTTTCATTTCATATTTTGGGTTTCTATATAAGAAGGATAAAGGATTTATTAGAACTAGAAACAACGAAAAACACATAATACTCTCTAGTGAACGAGTTCCTACTTTGTGTCAAAAGTTAGAACATAATCTTTATCTTATCTAAAGTGATATTTCGTGTAACTTTGACAATAAAGGTCAAATAATTAATTACGAAAATTGATAACACAATTCAATAATATATCCGATCATTGATTATTTTATCCTACGCGTAAAGAACCCCAACCAACATGAAGTGTATTGAAAGAATACATAAAATCAACATTTTCTTGGTGACGTTGTACGTAAGAATTTTATAGATAGTCAAGGGTTTCTAGAATTTGGCGGTTGGTGGGGTTTAATAACAAATACACTTCTGTATAAACTTAATGAGCTTAATGTTCTAGTCATATATATTGGATGCATGAAATTGCATTATACATGACATAAATTAACCATGTTAGCAATATAGTCATTTAATTTTAATCATTTACATGTTTAATCGGTTTATATAGAGTTTAGTTATTAAAAAAGACATGTATTATAATTAGACTAGTAAGTCTTCAATATAACTTTTTTTATATTATGAAAATTATATCAATTTCGTTTTCATTGTAGAATGGTTGAAAAGTGTCTCGAGTGTTTTATACTTTTTTTTTTTTTAAGGCGAGTGTTTTATACTAAACGTGACGAATGTATCAAAATTTTCTTACAATGGTGAACAGGGGCGGTGTCAAAGAAGTACAAATGGGGTCATATGACCCCCATGGTTTAAAAAATTTTACTAGTAATTTTTTTTTTTGACCCCACTACCAAAAGTCAGCCCACTTAGTAGTAATTTTTTTCGTAAGGAGAAAGTGTAGTTTTTGGGCTCATCTTGGGATTTTTTTTGCTATAACTTTTGCTGTTTTTTTGGATATAATTGGTGCAGTTTTTTGTTAGAATTTATGCACTTTTTGAAGTATAATTTGTGCAGATTTTCTGGGTTGTTTTTAAGTTGTTTTGGCTATTTTATACTTGTTTTTATGCTGTTTTTTGGGATGTTTGGAAGATATTACTAAACTGTTTTTGTGCAGTTTTTTATGCTATTTCTTTTTGCAATATATAATAGTGAAGCTTGTTTGTGTAGAACTACTGTAATTGTTGCATTTTTTTTGCCCCCAGTGTTACAAAATCTTGGATCCGCCACTGATGGTGAAAATGTATGAACATTTTTTTCTTATTAAAAAGTTAAAAACTGTATCAACTTATTATCATGAATATCAAACAATCGACAAAAGGTTCCTTCAAAGTTCAACCGGCATCAATATTTGTTGAATCCAAGATCGGTCGATTGGAGCTTTTGTTAACAGAGTTGGTTTAGGCTAAGAATGTGATGTTTTCTGAAGTGAGATCTTAAAACTTGGCTCCAAAATATGTAGTTGATATATTGACGTGAACGGAGCTAAATCCTTTGTAATATTTGACATCTGCGTGGCTATATCTTATGGCATGCATGGTGTTTCTATCTATGATAGATTTATCAATTAATAAGAGATTTTTTACAAAATCTTTTAGGATTGTTGTTAAAATACTTGTTGTATTTTTAAATTTTCAGTAACTCCAATCTCAAAGTCAACATAACCGATACGTACAATTTTTTAAAGCATTTTAACGACATACCATAAAACCGTCCTTATAAAATTGATAATTAAATAATGTTTCCTTTAAAAAAAACGTTTATGATTTAAGTCAATATATATAGCTTATGTTTAACCTTTTTAGAATAAACTAGTCAGGATCCGGCCCACGCGATGCGGCGGGGACTTTCGGCCTGTGTATTCATATTTAACGTAGCGTTGTGTATTTACAGAGGGGAAAACGACTCATGTCTTAAGCGCCGTTTTAGATGTCGTTGTCTTAAGCGTTTTTTAAAAAGTGTCCGTTTCGAACGTAGTTAGTTTCGTTTTGTTCCTGAAAACTTTTCGAGTGTAATGGTGCTGTCGGAAAAATTTAACTTGCGGCGAACAGAAGGTACGAGTTGTCGTTGTGTTGAACGTTTTTTAAAAAGTATCCGTTTCGAACGTGGTTAGTTTCGTTTTGTTCATAAAATTATTTCGAGTATGACGCTGCCGTCGAAAAAATTTAACTCGTGGCGAGCGGGAAGATACGGGTTGTCGTTGTGTTTAGCGTTTTTTTAAAAATTGTCTGTTTCGCGTATAGTTAGTCCCGTTGGGTTCGTAAGATTTTTTGTAATTGAATGGTGGTCTCGAAAAAAATTAACTCGCACCGAGGGAGAAGATAGGGCCCGTTATAAATTCGGGTGAAATTAATTTCTTTTATTTTAATAAAATTATATATTTACACTTTTAACCCCTGAGAAAGTGTGAACTTAAGGGGTCGTTGTGTAAATATAACTTAAGTTGATGACCGTTTGTAATGTGAACGTAAACTCAAAACTACAATCCAATATAACTTAAACTACAAACATTCCACTACATTTAGTATATAAGGGTTAACTAGTGGGAAGCCACGCGTTGCGTCGGGTTTGTGAATTATCGATAGTTATCATTAGATATACGTTTTGTTGAAGTTTTAATAACCGTGGATTTAATGGTATATTTACATTACAAACTTCATAATTTACTTAAAGGCAAACTATTATGAACTTTCTTGTACATTTATGAAATCAACTGTCATAAATTAAATCCATATTAATAGTCAAATCATTTGACTCAAATGTAATAATAATTAATAATACTAGTTAAAAGACCCGTAAAATTATGGGTTTGTTGAAAAAAAATATGTTTAATGATATTATAGTTGATGAATCTTATTAAACTAACTTTTGTATCTTTCATAAATGGAGTGTATTCTATAATATACCAAGTTTGTAACGAAAGTATAAAATATACATATATCTGATTTTTTTTTTTTTTTAATCAAACCTTAAACCCTGTCATTTAGTGAAAAGAAAAAAACAATTTGAGTATATAATACAACAGTCATTATAAGAAAAGTAATTGTAACATCGCAAAATTTAGTTCATTTCCGATTATGTAGATCATTAAACATCTATAAAACAAAAACCTATGGTAAACAAAATAATTTGTAATATTGATAAGCCATATGACATTAAGCAAGACCATAAACATTTTTACCAACATGTACATACGGACCCAACATGCACATACGGACATAGACGCAAGACCACATACGTACTACATATTTTAATTACCAACATCAACCGTCCTAAAATTGATTTCATAAACAGGAACACATTTCTATGTCAATACCAATATTGAAGGCATTGTGACATGCTTCATATGGATTTAAGCTACTGCAACTTAGGCTATCATAGCATAATTTAGTCGATTCTAATTGCAGTAATCAACTCAACTCCATGTCTCCATATATACACAAGTTTTAACATCTATTATTGGTGTTAAATCTTTTAGTTTGGGTCTTTGGAATGACCAAAGTCTACGATATCTGATGTATATAACCTATTTGGTGAGGTTGTACTTGATATCCACACAAGGTGACCCTTTTGTTTATTTTATTAACCCTCCTCACACCAGTCACATATTTGAAGTGTGTCTCTCCAAAAATCACTCTGACGACGATTCTAACACAAGTGATCAGGTTTCCTTTCTCAGTGATTTCCACCTGAAGTTTTTTTTTTTTTTTTTTTTGAACGGCAAGCTTGCATCAGTCCGGACCGAAGCCTAGTCATCATTTGCACACACACACGCATTCGGGCAGGAAACCCGAACCACACTCAGGGGATCCGACCCTTAAACCATCCCATACGGGGCAGGCGGGCCGGACCTTAGTCCCGGAGTGGGTCGGTAAAACCTTCCCTTTGGGCCACCCTCAAGGAATTTCTTTCAAATAATATCCTTTGTAGGTGACGAGGCTTGAACCTGAGACCTCTAGCCCGGCGGGGGTGCTAGGCACCACCACATGTCCACTGAGCCAAAGCTGCGGGGACTCCACCTGAAGTTCTTGATTCTACATTGCATATCAAAAAACAGAAATGCAAAGTCCATTCTGCTTACAATGAAATTGGCATTACCTGGTCTGACAGCGTAAAATGACTTTAGGTCTATCATCGAGTTGAATAACACCTGACAACTATACCCAAGGTGAGTTATAATATGGGTCAAAGATTGTTTTGCAAGTTATACCTTTTGTACATAACCTGTGTAAAAGGATAATTCATTATCAAATAAATTTGCTCTGACTTTCATTATGCAACAAAAGAGTCAATAAGCCAACATACAACTTGTATATGTTGCAAGTTTTGTGAAAATCATTCCAAAATAAAGACACATCACTATAAGCATTAGTATCATAGGACATGACAACTCAGCAATTATATATTTATATGTTTATACAGCTCAATACATAAACAAAAATGAAAATGAAACACAGAGTAAACAGCTTACTTATCAACATCTGGTGTATTCAAGAGATCGTATATTGATTCCCTCTGTTCCACAAGGCGCACAAGACCACCTGCCATTGCTCTTATATCCTACAATATAACAATTTGAAATTGTTCAACGGCAGTTAGCATATAAAAAAGTGGAACAAATCATATGGCTAGAGATGACAATTCAACCCATTTAAAGGTAACCACAATATAAACTTGGGATAAATCAAACTGTTTATAATACTTCAATTCTAAATCAAAACATGTAAATGGAGATAACATCAAGAAAAGAAAAAAGAACAATATTATACACTTAAAATCAAATGACACTTTCACCTACACATTTAAGCAAACAGTTGAAGTCCATCAATCGAGCGTTCATTTGTAACTAATATAAACATCATCTTCACATCGTTTTAACATAATACTTCATAACTTTTAAAATTCGAAAAGACGAAATATTTACCAAATAAAATAACAAATGTATGTTTATGGTAAAAATAACTCTCATTATATGATACAAAAGTATGTTGAAGAGAGTCTAATTAGATGTAATGATCTCTATATTTGTGTAGCCTAAATCCTTATTGGATTTTAACAATAACAAAAGTTAACATCGCATAAAATCAAAATTATATGTCAATAATAGTATATACAGTTCCAATGTATGTGCAGGTTTGGTAAAGACTTACATCAGAGCAAGGATGAAATAGCAAATGAAATTAGATATGCAACTGCCCAAAAAAACCAAACAAATATGAGTTAGGCAACAGATATTATACACCCTATCGTTATCCTTTATACTTTTAGGTTATATAAAAATCAGAAACCACAACATCAACAATAAACCACACCTGTAGAAAGAACCAATGGCATACAAAGCAAGCACCTAAATATGATAGGGAAAAAATCAATTAGAAAGAAGTAAACAATAATCAGTTACTAAAAAGAAGAAAATAATATTGTTCCATTAATCTGAATCTGAAAAATCAATTAAACAATCAGTATTGTATTTTAATGAGCAAAACGTTCAACCTTGTAACTGAAAGAAAGAACCACACATGTAATCAGCAAAACATGCAACCTTGTAATGAACCAACAGGCTAATTCTTTGCAAGAGGAATCAAAATTAGTAACATTTCCACGAACTATTGCTAATTTCTTTATTTGAACAATTTTGTCCATTAAGTCTCATCTGTTAATCTCATTTAGACTCACGTCCATTAAACCCTGAAAAATCAAATTATCATGTAAATTAGTGAATTTTTAGTGAATTTTTTTAGGTCAATAAACAAAAATCATAAATAATATCTAGAGGCCTGCTACGAAACTCAGTAGTAAACCACAATATATTTTCACATAAATATCGTCAATTCATTTGTAATTCACAATATCATGGATATCATTCTAGATAAAAACATAATACAATAGCATACGATAAATTACCTAAGATTTATTATTGTTGTCAAGATCTTCGCCATCATTCTCTGTATCATCTTCCAACGAATTTGTTTCTACCTAGAACAAATTTAACAATTATAATACGCCATCCACAATAATTTACAATTTGAACATTTTAACAACCAAATAGACAGGTTCAAGAGTTTCAAGAACTTTTATTCTTCTTTCATGCTTATCTTCCATGTTTATTTCTTGATACTCAACAATCATAAACAGAGCTTCTAGATAAAAACATAATACAATAGCATACGATAAATTACCTAAGCTTTATTATTGCCGTCAAGATCTTCCCCATCATTCTCTGTATCATCTTCCAACGAATCTGTTTCTACCTTGAACAAATATAACATCTTCCAACGAACCTGGAATGATATTATATTCACTGTGATCATATCATCCGTACATCTAATTCCAACAATCCATCACCAAGTAGACGAAGCCAACTGATTATCCCAACCTCCCATTGAATCTGTTGGCTATATGCTACAGATACTCTGATTTATGTACAAAAGGGACAACATTATAGATATGTTTTACTCCATTAACATATAAAAAAATACCACACAAAAGTCTCACCTTAACATTATGCAAACTATTTCCATCCTTCTTTTTAATATCCAAGTTGCATAGTCAACTAACATAAAAAAATTCTGTCATTTTATCAATCACTTGGCGTGCGTCCATTAAAATAAGAACTGAATTATATTATAGTAAGCATGAAAAATTAGCTAAATTTGAAAATAAGGCAGAAAACATAACCATTTTTAGATGATACAGAGGCAAGCAAGCAAATGCATTGTTTTTTCATCGAGTATTACTCCCTGCATCATACACTTACAGCAACATGTTAATCTTCAGTTTTAAGATGGTAAAAGATAAAAACTTTAATTTTTTAATAACACAAAGTGCTACAAAACATGTCAATTTCTAGTTATAAAAGTTTATGATAACTCATACCATATAGATTCATTTCTCTCAGGCATTTCTTCAAACACCTTACATGCAGATCCATAGTAGCTGTTTTACTTAACTTGCTCCACCTAAATTAATCCAAATAAAAAGAATACAGAGCATGAAATTTCATCTTTCAATTGTGTACTCCACATGTATCTTGCCACATCTTGTAGTGACCCGTCCTAATCCATAAGAACGAGTACCATAACATATGATTACTCTAATGACCCGTCCTTATTCATCTGGACGAATACATTACATTTGGTTACATCGCGAGGTACTTGACCTCTACATGATACATTTTACAAACATTGTATTCGTTTTTAAAAGACAAGCTTTCATCACATCGAAAGTTGACAGCATGCATACCATTTCATAATATATCTAACTATAAATGACTTAATAATATTCTTGATGAACTCAACGACTTGAATGCAACGTCTTTTGAAATATGCCATGAATGGCTCCAAGTAATATCTCTATAATGAGCAAATGCATAGCGGAAGATTTCTTTCATACCTGAGAATAAACATGCTTTCAAGTGTCAACAAAAGGTTGGTGAGTTCATTAGTTTATCGTAATCAATCATTTTCATAATTTTAATAGACCACAAGATTTTCATTTTCATTTATCATAAATATACGTCCCATGCATAGAGACAAAAATCATTCATATGGATTGAACACCTGGTAACCGACATTAACAAGATGCATATAAGAATATCCCCTATCATTCCGGGACATCCATCGAACATGATAAAAACAACATCGAAGTACTAAAGCATCCGCTACAACGGATGGGGTTTGTTAGGCCTAATAGATCTATCTTTAGGATTCGCGTCAATTAGTAGACTGGTTTACTAATTCTTAGGCTACCAAGAAAAATGGGCATATTCGGCTTCGATCATTCAACCATATAAAGTAGTTTCGATCACTTGTGTCTATTTCGTAAAATATTTATAAAAAACAGCGCATGTATTCTCAGTCCCAAAAATATATATAAAAAGGGAGTAATGAAACTCACAATACAATATTTTGTAGTAAAAATATGCATACGACGGAACTGAACAATGCAGGATTGACTTCGGATTCACGAACCTATATCATTTATATATATATTAACACATATAAATGTAATCGAACAAACTTATATATATATATATATATATATATATATATATATATATATATATATATATATATATATATATATATATATATATATATATTTATTAGTTATATTATTTTTATTTAATAACATATATGTTTTCTATATTCATTTTCTATATTAAAGATTCTATTAATGATAATAACAATGATAGTTTTAATAATAAAGATAATCTTTTTTTTAAATGTAAATTTTAATACAAATGATAATTTTAATACTTTTAACAATAAGAATGATAATACTAATAATAATAATAACCATAATATCTATAATAATAATGTTTTTACTAATAATGATAATAATAATAATGATATTAATAATAATAATAATACTTATAATAATAATAATGATAATGAAAATAAGAGTTTTAATAATAATAATAATAATAATAATAATAATAATAATAATAATAATAATAATAATAATAATAATAATAATAATACTAATAATAATAATAATAATAATAATAATAATAATAATAATAATAAAAGACTACCTTAAAGAGTGAGTTCTTAAAAAAAACATTGCCTCAACCCAGGCTCGAACCCGCGACCTCTTGCTACACATAAATACACCCAACCAGTCAACTGCCCTTGTTTTTCTGATTTGAACCCAACGTAATAATTTATAAGCCGTTTTTCTATTTTCATTATTTTCTTCTCAAATCCAAATCACAGGAAAACAAATAATCATCATCAAGTGAGTAACTTGTGGGTTTGCACGTGGTGCCCCAAATTCACGGCCCAAGGGAACATATCATAACAGTCTGATTGAAACCTGGCAGCCCAACCGAGAACCATTTAGCCCAAATCATATATATATTTATTTAAATAATACATACCTATTTACAAATAGTTGTTCGTGAATCGTCGAAAATAGTCAAAGGGTAATTTGAATATATGAACATAGTTTCAAAATTTTCGAGACTCAACATTACAGACTTTGCTTATCGTGTTGAAATTATATAAAGATTAAGTTTAAATTTGGTCAAAAATTTTCGGGTCGTCACACATCTAACTCAGGTTGCCACATCTAACACGCTTATGATTCAAAACAAACTTACCTTCAACCTTCAAGCTTATGAAAACCTTTATAATCGGAATCTTCATCCACAAAGAATATAGATAAAAGAATGATTCAAAACAAACTTACCTTCAATATATTAACCTATAAATTGTATGTTCTTTGTCATCAGCGTCGGTTTAATTTTCTAGGGTTTATGTGAAGAAGACGAAAAGGAACGACCAAATTAAAGAAATCTTACATGATAAAAGAGTTTCTGGATGAAGACTCAATCGTATGATGAAGATTTCGTCTAGATGCTGATGATTTCATCTGCTTTTGGTCGCCATTCTTTAAGAGGAAGATTCAAATTTTGAATGGAAGGGAAAAGGAGAAACCTTAGAAGGCCTAGCGTGCTTGTGATTTTGCAAATCTCAAAAAAATTGTCTGTCACTTTTCACTGCACGCAAAGTATTTTTTTTAAAGACTTTTTGTACTGAAAAGATTTTTTTTGGCGTGCAGTTTTTTTCTTTTAATAAATTTTTTTAGTTTTTTTAATAGAACACTTTAAATTTAATTCTAAAACAAAACCTTTTATGACATCACCATCCTTGCCTCCCCTTTTTTGTTTTTTTGTTTTTGATTTTTTTAGGCATAGTTTAAGCATTTTTATGACATCATTGACTTAGCCAAATATTATAGAATAGAATAGATAATAATGTAGTTTAAAATATTGTATACATTTTATTATCATATTGTTAAAAATTGTTGTGGCATCTTGCGTTTGAGCCTCATACGAGGGTTTTTACCACACCATGCCCGAATGGATTCGCTGTGAGTATTTACCCCTCATGGGCCATAGGATTGTTGTCTAAAAATTGATTGGGTAGGTAGATTCCGATATCGCGTTGGAACCCAATTTATAAACATCATTTTTTGTATTCAATTTTTTTCATCTATACTATTATTTAATTATTTATTTATACTATTATTAAATCATTTTTCTTCGGAATTAAAAAGCAAAAGATTAGTGTTTGTATCTATGTTTTAGATTAGATCTGTGAAGGCAAGCTTGTTTAACCCTTTAAATTTTTATTTACTAAATCACCAAAAAAAACTACTACTTATTTTCACCTAAATTTGTGCTAAATATATCAAATCTCTCTCCTTCACTACCCATATCTTTCTCCTCTGAAATTCTTCTCATAACAATCTAAATTGAATAAGTCATTAACATCAAGACATATCCAAGACTTCCGATCAATTGAAGATTAACTTAGGTATGTCCTCAAATTTTAACCATTTTCTCTCACAATCTCAACTCTCAAGTATCACCACCGCTTTCTCCGGCAGATCTGAAAACCGAACCGCCAGCACCACTGAACTCCACCGCCTACAACTACCGATCTCACTTTAACAACCTCCATTGCGTTGGCCTTGTACATTCTTCACCCAAATACTTTCAAATCTATTGATATTTTTAATAGATATGGTATTTTTTATAGACCTGGTAACTTTTTCATATCTAGTGTGTTTTTTATGTTCAAGCTATCGTCCATGCTCAGATCTTTATTTACGGTTGCCGTTAGTGGTTCTTGTCGGCAGGAGATCGACGGTGGTGGTGCTGTAGCAAAATGCGATGGTGGTGCTAGCATTAGCAGGAAGTCGATGCTTTGTTAATGTTTATTGGCTATTGGTTGTAGTTAATATGTTTTGCTTGAAGATGTTAATTTCATTAGTTTTGGTTTGAAGATGTCAATAAAAGGATTTGTTAGTTTGTGGTTACAGGGGTTTGTTTGTCGTTGATAAGAAAAAGAATCCAGAAGGTTGAAATAGTTGTACTGTATGTTGTATTAGTTGTACTTACTATGTAGTGAGTTAGTAGTGTAAGGGGTTTTTGGTCTTTGTGTATCTGTTGGACGTATGTGGAGGTTTATGGATGGTTGGTTGGAAATATAAAGACAAAATTACATTGAGGGTCCCTGTGGTTTGCTCGAAATTACAAGTGGCATCCAAAAGAATTTTTTCGACTTGAGGGGTCACTGTGGTATGCAAAAGTTTCACCGGGAGTCCAACAACCTAACATCCGTTAAAAATTCTGTCAAGTAGCCTCACATGCTATGCATATGAGGGTAATAACGTCATTTTGCTTTCTTTCCCCCTTTTTCACTTACCTAACCTCTTTGTCACCTCACCTTGTATTGTAACCACCACCAACACTAAATTCCAGCCACCAGTTCACCACCACAATAAATTTCCTTTCCCCTTCTATGAAATCATCCAGATCTATACATCATTAAATCAATACCAAGTTCCTGTACAACTGCGTCGATTCGTCTCTATACAATTGCGTTCCAATCATAAAAATCAATCAAGACCCACCTGTTCGAATTGTCTTTGTCCAGCTGAGTGTTAACATTTAACAACATGAAGCTTTTCGTTGTCTTCCGGTGTTGCGAACGGAAGAGATAACTCGATCGGAGTACAACGACACAAGTTTTAAGTTATTGTATTTCATTTTCATCTGTCGCCGATGGTGCAGTTGTTAATCGACAATCGTAGAGAGATCCATATTAAGTTTTAAATGTTTCTACAGAGGTCAAGAATGTTTATTTTATTTTAAATTTATTGTTAAGGGTTTTTATATAAGAATTTATTTATGCTTATTTATTGTATGGAAATTTATTTTCATAAAAAGGTTTTCATAAGTGGTGTATAAGATTGGATATTATAATTTCCTTGTATGCTTAAAAGATTAGTGAATTTTTTATCGTCTGTTTCCTCTCAAATTTGCAGAAAATCAATTTTTAAAAGAGGGTTTGTCTATGGGTATCTACTATAAAACTAAACAAGAAGCAGCTAATTTAGTTTGATAATCTTGAAACAGTAGTGAACATGATATTTGCTGCATGTTATAGGTAAGTTCTAATTTACTTTTATGGTGGTTTTGGTGGTTGGTTACGAGTTTGGTTTGGAATTTAATTTCGATTTGGTTATAAATTTGATTAAGGTTTAACATATATGAAGACAAGTTATAAGAAAATAAGGGTGGTTGTTAGTGGGTTTGAGTTCAAAGAGATGAAGCAGAGGATTAGAAAGGAGTACGTTTGAGTAGAATCTATGGCTTTCCTTCAATTCGCTTAATGAGATTTTGCATCAAAAAGATGGTTGACTAGTATGTGAAGAAATGGTGTTAAAAAAAAATAAGAATTATATTTTTTGCAGAGATGATATATGACAAAATTACATGGGTCCTTGTGGTATAAGAATAGGTAAATACCAAAAATACCCTCATGTGCATTGCACATGATGAACTTTAACAGAAAAATTTAACGTCGTTAGCGAATTGGACTCTCAGTGAAACTTTTGCATACCACAGTGACCCCTAAAGTCGAAAAAATTCTTTTGGATGCCGCTTGTAGTTTCGAACAAACCACAGGGACTCCCCGTGTAATTTTGTCAAATATAAAACAAAGAAAAAGAAGATAAAATGACATTAAGACCCATGCTTGTTTACTATTCATTTCCCCTATATCTTTTTGATAAAGGGATAATATTATTTTAGAGAAATCATACCCTGTATATATTACCTTATACTAATATTTTTAATAAAATGATATAATTTGATTTCGTAACAAAAAATTGAGAGAAATAGAATAGTATGTTTGATGTCAAGAAATACGGAGTATGTTTATTCACAACAACAATAACAACAAAATCCAATTTCACATGTGTAGGGTATGAGGAAGGTGAGACGCAAACAATCCTTCTTCTACCCTAGAATATAGAGAAGTCATTTCTCTTCCCGAGTGAAACACTCCAAAGCTAGAGAAACTTTCCCTCTCTATGTTCGACGGATAGAGAGATTGCTTCCATGAGGACCTCGAGTAACGCCATGAAAAAAGTAGAGTTAAATATCCATGGGTTTCAAATATCCATGTTTATTATTTATGAAAATATTTTGATATTGTTATAATTCAGTAGGTTTATAACTACCTTTAGTGGTTTGGTTCGTGTTATAATTCAGTAGGCTTATAACTATCTTTAGTGGTTTGGTTCGTGTTATAATTCAGTAGGCTTATAATAAATTTTAAAATAAGAGAGAGTAAAAGAATTGTGATATATGAAATATATTCTATGTGTGCATCTTATGCAAACCACATCCTTTGGTATTTATAATACAATAATTTACTGTGCAGTTAGGTAGAATAATAATACATCTGTAAATTTGATCAACCATATTTAACTTTATCATAAAGTGGTTGTCGGCCACCTATGACTTATAACACTCCCCCTTGGACGACAATTATTATTAAAGAGCAACTAGTACCGCCTCGTTAAAAACCTTGCTAAAGAAAACCCATTGAGAAAAAACTTTAGCTAAGGGAAAAAGAGTGCAGCATAGAGTTGACTCCCCCTCAAGTAGACATCGTTGATCTTTTACATCTTTTGAACATGCCTCATGCCAATATTGTGAACATGCGTTCTAAAAATAGCAGTTAAAGTGCTTTGGTGAAAAGATCGGCAGAGTTTTTGCTGGATTGAACATATCTCATTTCAATCTGGTTGTCTTTGATGAGATTTTGAGTATATGAGAAGAATCTAGGAGGTATGTGTTTTGTTCGGTCACTTTTGATATACCCTTCTTTCATCTGTGCTATGCAAGCTGCATTATCTTCATAGATAGTTGTTGGACTTTGATCGCGTTCTATGAAACGACCCGTCCTAATCCATCTGGACGAAGTCCATATCAATTATAAACGATTCACAACAGTTGGTTACATCGCGAGGTACTTGACCTCTATATGATACATTTTATAAACATTGCATTCGTTTTTGAAAAGACAATCTTTCATTACATTGAAAGTTGACGACATGCATACCATTTCATAATATATCTAACTATAATTGACTTAATAATTAACTTGATGAACTCAACGACTTGAATGCAACGTCTTTTGAAATATGCCATGAATGACTCCAAGTAATATCTTTAAAGTGAGCAAATGCACAGCGGAAGATTTCTTTCATACCTGAGAATAAACATACTTTAAAGTGTCAACCAAAAGGTTGGTGAATTCATTAGTTTAACATAAATAATCATTTTCATCATTTAAATAGACCACAAGATTTTCATTTCTCATAAATATACGTCCCATGCATAGAGACAAAAATAACATTTATATGGATTGAACACCTGGTAACCGACATTCACAATATGCATATAAGAATATCCCCATCATTCCGGGATCCTCCTTCGGACATGATATAAATTTCGAAGTACTAAAGCATCCAGTACTTTGGATGGGGCTTGTTGGGCCCGATAGATCTATCTTTAGGATTCGCGTCAATTAGGGTGTCTGTTCCCTAATTCTTAGATTACCAGACTTAATAAAAAGGGGCATATTCGATTTCTATAATTCAACCATAGAATGTAGTTTCAATTACTTGTGTCTATTTCGTAAAACAGTTATAAAAAAAACAGCGTATGTATTCTCAGTCCCAAAAATATATATTGCAAAAGCATTTAAAAAGGGAGTAATGAAACTCACCTAATGTATTTTGTAGTAAAAATACATATGACTATACTGAACAATGCAGGGTTGGCCTCGGATTTACGAACCTATATCATTTGTATATTTATTAATATACATAGTTGTAATCGAACATATATATATATATATATATATATATATATATATATAAATTTATTAGTTATATCCTTTTTATATTAATAATATTTATATGTTTCATTTATTCATTTTGTTATATAAAAATATTAATTTTCGTTATGTTATATGTATTAAATATATATATATATATCGTTTGTTTGTTAAAATATAGTAACTAATATAATATTAATAAAGGTAAAAATGGTAATAACTATAATACTTAATATTACTAATAAAGATATTAAAGTTAATAATTTTGTTAATAATAATATTGATGATAGTTTTTAAATTATAAATTTTATAATGACAATATCAGTAGTAAAATGAATAATTTAGTAATAATAATTTTTAATATTAGTACATAATACTTAAATTATAACAATCTTATTGCTAATGGTAATCTTAATAATAATACTTTTGTTAATAACAATAAAAATTCCTAAATGTTTCTAATACTAATATTAATGATAATAAAATTTACTTTGCATCATAATAGTGACAATAAATAAACTTAGCAATAATAATAATAACTATAATTGTTACTAAAATCATAATAATGATAAAAATAATGATAATTCTGATAATAATACTAATGATAGTTTTAAAAATGATAATTTTAATAGTCATGATAATAATAATGTTTATACTCATAATGATAATAATGTTAATGGTAATAATAATACTTATCTTTAATAATAATAATGACGTCAATAATAAGAATAATAATAATATTAATAGAAGTAATAATAATAATAAATAGGAATTCTACCTCAAAAAGAAAATGGCTTAAAATAATGCCCCAGCCCGGGCTCGAACCCGCGACCTCCCGCTATTCCAAAAAAACTCCCCTAACCACTACTCCGTTTACCATTTTCAGTTTTAATCATCACCCTAAATTCTTTTAAATCATGCATCATCTTCATCTTAGTATCATTAATTTCTTTGTATCAGAAAACACGGATGATCTATTTATCATCATCATAAGTTCATCATTGTGTTCATCATCACAACATAACCGTGACATATCATCATCATGATCTCTAAAAAAAAATATCTATCGTGTAAGCCAATAATGGATCGTGTAGGGATGTGGACCGATTATACCCTCATTATTTTAAATCATTCGTACGTTCCCTTTATTATTTTAAAATTTCACTTTTGAATTCCACTAACCTAAGTAATCATACTCATGAGAAGATATCCTAATCAAGAAAAAAAAAAATCGGCCAATTGAATCCACTAGTTCCACAAAAGAAACTTTCGGTGCCTTTAACTTCTTCTCTTTTTTTTTACCGAATAGAAAAAGAAAAAAAAGGCAACATCATCAATCATTATCATTATTATATTTCATTTGGTCATAGTTCACCACCTTTATCAAGTATCATCATCGTGGCCTAGGTGTACAAGAGGGTATTTGTCCATGTAAGTTTCCTTTGCTCAGCAGAAACATGACACAAGTAGCAGCAACAAAAAAAAAATCTCGTGTTCAACAGAAAACGCAATTAATAGTAGCATAAAATAATGACCAACTACTAGCAAAACACGACGGTTAATATGATGATTTCAGTGGGGTGTTTAGGTTTGGCTGTGAATCTAAAACAGATCGCAGAAACTATTATTTGGGTGGGCAAAAACAGCTCGACAGGAGCAGCAGGGAATTGGGTGCGGTAGTGATAAATAGTGATGGGTTTTAAGGTGATAGTGGATGGTTTTAAAGTGGCAGTTGATGGCTGTTTACAGCTACTGCAGCAAATAAATAATTATAGTAACAGTGTGGTGGTTTGTCTTGTGATTTCCAACGAAAAACAGAAAATATAAATGAGAGAAAAGACGAGAGAGAGAGAGAGAGAGAGAGAGAGAGAGAGAGAGAGAAGAGTAAGTGGTTGGAGATGGCGGTGGAGGGTGGTTGATATAGTTTGTCGATGGTGTATGTGTGTTGGAGATAGTGATTTGATAGTTGTAATCGTGAAAAGAAACACGAAAGGTGGTGGTGATTTGTATACGGGTGTTGGTGGTTCCATGGTGTGATGGTAACCGGGTTGTGATGATTCTTCGGTGGTGTTAGAAGGTGGTGCAAGATGGAGATGATCGTTGAAGAAGAAGAGTGAAGATGGTGGTTGATTTGTTGCAATTGATCCTCGGTTCCAAAACAGAAATAAAATGGGTGTGTAGGTGTAATTTATGTAATGTATACATGTATAATATAGATGTTGATAAAGGAATAAAGTAAAAGCATGAACTTTCAATCAATAAACAATTATCACGGGTAAACAGAAAAATATAACAAACTGTTTGTGACAAATCTAACTGTACTCGTTATTACAGATATTTATATATTATTATATTTAATATTAAATATTAGTAATTTATAAATATAAATGCAAATATAATAATAATAATAATAATAATAATAATAATATTGTTAAATAATAATAATAATAATAATAATAATGATAATATTGATATAACAAATTAATATTATCACCTAATTATGGAATATAATAAATTTCTATATATAATATTTATAAATTACTTATTTTACAATATTCATTTAAATAATTATGTATAAAAGTTATATATTTATTTTACATTTTTTTTAACACTCAAATAGTATTTTATTTCAGATTATATTCCAAATCATTATATATATATATAATTATATATATGTACATTCAAATATCTATGTATCTATTTACAAATAGTGGTTCGTGAATCGTTGAGAACAGTCGAAGGTCAATTGGATATCTAAAACAGTTCAAAATTTTTGAGACTCAACATAACAGACTTTGCTCATCGTGTCGAAAACATATAAAGATTAAGTTTAAATTTGGTCGGAAATTCCCGGGTCATCACAGTACCTACCCGTTAAAGAAATTTCGTCCCAAAATTTGAGTGAGGTCGTCATGGCTAACAATAAAAATGTTTTCCTGGCGAATATGAGTTAATAAATAGAGTTTTATTATCATTGAGTAATATAGATAAAACGATTTGATTAGGTGAAACGTACGAATGAAGCTGTCACAAAAGATTGAGATAGACATTTAACTTTTGACGTAGTCACGGTGGAATTTAGAAAATAAGGTGCGTCTTAGCTTTTGAAGTAGAGGGTTGAATTCCGGAATTCAAGAGATTTAAAGAAAATCTTCGAAATGTAAAAGATTTGATTCTTCGGCGAGTAAGAGAATTAGGATCTCTTTAATTAAATGAGGTCATCTATCTCGATTGTTACGTCTGATTTTTCCTTCATAAATTAAACTCTTCCGTTCCATTAATCTCACTATTCCTATATTTTCTCTTTTAGTTTGTACATACAAAAGATTGTGAAAATGCCTAATCCAGTTCTAATCTTTGATATTTTCCTAATTATCATTTCTGTCATCCTTTTTTTCAATCTTCCACAAAAAAAATAAAAATAAAATAAAATAATAATAAATCTGTTTACTTTTACGATTTCCTTGGGATGATACTATTCTTAATTCTTCCGTGTCTTTATATTGTTATTCGTATTAATATCCACGGTTTGTAATTTATGTGTTGTTATCGAGCTTTATATTCTCCCTTATATTTCCCTGTTCCTATTTTTGTTCCCTATAAACACTGTCATTCACAGTTAATACTTTCTCCTATTTGCTGCGATTTATACTCCAGTTTCTATTTCGGAGCTTTGTCCCTTCGTTTCTTCTTCTTGCGGTTAGGCATCTCTTGTAATGGTCCAGAATTCACATATATAAATTTCGGAATGAACACAGTTAATGTTCTAGGAAAGAAATGGTAATAGTACAATCTGACTTGCCAAATTACCAGAATTCAAGGGAAAAATCTGGGCTATCAAGGAAAACATGTTCTTGATATGGTTATCAATTTAGACAGAATGTAAGAGTCGTGTAGCATGGCACATGATGACGTTATGGTCTGTGAATCATCACGTTCCATTAGATACTCAACATGACTTACTGTAATATAATCACGTTGATCAAGTGTCATTATATTATACTAACTCAGGCATCAGTTCCCAACATTACTTCAATAACATTCATATTTTTAAGCTCGAGAGTTTACAGAATATAGAAACTAAAAGTTTCTATATGATGTAATACTGATAGCACGAAGAGATTAATGATTTCAGATAAGATTAGTTATGAAAATATATTCAGAAATATCGAGGATATTTTTAATGAAAGATACGATAATATCTCAGAATATCTAAGATCAGAGGATGATAGAAACTATTGTCCGCAAGGGTTTAGAGTAAAGAGCAAGATATTCGCTAAAGACTTCAGCAGGCATTGAATTATTTGGATTCTTTGAAGTCAAACTTTTCTTTGTGATTTGTCCACGGTTTCCTTCATAGTTTAGCATAATCCGCTTTTCGGTACTAAATTTTCTGTTGAGTGTTTTCAATACTCCATTCTTTATCATCAACTTTTGACTGTTGAGGTCATTTACAGTTTTTGTTGCTTCATTCAACTTTTCAAAATTTCAGAGCATTAATTTGCCGACTGGGTGCTTTTCAGAATTTCAGAATGAAAGATCATAATTCTAAGAGATAAGTGTCATACATATAACTGTTGATGTAGATATACTGTGAGTTTTCAAAGTGCTGATTGCTGATTCCCGGTAATTGGTATGGCAGTTCTCGTTACAAGATGCGGATGAGTATATGATAGGGTTTCAATGAATAAATATAATGATTTATCAGAGAGATTTAAGCCAAGAGCATCGAAGTTGTTGGTACGTCTGCTGGTAATATGGTGGAATATAAAAGAATTCTCCGGTATCAAATGGGTAATCGTATATATCATGATTATAGTAAGACTACTTCGAATGCAAAGTCGAAGTTGACTTGCTGGAGCTGTGACAAAATTGGCTACTTTGAAAAGGGATCGCAAAGTTATTTTTGCTAATAAATGCCAAAGGATCTGACGCGGCTACGTGTTAAACTTTTACTCAGTTGCTGAGAGTTTCTCAGGTGCATAACTATATGCATAAATCTTTTCTTCCGTAGATGAAGTGTGGTTGATTCATCCTATCGATTGAGGTGTTTTCAAGAATCATGAAAGGTTTGAACGCAGATTGTAATCGTCAAGATACAAATGGGTTTTAAGATGAAATCAAGTGGCAACTTGAAGAATTGTTTAGTTTCATAGGTTATTATCAATATTTTAATTCATTTTAATTGTCCAATGTTATTAGTCCACAGTCGATAGTCCACAGTAACCGTCCAATAATTCATATATAGTTTAATTTATAATATTCGAATTAATTAATACGTATCGTAACCCGTGTACATGTCTCAGACTCGATCACAACTCAAACTATATATATTATTGTAGAATCAACCTCAACCCTGTATAGAGAACTCGATCATTACTGCATAAAGAGTATCATTTCTCATAAATATACGTTCCATGCATAGAGACAAAAATATCATTCATATGGATTGAACACCTGGTAACCGACATTCACAATATGCATATAAGAATATCCCCATCATTCCGGGATCCTCCTTCGGACATGATATAAATTTTGAAGTACTAAAGCATCCAGTACTTTGGATGGGGCTTGTTGGGCCCGATAAATCTATCTTTAGGATTCGCGTCAATTAGGGTGTCTGTTCCCTAATTCTTAGATTACCAGACTTAATAAAAAGGGGCATATTCGATTTCTATAATTCAACCATAGAATGTAGTTTCAATTACTTGTGTCTATTTCGTAAAACAGCGCATGTATTCTCAATCCCAAAAATATATATTGCAAAAGCATTTAAAAAGGGAGTAATGAAACTCACCTAATGTATTTTGTAGTAAAAATACATACGACTATACTGAACAATGCAGGGTTGGCCTCGGATTTACGAACCTATATCATTTGTATATTTATTAATATACATAGTTGTAATCGAACATATATATATATATATATATATATATATATATATATATATATATATATATATATATATATATATATATATATATATATATATATATATATATATATATATAAATTTATTAGTTATATCCTTTTTATATTAATAATATTTATATGTTTCATTTATTCATTTTGTTATATAAAAATATTAATTTTCGTTATGTTATATGTATTAAATATATATAACGTTTGTTTGTTAAAATATAGTAACTAATATAATATTAATAAAGGTAAAAATGGTGATAACTATAATACTTAATATTACTAATAAAGATATTAAAGTTAATAATTTTGTTAATAATAATATTGATGATAGTTTTTAAATTATAAATTTTATAATGACAATATCAGTAGTAAAATGAATAATTTAGTAATAATAATTTTTAATATTAGTACATAATACTTAAATTAAAACAATCTTATTGCTAATGGTAATCTTAATAATAATACTTTTGTTAATAACAATAAAAATTCCTAAATGTTTCTAATACTAATATTAATGATAATAAAATTTACTTTGCATCATAATAGTGACAATAAATAAACTTAGCAATAATAATAATAACTATAATTATTACTAAAATCATAATAATGATAAAAATAATGATAATTCTGATAATAATACTAATGATAGTTTTAAAAATGATAATTTTAATAGTCATGATAATAATAATGTTTATACACATAATGATAATAATGTTAATTGTAATAATAATACTTATCTTTAATAATAATAATGACGTCAATAATAAGAATAATAATAATATTAATAGAAGTAATAATAATAATAAATAGGAATTCTACCTCAAAAAGAAAATGGCTTAAAATAATTCCCCAGCCCGGGCTCGAACCCGCGACCTCCCGTTATTCCAAAAAAACTCCCCTAACCACTACTCCATTTACCATTTTCAGTTTTAATCATCACCCTAAATTCTTTTAAATCATGCATCATCTTCATCTTAGTATCATTAATTTCTTCGTATCAGAAAACACGGATGATCTCTTTATCATCATCATAAGTTCATCATTGTGTTCATCATCACAACATAACCGTGACATCTATCATCATCGTGATCTCTAAAAAAAAAATATCTATCGTGTAAGCCAATAATGGATCGTGTAGGGATGCGGACCGATTACACCCTCATTATTTTAAATCATTCGTACGTTCCCTTTATTATTTTAAAATTTAACTTTTGAATTCCACTAACCTAAGTAATCATACTCATGAGAAGATATCCTAATCAAAAAAAAAAAAAAAAATCGGCCAATTGAATCCTCTAGTTCCACAAAAGAAACTTTCGGTGCCTTTAAATTCTTCTCTTTTTTTTTACCGAATAGAAAAAGAAAAAAAAGGCAACATCATCAATCATTATCATTATTATATTTCATTTGGTCATAGTTCACCACCTTTATCAAGTATCATCATCGTGGCCTAGGTGTACAAGAGGGTATTTGTCCATGTAAGTTTCCTTTGCTCAGCAGAAACATGACACAAGTAGCAGCAACAAAAAAAAAATCTCGTGTTCAACAGAAAACGCAATTAATAGTAGCATAAAATAGTGACCAACTACTAGCAAAAGATGACGGTTAATATGATGGTTTCAGTGGGGTGTTTAGGTTTGGCTGTGAATCTAAAACAGATCGCAGAAACTGTTATTTGGGTGGGCAGAAACAGCTCAACAGGAGCAGCAGGGAATTGGGTGCGGTAGTGATAAATAGTGATGGGTTTTAAGGTGATAGTGGATGGTGTTAAAGTGGCGGTTGATGGCTGTTTACAGCTACTGCGGCAAACAAATAATTAGAGTAACAGTGTGGTGGTTTGTCTTGTGATTTACAACGAAAAACAGAAAATATAAATGAGAGAAAAGACGAGAGAGAGAGAGAGAGAGAGAGAGAGAGAGAGAGAGAGAGAGAGAGAGAGAGAGAGAGAGAAGAGTAAGTGGTTGGAGATGGCGGTGGAGGGTGGTTGATTTAGTTTGTCAATGGTGTATGTGTGTTGGAGATAGTGATTCGATAGTTGTAATCGTGAAAAGAAACACGAAAGGTGGTGGTGATTTGTATACGGGTGTTGGTGGTTCCATGGTGTGATGGTAACCGGGTTGTGATGATTCTCCGGTGGTGTTAGAAGGTGGTGCAAGATGGAGATGATCGTTGAAGAAGAAGAGTGAAGATGGTGGTTAATTTGTTGCAATTGATCCTCGGTTCCAAAACAGAAATAAAATGGGTGTGTAGGTGTAATTTATGTAATGTATACATGTATAATATAGATGTTGATAAAGGAATAAAGTAAAAGCATGAACTTTCAATCAATAAACAATTATCACGGGTAAACAGAAAAATATAACAAACTGTTTGTGACAAATCTAACTGTACTCGTTATTACAGATATTTATATATTATTATATTTAATATTAAATATTAGTAATTTATAAATATAAATGCAAATATAATAATAATAATATTGTTAAATAAAAATAATAATAATAATAATAATATTGATATAACAAATTAATATTATCACCTAATTATGGAATATAATAAATTTCTATATATAATATTTATAAATTACTTATTTTACAATATTCATTTAAATAATTATGTATAGAAGTTATATATTTATTTTACATTTTTTTTAACACTCAAATAGTATTTTATTTCAGATTATATTCCAAATAATTATATATATATATATATATATATATATATATATATATATATATATATATATATATATATATATATATATAATATAATTATATATATGTACATTCAAATATCTATGTATCTATTTACAAATAGTGGTTCGTGAATCGTTGAGAACAGTCGAAGGTCAATTGGATATCTAAAACAGTTCAAAATTTTTGAGACTCAACCTAACAGACTTTGCTCATCGTGTCGAAAACATATAAAGATTAAGTTTAAATTTGGTCGGAAATTCCCGGGTCATCACATTCTAGTCCACAAGAATCAGTAATGAGTTGTGTCATTGATCTCAACCAAAAATATTCCCGAGTAGCTTCATGTAATGCAATCACTTCGGCATGATTTGATGATGTTGCAACAAGTGTTTGTTTTTGAGAATGCCATGATATTGCGGTACCTCCATTTAGGAATACATATCCATTTTGAGATTTAGCTTTATGTGGATCAGATAAATATCCAGCATCTGCATAATCAACCAAATCTTGTTTTGATTTGTCAGAATAAAATAATCCTAAATCAGTAGTTCCTCGAAGGTATCGAAATATGTGTTTGATCCCATTCTAGTGTCTTTTGGTAGGAGCTGAACTGAACCTTGCCAACAAATTAACTGCAAAAGAAATGTCAGGTCTTGTACAATTTATAAGATACATAAGAGCTCCAATTGCACTAAGATATGGTACTTCTGGTCCCAGGATATCTTCATGATCTTCACATGGAAGAAATGGATCAGTTTCAACATTAAGTGATCTAACAACCATAGGAGTAGTTAATGGTTTTGCCTTGTCCATATTGAAACGTTTTAAAATCTTTTTCGTATAAGTTGTTTGATGTACAAGTAAACCATTAGGCATATGCTCAATCTGCAAACCAAGGCAATACTTGGTTTTTCCGAGATCTTTCATTTCAGATTCTTTCTTTAGAAGTTGAATGGCTTCATGGATCTCTTTATTTTTACCTATGATGTTAAGATCATCGACATAAATGGCTATGATCACATATCTAGATGTTGTTTTCTTAATGAATACACATGGGCAAATAAGATTATTGGTATACCCTTTGCATATTAAGTAATCACTTAATCGTCTATACCACATGCGACCCGATTGTTTCAACCCATATAAAGACCTTTGTAACTTGATTGAGTACATTTCTTTGGATTTTGCATTGGTTGCTTCTGATACCTTAAATCATTCAGGTATCTTCATATATATATATATATATATATATATATATATATATATATATATATATATATATATATATATATATATATATATATATATATATATATATATATATATATATATCAATATCAATATCAAGTGATCCATATAGATAAGCAGTCACAACATCCATGAGATGCATTTCTAAATTTTTAGAAACTGCCAGACTGATTAAGTATCTAAAAGTAATTGCATCCATAACAGGGGAATAAGTTTCATCATAATCAATTCTCGGTCTTTGAGAAAAACCTTGAGCTACAAGTCTAGCTTTATACCTTGTAACTTCATTGTTCTCATTTTTTTTCGCACAAAAACCCATCTATATCCCACAGGTTTCACATCTTTAGGTGTGAGAACGATAGATTCGAAAACTTTTCTTTTATTGAGCGATTCAAATTCAGCTCGTATTGCTCCTTTCCAATGATCCCAATCATATCTATTTTGACATTCCATGACAGATTTTGGTTCTGGATCATCATCATCATTCATGATGTCATATGTAACATTATATGAAAATATCTCATCAAGATTTTTCATTTCATTTCGGTTCCATAATATTTTTGAATGTGCATAATTAATTGAAAATTCCGTATTGACATCATCAATCTCTTCTGCAGAAGGAGTATTGATTTGTAGTTCTTCTTGAACACTTTCTTTTACCTCATTATCAGCTGATTTTCTTTTTCGAGGATTTTTATCTTTGGAACCAATTGGTCTCCCACGTTTCTGGCGTGGCAAAGACTCAATAGTGACATTATTGGCAGCTTTTGGAATTTCAATTCGAGCTGGAACATTTGTTGCTGGTATATATGATTTAGTCACTCTTTTTGTATCTCCAAATGCATCAGGCGATTTATTCGCAAGTTCTTGCATATGCATTATTTTTTGAACTTCGATCTCGCATTCTTTTGTGCGAGGATCAAGATACATTAATTGAGGTTCACACCATGAAACATCATTTTCTTTATTTTTTTTTTCTCCCCCTAATCTAGGGAACAATGTTTCATTAAAGTGACAATCATCAAAACGTGCTGTAAAAACTTCACTCGTCATGAGTTCAATATATCTTATGATTGAAGATGTTTCATATCCAACATATATTCCCATTCTTCTTTGAGGACCCATTTTAGTGCATTGTGGTGGTACGATAGGAACATAAACCGCACAACCAAATGTTCTAAGGTGGGAAATATTTGGCTGATGGCCAAAAGCAAGTTGCAAGGGAGAATATGTATGACTTGCACTTGGTTTAATGTGAATTAATGATGCAACATGTAAAATTGCATGACCCCATACAGATACTAGGAGTTTTGTTCTCATTATCAATGGTCTAGCTATTAATTGCAATCGTTTGATTAGTGATTCGGCTAAACCATTTGTGTATGCACATGGGCAACAGGATGTTCAACAACAATCCCAATAGACATGCAAAAATTATTAAATGCTTGAGATGTAAACTCACCAGCATTATCCAATCTCACCCTTTTAATAGTATAATCAAGGAAATGTGCTCTCAATTTAATAATTTGAGCAAGAAATTTTGCAAATGCCATGTTTCGACTTGATAATAGACACACATGAGACCATCTACTAGATGCGTCTATTAGGACCATGAAATATCTAAATGGTCCACATGGTGGATGAATTGGTCCACATATATCACCTTGAATTCTTTCAAGAAATAATGGTGATTCTTTTTCAACCTTAAGAAGTGATGGTCTTATTATCAATTTTCCAAGTGAGCATGATGTACATGGGATAAGTGCATCATGAGGGATCTTTTGATCCGTCAATGGATGCCCATGTGTATTTTAAATTATTCTTTTCATCATTGTTGATCCTGGGTGGCCTAATATTTCATGCCACAGATTGATCATTACAGGATCACATGCCTTTTCATTAACTACCATGTGTGCTTCTGGTACATTTATATATGTATAATGTAAACTAGAACTAAGTCTTGGTAGTTTTTCAAACACATGCTTCTTGTCAGTGATACTTAAGTATTTATCATTTTCTGTAGTCACTGACTGATAATCATATCCATTTTGGTATATGTCAGAGAAGCTTAACAAATTTCTCTTTGACATGGGAGAAAATAAGGCATTTTTTATCAAAAAATTTGTACCATTTGGTAACATGAATTTTGCCTTTCCCATTCCTTTTATTAAATCCGCAGGACCTGATATAGTATGTACCATTCCTTCTGTTGCTTTAAAATCAGTGAAATATTTTTTAGATTTGAGTATAGTGTGTGTGGTACCACTTTCTTCAATACAAAGATCCCCACCATTTGACTGATTTTGCACTCCAGTAGTGTACATCATGAACTTCAAAATATGAGAAACAAATAATGAGTACATAATTCATCAATATATTACATTCAAAATATGTTATAAACGAAAGTACATAATAAGGAAACATATAGTAAAGTAGATATGGTATAGATCGTAAATCTACATCCATTTATTTGATATGGACATATAATAGAAAATTTATTCATTAAAGTAGTCACTTGTTGGCTCAGTGATTTTTGTATCAAGGTCATCGACAAGGTTTGCCTCTTTTCCTTTTCCCTTTAGGGATTCTTGATATTGATTAACATAATATTGATTTGTTCGACAGTTCTTAGACCAGTGTCCAATTTTACCACATCAATAACAAGAATCTTCAATATTCTTTGAAGAGCTTCCTTCAACATTATGATTTGTGGGATTGTATGGTAGTTGAAATTTATAATTTTGTGGATTATTATTTCTTTGTCCATGACCACGACCACCGTAACCATTACTACCACGACCACCACCACGACCATTACCATAAGGGTGATTTCGAACATAGTTATGATTTTTATTATTGTTTTGGTAATTTCCATGATGATGATTTTGGCTAATATGACCACGACCTCGCCCACGTCCTCGTCCAGGTGCATTTCTTTTTTTATTATTATTATTGTTAATAGAAGTAGCTTCAGGGAATGCTAGCGCACCCGTAGGACGAGATTCTTGATTCTTCATCAGTAATTCTTTATTCACTTCTGCAACTAAGAGATAAGTTTGAAGTTTGGAAAAAGTTTTGTAATTCTGCAATCTTAAATTTTCTTGTATAGTTATGTTTGCAGAATGCATTGTGGAGAAAGTTTTCTCCATCATATCAGCATCACTTATTTCTTGACTACAGAATTGAAGCTTTGAACGGATCTTGAACATGGCCGAGCTGTATTCACTTACCTTTTTAAAATCTTGGAACCTTAGATTTCTCCATTCTTCCCTCGCAGCTGGGAGTAATATTTCCATTTGATTATCGAATCTACTCTTGATACTTTCCCATAAAACATGTGGATCTTTGATAGTGAGATACATATGTTTTAAGGTGATATCAATATGTTTGCGAATAAAAGCAGTTGATTTTAATTTATCTTGATCAGAACAAGTATTGTTTTCTTTTAAAGTTTCTAGAATACCCAATGATCCAAGATTTATTTCTACATCCATGACCCATGATGTGTAGTTTGTTCCCGATACGTCTAGGCATCAAACTCAAGCTTTGATAAGTTTGACATTTTCTATTTTCAGAAAGATGAACATCATAAATTATAATCACAATCAATTTTTAACAACATGAAATTAGAATCATTTTAAATTCATAAGTAGCAAACAACAGAATAATGGTATGATTACAAATAATAAAATCACAAGGGCATGATAGAATACAGGTTCACCCGGTGGTATATTAGAAACAATGATGATAGTTAATATGACCAATACAATAGAAAAAATCATCCTTGTGTGAATCATCTTTACAAAAACTTTTGAGAGTGGTAATCTGAGAAAATGAAGATTGATTTGTGAAAATGTGAAAAACAAAGATGTTTATTTTATATTTGAAAAATATAGTCGTTGTAACATCGTCGGTTGACGTTAACGACTATTATGTACTCGTTATATTAATAATAATTTTAATAAAAGAATTTTATTAGTATAAATATGATTACTATAAAATACATTTAGTATAAATACGTTTAGTATAAATACGAAGATTAAGAGAATAAACATATTATGTATAAATAATAAATTTAAGAATAAACGTTAGTATGCATGAAATAAATAATGATTAATTGCATAAGTAATCATAAATGTTAGATAACATAAATATAAATGCTAGTGAAGTTAATAAGAGTTAGATTACAGAAATATAATTCAGGCGGTATAACCGACCATATATAACATAAATATAAATGTTAGTGAAGTTAATAATAGTTAGATTACAAAAATATAATTCAGGCGGTATAACCGACCATATATAACATAGATATAAATGTTAGTTATGATGATAATAATATTTACCTTACTAATAAATAATAGAAGATATCGTTAAAGAATTTCTTACCTTGATTAGTGATTTGTGCTTGCTTAGATAAACCTTGATTATACGGAGCACTTGTAACATCCCGCCTTTTTCCGTCTACTTTTCCGTTATACTAATTTAAACTCCGTTATATGTTTATAACATCTTCCGTTGATACGCGTTTTAAATTATCTCGTTTAGGTAATTCACGCACCCGAACGAAAGTTGAGGGACTAAACTTGACAAGGGATCAAACCCTTGACTAGGTCAAAGGGTCAAACCCCTTTCACTCATTCATTATCATCTCCATCTCTCTCTCTCTTTCTCTCTATCAAGAACACACACACCATTTCCAAATTCATTCAATCATCATCTAAATCCGATCTAGGAGGCTTACAACAAAATAAATTACATATTCGTGATCCTCTCTTCATCCTCTTCATTTTGGTACCAACTTCATCTCGTTTGGGTAACATTTCTAAAACTCTAGATTTCTCTAAATTCGTGTTTTTGACTTGAAATGGTGTTAGTTAGTGTCTATGGCTCATTGTGATGTCGTGTATGTAATTTGTATGCTCGATCTCGTTGTTTTAGTATAACTAGCATGAACTTGAATTTTGGTGTGTTGTTCTTGAATTTTGGATGATCATATGTTGTTAGATGTTAAAAGTTCATGTTTTAATTGTGTTCCTAGTATCACTAGCTTCAAATTGATGTGTAGGTTGCTTGAGAAAACTCCATAAACTTGATTAGTGATTTTTGGTGGAATTGAGCTAGGGTTTAATGAACTTGAAATGATTATTTGATGCATTGATTGCCATGATTTGTTGTTAGTAAGTTGTTAGTTGTATTGTATGCTCAATTACCTACAAAATGGCATGTCATATGTATGCATTGAATGCCTAAATCATTAAATGTGCATTGGTGAGTTTGAAGCATTAATGTGTGCATTGAATGATCACTTGGTTTGAAAACTCGGTTGTTACAAATGAGGTTTTTGATTGATGAATTGTGTTTAGTTGCATTCTACGTCAAAAGAGCTTTCCAACGATATAAGGTGTGAGTCCTAAGTGTTAGCGGTTTGTGTTTTATGCACAAAAAGGTTTTGGATTGAGACTTGAACATTTGGGACTGGCCAGGCACCAGCACCCGGCCTTTGCCGCGGCGCGGCCCTTTCATGTCGCGGCGCGACATATAAGGGGGTCAGGTTCTGACCTCCATGTCCAAAATACGAAAAATGTTTGGCATACTACGGACCTCCGATTCACATGAGACTTGTTCTAACATGCTTATATATGAATAAAAACCTCAGAAAAATAGTTCGGAACCCGACCCGAACGTGTTGACTTTCGTTGACTTTGACCGACCAAAGTTTGACTTTTAATCAAACTTAACCAAATATTTGTGCAATCGTTCTAACATGTTTTTATACTTGTACCTTGCATGAAACATGACAATTTGATTCACATGCTATTATGATCGAGTCTTAACGAGCCATAGGACTAATTGAACATCTTTGACCTATCGTGTTTACTGTTATTGATACAACCTATTGTTTAGGTCAAGACTAGCATTGTTATTTGCACACGTTTACTTGTTGAAGTACTTTACTACTCGTGCACTCAAGGTGAGATCATAGTCCCACTTTTACTCTTTTTGAACTTACATTTGGGATGAGAAAACATAAACTTTTCTTTACTAAGTGAACACAAGTACAGGAAAACAAACATTCTACATACGAGTTTAGAACAAAAATCCTCAATTCGATTATCATTAGTTACACTTGCCGGGTGTAAGCGAGAACTTATGTTGTATGGATCCATATGGGTTTGACAAACCCTCATTCAAACGGTTCGCTACCGTTTACGAATGAAATATATTTTCGAGAAACAGTGTATGTTCTAGCACTAAGTGATGGGGTTCAATGGAAGGAATGTTAAGCATTGATAATTGGGTGCTCGTGAAACAAACTTTTGGAATGTATTACTATTAATTCATTGATGCAAATCTTGTGGTTCACTTGTACTTACTTACTTAAACCTATGATTTCACCAACGTTTTCGTTGACAGATTTCTATGTTTTTCTCAGGTCCTTGAACGATACATGATACATGCTTCCGCTCATTATTTTGATACTTGCATTGGATGTCGAGTATATATGCATATATGGAGCGTCTTTTGACTTTATTTAAAACTGTGTCGCATAGGATTTTGTTTGTACTTAACTTTGTGACGTAACTTTTGGATGAACAATTCTTGTAAACTGGGGAACAATCTTTACTTTTGAAATGAATGCGACATCTTTTGGTCAAACGTTGTTTTAAAGACTTATGACCACGTAACGGGACCTAAGTAGACGGCGCCGTCAAACATGATTTGGTCGGGTCGCTACAGATGGTATCAGAGCCTTGGTTGTAGGGATTTAGAGTTCATTGGTGTCGACCCCGAGTCATAGGGTACATTGGTGAGTCTAGACTACAACCGGCATATAGACTTGAAGTAGGAATTACTTGACTACTTGTGCATTTATACTCGAACGCTTCTACTCATATCTACTCTTAGTTCATCTTAATCTCACGTTGTTTAATTTGATTGGCACGCCACCTTGACTATATGAAATGATGTCGAATGCACATATGAATCAGGGTAATATAATTTCCGGGATTATATTACGGTGACTCATATGAACGTTCCGACATTATGACATAAAGAATTTAAGGCGAGTCGAGGAAAAACTTCTCTTTATGTTTATTCTATATCACGATTAGTATTATTGAGAATACTAATCAATGATATTCTTGTGTCTTGAAGGAACAATGGCTCCTCGTCGTGTACGCCGCAATGAAACTCCCGAACAAGCTCTCGAACGGATGATAGCCACCGCCGTAGATGCGGCCATGGCCGGTCACTCATCCAACAACAACAATAATAACAACAACCACAACAACAACAACAATGGAACCGGTAACTCAAACGAGGGATGCTCCTATAAAGCTTTCATGGGGTGCAAACCTCACACTTTCGATGGAACCGGGGGACCGGTCGTGCTCACCCGATGGTTTGAGCAAACGGAAGCCGTCTTTAGCATAAGCGGTTGTCGGGACCAAGACAAGGTCAAATACTCCACTCACACCTTCACCGGTGTCGCTCTTACATGGTGGAATACTTATGTACAATCGGTGGGTACCGATGAAGCTCACGCCCTCTCTTGGGCCGACTTGAGGGAAAAGATGATTGTCGAATATTTCCCTCGTGAAGAAACCCGAAGGCTCGAACAAGAGCTAAGAACTTTAAAGGCGATCGGAAATGATCTCAAGGCTTATAATCAACGATTTTCCGAACTAGCCTTGATGTGCCCAAATCTTGTGAACCCCGAAGCTTTAAGGGTTGAACTTTACATGGATGGTCTTCCAAAGAGCATCAAACACGGAGTAATGTCATCCAAACCCCCTAATCATCAAGAAGCTTTGAACATGGCCAGCAAATTGATAGAAACGGTTGACGAAATCGTAGTTCAGGCACCTAAGGTCGAGGATAAATCGAGCGGCAACAAAAGAAAGTGGGAACCCTCCCAATCAAGCAACAACAACTTTGCCAAGAAATCTTTCACCTCCGACGGCAAGAAGGGTTATGCCGGAATTCTACCTCTTTGCAACAAATGCAACAAACATCACTTTGGCGAATGTAGTAAGCTAATTTGCCATCGGTGCCAAGGAATTGGTCATAAGGCCAACGATTGTAAAAGTGCCACTCCCGTCGCTCGAAAGTGGCCCAATGCACCAAAGACGGGCACTTGTTACGAATGTGGCCAAACGGGTCATTATAGAAATGCATGCCCAAAGAAGAAAGATAACCCCAACACGCGCGGCCGAGCTTTCAACATCAACACCGAGGAAGCCCGGGATGACACTGAACTAGTCACGGGTACGTTTCTTCTCAACAATTCTTATGTCTCTTGCTTATTCGATTCGGGTGCCGATAAATGCTTTGTATCCAAGACTTTGACTCATTCTTTTAGCACTCCACCTCTTCCATTAGATACCACTTATACCATTGAAGTGGCTAACGGGAAACTATTAAGTGCCGACACATATTACCGGGGGTGTACGATAAACATTTTGGGTAAAGAATTTGAAATTGACTTGATACCCATAGAACTAGGAAGCTTTGATGTAATAATCGGTATGAATTGGTTAGTCAAAAGGAAATCTCACATCCTTTGTGATCTTAACGCAATCCAAATTCCTACCGAGAATGGTGAACCTTTGATTGTTTATGGCGATAAGAGTTGCACCAGACTCAACCTCGTTTCGTGCCTTAAAGTTAGAAAACTACTCCGTAAGGGTTGTTTTGCGATCCTTGCCCACGTTAAGAAAGTCGAGTCCGATGATAAGCATATCGATGATGTGCCAATTGTTAGTGACTTTTCCGATGTATTTCCCGACGAATTGCCGGGTCTTCCACCTCATCGACCGGTAGAATTCCAAATCGATCTTATCCCGGGAGCCGCACCCGTAGCACGTGCACCATATAGACTCGCTCCATCCGAAATGCAAGAATTGCAAAGTCAAATCCAAGAACTACTTGATCGTGGTTTTATCCAACCTAGCCATTCACCTTGGGGCGCTCCGATTTTGTTTGTTAAAAAGAAAGACGGATCCCTACGAATGTGCATTGATTATCGTGAACTAAATAAATTGACGGTTAAGAACCGATATCCTCTTCCTCGCATCGATGACCTCTTTGATCAACTACAAGGGTCTTGTGTATATTCGAAAATCGATCTCCGCTCGGGTTATCATCAATTAAGGGTTAAGGGGGAAGATGTCTCCAAAACCGCTTTCCGGACTCGTTATGGTAGTTATGAATTCCTTGTCATGCCATTTGGTCTCACTAACGCACCGGCGGTGTTCATGGATCTTATGAACCGCGTGTGCAAACCGTATCTTGACAAATTCGTTATTGTGTTCATCGATGACATATTGATCTATTCTAAAAATGAAGAAGAGCACGAACAACATCTCCGACTTGTGCTTGAACTCTTGAGACAAGAACGACTTTATGCCAAATTCTCCAAGTGTGAATTTTGGTTGAAGGAAGTTCAATTTCTTGGTCATGTTGTAAGTGATCAAGGTATTAAAGTCGATCCCACGAAAATCGAAGCCATTAGTAAATGGGAGACTCCTACTACTCCTACTCACATTCGTCAATTCTTGGGTCTCGCCGGGTACTATCGTAGATTCATCGAAAACTTCTCTTTGGTTGCACGTCCTCTAACCGCATTAACTCACAAGGGAAAGAAATTCATTTGGGCGACCGAACATGAATCCGCATTCCAAATCTTGAAGACAAAGCTTACCACCGCTCCTATCTTGTCACTTCCCGAAGGCAACGATGATTTTGTTGTGTATTGCGACGCCTTGAAACATGGTTTTGGGTGTGTGTTGATGCAACGAACGAAAGTCATTTCTTATGCTTCTCGACAACTCAAAATTCATGAACGAAACTACACGACACATGATCTCGAACTCGGAGCCGTTGTCTTTGCACTTAAAATGTGGAGACACTATCTTTATGGAACCAAGAGTACTATCTTTACCGATCACAAAAGTCTCCAACACATCTTCGATCAAAAGCAACTAAACATGAGACAACGAAGGTGGATTGAAACCTTAAACGATTACGATTGCGAACTTCGTTACCATCCCGGGAAGGCAAACGTAGTAGCCGATGCCTTAAGTCGAAAAGAAAGAGCGGTGCCTCTTCGTGTCCGAGCTTTAAACATCACCATTCACAGCAACCTCAATAGTCAAATTCGTGTAGCCCAAGATGAGGCCCTCAAGGATGAAAACCTTTCGCACGAGCTCTTGAACATTCTCGTCTCTCGATTCGAAATTAGGGAGACCGGACTCCGATATTTCGCTGGAAGGATTTGGGTGCCTAGTTATGGGGACCTACGAAGCCTTATTTTAGATGAAGCCCATAAGTCACGATACTCGATTCACCCCGGTGCCAATAAGATGTACCACGACCTTAAACAACTATATTGGTGGCCGAACATCAAAAGGGACGTAGCTACTTATGTTTCCAAGTGTTTGACATGTTCCAAAGTCAAAGCCGAACACCAAAGACCGTCCGGACTACTTCAACAACTCGAGATCCCGCAATGGAAGTGGGAAAGAATAACGATGGATTTTATCACCAAAATACCAAAAACGACGGGCGGTTATGATACCATTTGGGTTATTGTTGACCGTCTCACCAAATCCGCACACTTCCTTGCCATGAAAGAAACGGACAAAATGGAGAAACTTGCACAACTTTACATTAAGGAGATCGTAGCCCGACACGGTGTACCTTTATCGATTATCTCCGACCGAGATGGCCGTTTCGTTTCTAGATTTTGGCGTACATTGCAAGAAGCGTTGGGAACGCGTTTAGACATGAGCACCGCATATCATCCTCAAACCGATGGACAAAGCGAACGTACAATTCAAACCTTGGAAGACATGTTACGAGCTTGCGTGGTTGATTTCAGAAAAGCTTGGGACAAGCACTTACCTCTCGCCGAGTTCTCTTATAACAATAGTTATCACGCGAGTATTAAAGCCGCACCTTTTGAAGCTCTATATGGCCGAAAATGTCGTTCACCTCTTTGTTGGGCCGAGGTAGGCGACGTGCAAATCACCGGACCCGAACTCATTCACGAAACCACCGAGAAGATCGTACAAATCCGAGATAGGCTTCGGACGGCCCGGAGTCGTCAAAAGAGTTATACCGACAAACGACGCAACGACCACGAATTTCAAGTCGGTGACCGAGTAATGTTAAAAGTCGCACCTTGGAAGGGTGTAATCCGTTTTGGGAAATGCGGGAAGCTAAATCCGCGGTATATTGGTCCTTTCGAAATCTTGGAGCGTATTGGAACCGTTGCTTACCGTTTAGATCTTCCGCCTCAACTGAGTTCCGTTCATCCTACCTTCCATGTATCTAACTTGAAAAAGTGTCTTGCCGAACCCGATATCGTCATTCCTCTCGAGGAACTTACTATTGATGACAAACTTCATTTTGTGGAGGAACCGGTTGAAATTGTGGACACCTCCGTCAAGACATTGAAACAAAGCCGAATCCCAATTGTCAAGGTTCGTTGGAATGCCAAAAGAGGACCCGAGTTTACTTGGGAAAGACAAGATCAAATGCAAAGGAAGTATCCTCATCTATTCGTGAATTCAGAAACGCAAGATCTCGAGGAAGAAACAACGACTACTACGCCTACTTAAATTTCGGGACGAAATTTCTTTTAAGGAGTAGGTAATGTAACATCCCGCCTTTTTTCGTCTACTTTTCCGTTATACTAATTTAAACTCCGTTATATGTTTATAACATCTTCCGTTGATACGCGTTTTAAATTATCTCGTTTAGGTAATTCACGCACCCGAACGAAAGTTGAGGGACTAAACTTGACAAGGGATCAAACCCTTGACTAGGTCAAAGGGTCAAACCCCTTTCACTCATTCATTATCATCTCCATCTCTCTCTCTTTCTCTCTATCAAGAACACACACACCATTTCCAAATTCATTCAATCATCATCTAAATCCGATCTAGGAGGCTTACAACAAAATAAATTACATATTCGTGATCCTCTCTTCATCCTCTTCATTTTGGTACCAACTTCATCTCGTTTGGGTAACATTTCTAAAATTCTAGATTTCTCTAAATTCGTGTTTTTGACTTGAAATGGTGTTAGTTAGTTAGTGTCTATGGCTCATTGTGATGTCGTGTATGTAATTTGTATGCTCGATCTCGTTGTTTTAGTATAACTAGCATGAACTTGAATTTTGGTGTGTTGTTCTTGAATTTTGGATGATCATATGTTGTTAGATGTTAAAAGTTCATGTTTTAATTGTGTTCCTAGTATCACTAGCTTCAAATTGATGTGTAGGTTGCTTGAGAAAACTCCATAAACTTGATTAGTGATTTTTGGTGGAATTGAGCTAGGGTTTAATGAACTTGAAATGATTATTTGATGCATTGATTGCCATGATTTGTTGTTAGTAAGTTGTTAGTTGTATTGTATGCTCAATTACCTACAAAATGGCATGTCATATGTATGCATTGAATGCCTAAATCATTAAATATGCATTGGTGAGTTTGAAGCATTAATGTGTGCATTGAATGATCACTTGGTTTGAAAACTCGGTTGTTACAAATGAGATTTTTGATTGATGAATTGTGTTTAGTTGCATTCTACGTCAAAAGAGCTTTCCAACGATATAAGGTGCGAGTCCTAAGTGTTAGCGGTTTGTGTTTTATGCACAAAAAGGTTTTGGATTGAGACTTGAACATTTGGGACTGGCCAGGCACCAGCACCCGGCCTTTGCCGCGGCGCGACCCTTTCATGTCGCGGCGCGACATATAAGGGGGTCAGGTTCTGACCTCCATGTCCAAAATACGAAAAATGTTTGGCATACTACGGACCTCCGATTCACATGAGACTTGTTCTAACATGCTTATATATGAATAAAAACCTCAGAAAAATAGTTCGGAACCCTACCCGAACGTGTTGACTTTCGTTGACTTTGACCGACCAAAGTTTGACTTTTAATCAAACTTAACCAAATATTTGTGCAATCGTTCTAACATGTTTTTATACTTGTACCTTGCATGAAACATGACAATTTGATTCACATGCTATTATGATCAAGTCTTAACGAGCCATAGGACTAATTGAACATCTTTGACCTATCGTGTTTACCGTTATTGATACAACCTATTGTTTAGGTCAAGACTAGCATTGTTCTTTGCACACGTTTACTTGTTGAAGTACTTTACTACTCGTGCACTCAAGGTGAGATCATAGTCCCACTTTTACTCTTTTTGAACTTACATTTGGGATGAGAAAACATAAACTTTTCTTTACTAAGTGAACACAAGTACAGGAAAACAAACATTCTACATACGAGTTTAGAACAAAAATCCTCAATTCGATTAGCATTAGTTACACTTGCCGGGTGTAAGCGAGAACTTATGTTGTATGGATCCATATGGGTTTGACAAACCCTCATTCAAACGGTTCGCTACCGTTTACGAATGAAATATATTTTCGAGAAACAGTGTATGTTCTAGCACTAAGTGATGGGGTTCAATGGAAGGAATGTTAAGCATTGATAATTGGGTGCTCGTGAAACAAACTTTTGGAATGTATTACTATTAATTCATTGATGCAAATCTTGTGGTTCACTTGTACTTACTTACTTAAACCTATGATTTCACCAACGTTTTCGTTGACAGATTTCTATGTTTTTCTCAGGTCCTTGAACGATACATGATACATGCTTCCGCTCATTATTTTGATACTTGCATTGGATGTCGAGTATATATGCATACATGGAGCGTCTTTTGACTTTATTTAAAACTGTGTCGCATAGGATTTTGTTTGTACTTAACTTTGTGACGTAACTTTTGGATGAACAATTCTTGTAAACTGGGGAACAATCTTTACTTTTGAAATGAATGCGACATCTTTTGGTCAAACGTTGTTTTAAAGACTTATGACCACGTAACGGGACCTAAGTAGACGGCGCCGTCAAACATGATTTGGTCGGGTCGCTACAGCACTTCGTGCTGATAACGTGTTATAATTCAGTAGGCTTATAACTACCTTTAGTGGTTTGGTTCATGTTATAATTCAGTAGGCTTATAACTACCTTTAGTGGTTTGGTTCGTGTTATAATTCAGTAGGCTTATAATAAACTTTAAAATAAGAAAGAGTAAAAGAATGGTGATATATGAAATATATTCTATGTGTGCATCTTATGAAAATCACATCCTTTAGTATTTATAATACAATAATTTACTGTGTAGTTAGGTAGAATAATAATACATCCATGAATTTGAGCAGCCATATTTAACTTTATTATAAAGTGGTTGTCGTCCACCTATGACTTAAAACAGATATACATTTATTATTATTATTATTATTATTATTATTATTATTATTATTATTATTATTATTATTATTATTATTATTATTATTATTATTATTATTATTATTATTATTATTAATATTATTATTATTATTATTATATTATCATTCTGAATAAAATACGCAATATAGTGATTGTTAAATTCACATGATATCATCTTGAGCTTTTAAGAAATTAGTAAGTTAAGAAAATTAAATTGCATTATAAAATTGAGACTCACGTTGAAGCTTTTCAAACAGTTAAAAAAAAATCTACTTTTGACCCTAACCTAACTTCAAGCTTATAGAGAACCTCATTGAAAAGATGTGGGCCAATTTGTCCTTCGTGACGAAGATTCTGATCGAGGTTGGGCGTGAGAAAGAGGTTGTTTCGAGGATTTGGAGGGTTCTTTTTTTAGTAGGGTTCTGCCCTTTGCTTGCGAAAGGAAAACTTGTGGTTCTTCGAAGGGTCATTCGGTGGTTGGTCCGAATCTTATTCGTATTTTCTCGCACGGGTAAGGCTATAAGTTTTGAAAAATTAGAACATAAATTGCTAAAGCCGGGTTCGAAAGAGAAGAAAGCTTCAATGGCCACAGAGAAATTGGAAGCTTCTTGAATGGTTGTTATGTTCGGGTTGTTTAGGCTCCACTTAGAATCTTGTTTATAGATTTGGTCGTTCTCTTGTCGTGAGGCTTGTCGGGACCTTTGTTTGATGTGTATTTTTTTTTTGTTAGATGCTTTCATCTTTGATGAAAGTTCCTCCGTTTATATAAGTTTTTGTTTTTCGAAAATAAAAACAGTCAATGCTGACCAAAGATTGGGGTAGGAGTTGGTTTGGTGTATCCATGTGGGCTCCATAAATATGTTGGTATGTATATGTACCTTGTAATGTTAAGCATCGTTATTCATGATTCGGACCGATAAGTCTTCTTAAAACCTAATTTTCTCTTATAAACCTAATTTTCTCTTATAAACTTTGTTCATCTTTCAACCCCATTCAATCGGCAGCAATGTACATTACTACTTTCACAAGATCTTCATATCGATTAGGGTTATATTTGAGAGTTAAGCTGCTAATTCACTCGAATCTTCAAGGATCTCACACTCAAGCATCTAGACGCAAGTATACGCCGTTAGAAACGATTAGTGAGCTCCAACAAGACCCGACAACCCCCTGGTTATCAACCCACAAGACAATAACTGAATATATAAAGTGAACACAAAGATACTAGCAAGAACGTAAAAACACGAGAATATAACATGGTTATATGCAATTAATAAGATTGCTTTAATCCATGGCCAACCAAGGAGTATTCTTTATTAAATTTCATAGGTACATCACAAGTTACATATAGGGGTGTTTTTAGTACAATACGATAACAAATTCGAAGCAAACGCGAACTCCTAATTCAAATCCGACTTCAGTCGACATAATCTCGTGATTACCATTCAAAATTTCTCGGTCGCGAGCTGGCATGCTCCAGCTGACCTGTTTTCTGCCAAAATTTCGTTGGCGCGAGAATCATCTCCCGATCGCGAAACTTCAAAACTTGCATCACTTTCCCTTTTGTGTTTTAACTCGACTGTGCACCTCAACAAATTCCCAATCGAAAGAGACTTGAAAAAGACGCATCTTCAACATGATTACTCCCACAGTAGCACATGACCTGCTGATTTCAACTCCATCTAATACCGCCGGGTTAGACACCCGAATCACGCCGCATTTCGCTCGTTAACCCAAGAGAAAATGAAGTCTTTTGACACCAAATAATACTGCTGAGCTATAATCCGATTTATGCTACTAACTTGGGATCAATAACCTCTCTTTGGATACGTATAACACCCCGCCAAAATACCATCTGACGGCGTGTTAATTCCGGTCCCACAGTTAACAGTTACGCCCTCTATATGAGACGTTTAAAGCAATCGCATTTAATTTTATTTAAAAATATTAACTTTCAAAAACATAAGTCAATAATCCCAAAATAGAAACACTGTTGTGATCGTAACCACAAGCCAACAATATTTAAACAGTATAAAAGTTTTAAATGCAAAGGTAAATAATGTTCTTTAAAATCAAATGTTGACTCCACGGCCAGTCATGCAATAAACACAGCGGAAGCATACCTCTTAAGGACCTGAGAATAACAACACGTAAAAACAGGTCAACAAATAATATTGGTGAATCTACATGTTTAAAATAATGTAACAGTATCTGAAAAACAGTTATCAGAAAAATAGTTTGATTTCCTTGACCACGAGATTCTATCGCTTGCATAAACCGAGCACCTGAATACTAGCATTAACCCGAGTATAGAAACCACTACACCCGACCTTACCTCATAAAATGTTATACACTTGTTCAAATGTATTTAATGTTCAAAATTAATGCACCACTGCTTTTATAGTGGGTGAGGTTGTCAACCTAATGGATCCGTCCATCTAAATTGTGTTAACACCGATGGTATTAAAAGTATTCAAGCTAGAGGCTTTTTGAACAAACTCATTATGCATATAACAGCGTGTATTCTCATCCCTAAAAACATGTAAAAAATGGGACTGTAGACTCACCTTTGAATAAGCTCGGAATGAAAGACAAATGACTTGTACGGTTTAGACCCGAGTAATGTAACCTAAGTATGTTGGTCAATATATGTACCTTAAATAAGTGTGGTTTCATAGTGTACGTTGTCTTATTGCTCGACTCGACGCGTTTCAAAGTAAAAGTCAACTATATCATGCAAGTCAAACAAAGTCAACCAAAGTCAAACCGAAAGTCAAACTAGGTCAAAGTAGTCAACTGAAGTCAACATTAGTAGGTTCATGTCAAATATTGGTCAATAAGTCAAACCTAAGTCAAACAATACGTTTTAGGTCATGAATGATCATTTTCACAGCTTCAGTTTATCGTCATGCACAAAATTTATGAACACGTAGCATACTTAGCACATTATCTCATAGTAAAAAATTCACATAAACATGAAAAACTCTAGATCATAATTACACTTAAAATCAATTCCAAAAAGTCCGGCCAGGGACTCATACGACAATTAAAAGTTAGGAATCATAAGGGATACATTTGGGGTTTGCCAAGTCAGTTTCTAACCACGCACTGATTTCATTTTGGCTATATCAGGAGTTAGGTACATGAAATCGATACAAGACCAGTGGTCATAGTTCAAGGACAAATAAAAGTAACACATATAAAAAATCTAGCCACTTTTGTTTAGCCAATTTATACAGTTTATTCGTGCAAGTTGATCATTCAGTTTTCAGCTCAAATCAGAATTCACATAAAGTATGGCTCTATTGTGCCCAATGAATAAGGTTTCAGAGATTGACATAAACTAAAAATATGTCACATATCATGTAAAGTTTCATTTTCCAGAAGCATACATGCTCAAACAATATACAAAATTCACAAAGTACAAAAACGTGTTCAATTTACAGATTCAATTCCCATTTAGTTAGTCACATTCGCATACGATTATCCGAAGATCTAGATACAATTAGCCTATGATATCCACATGAAAGATGAAGTAATTTTTGTCTACTTTTCAAATATTCAAAGCTTTAATCACAGAAGTTAACACATTTTATCATACAAGGTTATTTTCATGCAAGTGCTGTATAAAACTACATTTACACTAATTCTAGCATATCTCGGGCTATACATAAGCAAACGACATGTTATCCTAGTCTATCTTGAGTATTTTTAAATTATATTTCCAGTGGTATAAGTCACACATGCCAATTCATTTTCTATCAATACCAGATTTCTGATCAAGCAACAAAAACACAACGATAATTCAAATCGACATAACTTAATCATACGGAAACGAAATCAAGCGAATCCAAAGCCTAAACTCAATAGTTTTTCGCAAGGAATCTGATTATAACATAATAATTAACATTTAAAAACTTAATTTTTATGATCAAACAAATACAAATTCGTTTTTAAACCCTAGCGCATCAAACAATCAAAATAACGATTACAATTAACACGTACGCGTATAGACTTGAGCAATTGACAACATAACTATGAAACTTTAATAAAATTCAGATTTTAAGAATTAGGGTTTATACAATTATACCTTTGATTGCGAAAAGAATTATATCAACGCGTAGAGGATAACGCTAATTACAACGTTTGTTCTTGAGGTTTAATCAAAAATTGAGTTTGAGTGTGTGTGCGTGTGTGTGTTGGGCAACGACCAAGAGGGAGGGAGAAGAAGAGATTGACCAAAAAAAAATAAATAGGGAAGATTATGCAGTTTAGGTTTAATACATACTATTTATATTAAGCCCTAAAATAGATAAATACACATAAGTCCCTCAACTAATCCAACATTTAACAAAATATAACAACCCTCATTTTTCCTTCGGAAATGCCCTAGAGTTCATTGTTTGATTGTATTTTATAATTAGGGTTGTTATCCGAATATAATAAATAAAGTAATTAATACTAAAACCCTACTATAATTTAAAACCCTAAACCTAACCCTATGCATTAAACGCTAAACCCTAATACCATTTAATATTACATATGAAATCCTAACCCTAATACTAAATAAATAAAATAAACAATATGTCATAAATTAAATGTGACATTTGTATGAATTAAAAATTTATAAGAACTAATATGAACTTAGTAAAATTTATAAAAGTTAGGGTCTAATAAATAAATAAAATGTAATTAAATAAATGTAACCCTAATATTAATAATAATAATAATAATAATAATAATAATAATAATAATAATAATAATAATAATAATAAATATATAAAATACATAAATAAACAAATGCCGTGTAAAAAAAATGATATAAATAATATGTATAGATTTTGGGTCGGTTTACTAGAAAAAAAAGGGGAAGAACTTGGTCATCAAGCAACACTAATCCTAGGATGATTAGGAAATCAAAACTATAAATACCTCAAGTTTTTCCATAAAATCACCACAAAAGTCCTTGCAACTAGTCGACCAATTATTCTACAGTTTCTCTCCTGCTTTCCTCTTTTTAGTCGATTAAAACAAGCCACCAAAAAGCTGCTGCAAGTCGACACAAAGCAGCCCTTTAAACCCTCCTGTGCATCGACTAAAACAACCTACACAACCCTCTCCTATGTTATCGCCTGAAAACCCTCCAAAATACCACCTGCAAATCGACATATTCAGCTCCCCTAAATCACCATTCTAGTCGACTTCCAAGTCCCAAAACAGCCCTCAAAACCCGCCATCAAACTTCAGTTCACTGTAGCCTTCGGCAGTCCAAAATAGCCTGCATCAACAGCCCCTTTTCGCCACCTAGCTGCTGCTGTTCAAGTTTCTGTTTTCGCTACACAAAACCCCACGAATCCTGCTGTAATCGACAACCATAGCAGCCTGAATTCTTGATGTTTTCAGTTGATTAAAACTCACCAAATAACCTGCTGTTAGCCCTTCTGTTCCTTCTGTGTTTGTCGAACAAAGACTAGCTAAGAAATCCTTGATAGAGTCGTGTGTTCCTGCTTGTTCTTGCGTGACAAAAACTGACCCACAACCCACTATTAGTTCGTGGTTTTGCTGCTATTTTTCTGTCAAGCAAACAGACCCAAAGAAACACTCTTTTGGGTCGTGTTGCTGCTGCTGTTTTCTGTCTCCTGTTTCGCAAATCATCATCATTAATCCTTGATCTTAAACCCTAAGGTATAACTAGTAAATCCTAGCTTAATCATGCATTTAAATTTATTACTTTTAAGATATTCATATAAGTATTATATCAAGTATGAATTATGATTAGGATTAGTGTTAATAGTTTGAAAGTGGATTAGTAAAAGAATAATGATAATAACACACATGCATGCATGCATACGTATGTGTGTACATGTATCCATTGTATGTGTATATATGTATGTATATGTACGTGTGTATGTATGTATGAAGGTGTATCATGTAAGTTATAAAGTTAGTAAATAGTAAGAAAAAGTAATATATATATATATATATATATATATATATCATCTTACACTTATATATATGTAACACATACACCTAATATATATATCATATAGTATTGAACGTATACATGTATGATAATGAATAAAGAATATATATGTATGTATCACATAGGCATAATTATATAATGATAAGTTACATAATAGTTGAATAATTAAAGACTAATAATACTATTATTACTATAACCTATACACTTAACTATATAGTAACACTTAATTACACTAAGTATATTATCACTTATATAAACATAACTTTTTTCGAAAACGGTCACTGTTAATATAGTTTGCTATATTAATAAACAAACTTTATGTCTATTAGAAATTAACTAATCGAACATAATATCTCTAGGTTGAGATCTCCGTGTTCAACCCTCCGATCATATAACTTGCGTGGAATATCTATCTGCTATTAAGGTGAACTTCATTGCCCATCTTTTTACTATTTCTTAACTGTTTTATAACTTTGGGGTGAGACACATGCTTGCTTTTAAACTGTTTTACGCTTAGACACAAGTACTCAAACTTTATTTTGATAAGTTCAAACTGTTTGCTAACATTCTTTGATTCATGCTTAATCCCTACCATGATATCGTTAATTACTGGAATTTGGTAAGCTTAGTTATTGTGATAGCGCTATTGAGGGTGACGTCTCTATCCGGATGACCGCTGGTCAATGGATACATAATAACGATGAATGACATGAACGTGATGTGTTTAGGGTAACTAATGGTTAGTATCGATATCATATACACCAGCACTACTACCGAACTGATTAAACCGCTTATTTAAATCTTGTGGTCTAAAAACTTGTTATGATTATTAAACCTATGTTGTTCACTCAACCTTTTTGGTTGACACTTTAAGCATGTTTTGTCTCAGGTACTTAGATATATTGCTTCCGCTGTAGAACTCTGCTGTTACTTATAAGTCAAGCCGAGCACTGGGACCAGAGATAACATCCACGTCAATGGCGATTTTGGTGGGGTGTTACAGTTGGTATCAGAGCTCTGGTTATAGGAACTAGGTTACATTATTGTGACTAACATGAATAGTTAGGATGCATTAGTGAGTCTAGTCTATAACCGAGTTGTTCATTTGCATTGATTATTTGCATTACATTCTAGATTATGCGCATTAAGTTCACTTATATTTGTTATGCCTAGAACTTCAATACCATTCAAAATCTTTAGAAACACTTTGCTATAGGAACTATACTTACACGTCTGACTCTTAGAATAAGAGCTATGACTTACTTGTATTCCAACAATAGAATGCCACCATACCTATCTCATTATGTAATTTAGGAGAGCCAAGGCTTGTTATAGAGAACCAGGATTGCATTCTATATGTGCCTTATGTGGGTGCCTTAGCAATCTTTAGGTCTATAACCTTTCCTGCACTTGCCTTAGTTTTAAGTGCTTTCCTATAATCTTTATACCTACCAATCCATCTTACTACATGCTTTTACCTCTTCTGACATTATGTATCCTTTCCTAAGGATGTCAAGCCAAAACCCTATCATCTTGCATGATCCCGACTCTGAAGGATCAACTGATATATGATTGTTATCATATCCAAACATACCCTATGACCTGATTTCTCCATTGTGATTCAAAGTATTCTTTGAAGGGATGTCACTCATGACTCAACATTCCCACGTCAACTATCTAAGTTTGATCACGTGTCCTGACCTTATGGAGTGACCTTGGAATGGAAATATGAATTAGTGAAATATAATGACGCTTGACCGACGTGATTATATTATGGTAATTCATATAGAAATTCCAATATCATGACATATGGAATAGAAAGTGAATCAAAAAAAAAAAAAAAAATTCCCAAGCCATTCATGTTATTACATGAAGGTTAATCAACATCTGATTTATAGATATACGAGTAGCTCGTTTCAACCAAACTATCTATCTCATACCCATGAGTAGATTAACAAATTCTCCTACGCCATAAAAGTTGTAAAGCTTGGCATTATTTCTTTCTTAAACAACTTATCTCTTTGACGCTTAATTATCACATCCCCGTTGGAAGGAAGGATGCATGTTCTTAAGTGATTTGAAGTGACACCCCCGAAACTTCATCGAAGCATGCCTCCCGTTATCTGCAATTACGCTCCTAGTGTAGATTTTCATTAACCCATTAGGAAACCCGTCGAAGATAAGCGACAACCACTCGCAAGATTTTCATTTGAATATTCAAACGAAGATATTATAAACACCACATTCACTATCACATTCTCATACTCTACCATTCATATCTCACTTGTCAGCAACAGCTTCACACATGAACATTTTGAACTCCAAGAATATATGTCCTAATAATAGTCAACAACCGTATTTAAATAAAATAGATTTCATTACCTCGCAACATTGTTGCTTAAAATAACCCAAAATTTTCAAAATTCCTTCACCCGATCTTTATCGATCTTTTTCCAACTCGTAACCTCCAAAATATGAAAATTCTGTCATCCTTGCAAATTTTATAAATCGTATATAATAGAGTAAATAAAACTTACCGTTACTTATTTTTGACTAGTACAAATATAATTATACTCTCACTTTTACAAATCAATTATTTTCAAAAGATATTTTACATAAAATAGTATATGTTATATATAACTCTAGTTTTACTAAGAACTTCATTTCCTTTTTAAATTGTCACCTTAAACGACTTGAATTTCTGTAAAAATTTTCATTACTTGTTTATATAAAATTTTTCGTATTATTCTACACCACGTAGTAATCACAATTCCTCTTGTCCTTCAAAACTTACCATTGAGTTCATCATTCAAAACTCTATGATCTCAGTAACTTTTCCTTTGTAAGGTTGACCGTTGAGGAGATTTTACTTCTGATGTCTCACGGCTAAACCACAGCAACCTCGTAAAACGTCAATTCTATGATTTAATATCTTTTTGGCATAAGAAAGCATTTTTCAGATATTTCCTCACTCGGTGTAAACTATTCTTTATAGCTAACGATTCATATTTCTTTTCGTCCGCACTTAAACTCATAAGTGAATGATAGATCGACTCGCCATCCGAGCGAGAACGTCTATCTCATTAAGAGATCACACATTTTCGTGCGGTTTCCTATCAGAAATATAATTTAAAATCCTCGATATCCTTTCTAAAGGAGTTACCTTAAACGTTTATGACATTTATGTGGTTACTCTAAACATTTCTTCCTTCGTGGGTTGCAACTGGACATTATCCTAGTCAAGTTACGATCCCTGATTTGACATGTAACTGAAATCATGATCACAAAGTTACATTCTACAACGTGCTACCAAAAACTATTTTCAAGGATAAGTTCGCATGTATTATAATATACTGAACGATATCTTTCATTAATTACTCATACCATTCTGAGGGCATTTTAGTAATTATGGCTTGCTTTACATATAAGCCCGATTAGTGACTCCTCAGCTGGAATCTCGTTTCGTCTATTCACATTAGATATTTTTTTGAAAACCAAAGGTATCATGTCTATGGTTATCTTCTGGAATTTGAAGTCGGTAACATATCTAACAAACACAAGCCATGCATCAAACTACATGGCTGTGATCTTCAAGTACTACTCTCTGATTATCTGCCCTAATGGCGACATAAGCGCTCAAGGTTTCAAATAAACTTAGTAATGTTCGTTGCACATTTCAGGTGTCCAACTTACCGAAATGCTTGTACGACTAAAATATCACAATCCCTTTTAAGGAAACCTAGTCAGATGACTCTCATGTTATCCCTTTGAATTACCTCCGCATTGATAATAAAATGCACTTCATAGAAGAACCTGTATAAGTTATGGGTCATAAGATTCAAACGCTTAGTACAGGGCAATATTCCTATTGTTAAAGTCCGTTGGAATTCGCGTAGAGGCCCCGAGTATACCAGGGAACGTGAAGACCAGATGAAGCGGAAATATCCACATCTATTATCAACCGTTGATGCATCCGAGAAGTCTTACTGAAACTTCGGGATGAAGTTTAAATTAACGGGGAGGTACTATAACAACCCTCATTTTTCCTTCAGAAATGCCCTAGAGTTCATTGTTTGATTGTATTTTATAATTAGGGTTGTTATCCGAATATAATAAATAAAGTAATTAATACTAAAACCCTACTATAATTTAAAACCCTAAACCTAACCCTATGCATTAAACGCTAAACCCTAATACCATTTAATATTACATATGAAATCCTAACCCTAATACTAAATAAATAAAATAAACAATATGTCATAAATTAAATGTGACATTTGTATGAATTAAAAATTTATAAGAACTAATATGAACTTAGTAAAATTTATAAAAGTTAGGGTCTAATAAATAAATAAAATGTAATTAAATAAATGTAAACCTAATAATAATAATAATAATAATAATAATAATAATAATAATAATAATAATAATAATAATAATAATAATAATAATAATAATAATAAATATATAAAATACATAAATAAACAAATGCCGTGTAAAAAAAATGATATAAATAATATGTATAGATTTTGGGTCGGTTTACTAGAAAAAAAAGGGGAAGAACTTGGTCATCAAGCAACACTAATCCTAGGATGATTAGGAAATCAAAACTATAAATACCTCAAGTTTTTCCATAAAATCACCACAAAACTCCTTGCAACTAGTCGACCAATTATTCTGCAGTTTCTCTCCTGCTTTCCTCTTTTTATTCGATTAAAACAAGCCACCAAAAAGCTGCTGCAAGTCGACACAAAGCAACCCTTTAAACCCTCCTGCGCATCGACTAAAACAACCTCCACAACCCTCTCCTATGTTGTCGCCTGAAAACCCTCCAAAATACCACCTGCAAATCGACATATTCAGCTCCCCTAAATCACCATTCTAGTCGACTTCCAAGTCCCAAAACTGCCCTCAAAACCCGCCATCAAACTGCAGTTCACTGCAGCCTTCGGCAGTCCAAAATAGCCTGCATCAACAGCCCCTTTTCGTCACCTAGCTGCTGCTGTTCAAGTTTCTGTTTTCGCCACACAAAACCCCACGAATCCTGCTGTAATCGATAACCATAGCAGCCTGAATTCTTGATGTTTTTAGTTGATTAAAACTCACCAAATAACCTGCTGTTAGCCCTCCTATTCCTTCTATGTTTGTCGAACAAAGACTAGCTAAGAAATCCTTGATAGAGTCGTGTTTTCCTGCTTGTTCTTGCATGACAAAAACTGACCCACAACCCACTATTAGTTCGTGGTTTTGCTGCTATTTTTCTGTCAAGCAAACAGACCCAAAGAAACACTCTTTTGGGTCGTGTTGCTGCTGCTGTTTTCTGTCTCCTGTTTCGTAAATCATCATCATTAATCCTTGATCTTAAACCCTAAGGTATAACTAGTAAACCCTAGCTTAATCATGCATTTAAATTTATTACTTTTAAGATATTCATATAAGTATTATATCAAGTATGAATTATGATTAGGATTAGTGTTAATAGTTTGAAAGTGGATTAGTAAAAGAATAATGATAATAACACACATGCATGCATGCATACGTATGTGTGTACATGTATCCATTGTATGTGTATATATGTATGTATATGTACGTGTGTATGTATGTATGAAGGTGTATCATGTAAGTTATAAAGTTAGTAAATAGTAAGAAAAAGTAATAAATATATATATATTTATCATCTTACACTTATATATATGTAACACATACACCTAATATATATATCATATAGTATTGAACGTATACATGTATGATAATGAATAAAGAATATATATGTATGTATCACATAGGCATAATTATATAATGATAAGTTACATAATAGTTGAATAATTAAAGACTAATAATACTATTATCAGTATAACCTATACACTTAACTATATAGTAACACTTAATTACACTAAGTATATTATCACTTATATAAACATAACTTTTCTCGAAAACGGTCACTGTTAATATAGTTTGCTATATTAATAAACAAACTTTATGTCTATTAGACATTAACTAATCGAACATAATATCTCTAGGTTGAGATCTCCGTGTTCAACCCTCCGATCATATAACTTGCGTGGAATATCTATCTGCTATTAAGGTGAACTTCATAGCCCCTCTTTTTACTATTTCTTAACTGTTTTATAACTTTGGGGTGAGACACATGCTTGCTTTTAAACTGTTTTACGCTTAGACACAAGTACTCAAACTTTATTTTGATCAGTTCAAACTGTTTGCTAACATGCTTTGATTCATGCTTAATCCCTACCATGATATCGTTAATTACTGGAATTTGGTAAGCTTAGTTATTGTGATAGCGCTATTGAGGGTGACGTCTCTATTCGGATGACCGCTGGTCAATGGATACATAATAACGATGAATGACACGAACGTGATATGTTTAGGGTAACTAATGGTTAGTATCGATATCATATACACCAGCACTATTACCGAACTGATTAAACCGCTTATTTAAATCTTGTGGTCTAAAAACTTGTTATGATTATTAAACCTATGTTGTTCACTCAACCTTTTTGGTTGACACTTTAAGCATGTTTTGTCTCAGGTACTTAGATATATTGCTTCCGCTGTAGAACTCTGATGTTACTTAGAAGTCAAGCCGAGCACTGGGACCAGAGAAAACATCCACGTCAATGGCGATTTTGGCGGGGTGTTACACAAAATAAAGGGGAGGGGGAGGGGGTCGGCCGAATGGGGCCCTCATGGGGTTCCCGGGCTCTCGTTTTGCAATCTCGTGTAATCGTGGTCCGTTTTAAGTGCCGTTTAGTCATACCGAAGGCCCGTAACGCTAACCCGATCGTTAAACGCAACCAATTGTCTAATTTATTAAAAACCCAATAAATTAAATATTTTAAAAAGTTAATAATTAATAAAATTAATTATTAAAATAAACCTGAGCGTTTCGTTGCTCAAAAAGCTTTTATCAAAATTGTATAGTTTTTATCGTATTTCATTATCCGAAATATTTATTTGAATTAATATCAACCCATATAAATTATTAAAACCCTTCGAAGATCAAGTACGCATTTAATACACGTAAACGCATAAAAGTTAAATAATCGCCGTTAAATAAACTAACGGAAGGTTAACGAAAGTAACGGAAAAATCAGGGTTGTTACATTACCCACCTGTTATTGAAAATTTCGTCCCGAAATTTTAGTGATCGTCCGCTGAAGTGGTTTCCTCGGGAAACAATTGCGGATACTTCAGCCTCATCTGGTCTTCACGCTCCCACGTGAACTTTGGTCCTCTTCTCGCGTTCCACCGAAGTTTAACGATAGGAATTCTGCTTTGCTTCAACTGCTTGACCTCACAGCCCAAGATTTCAACAGGTTCCTCAATGAAATGAAGTTTTTCGTCGATACGTAGTTCCTCTAGGGGAATAATCAAATTATCATCGGCTAGGCACTTCTTTAGATTGGATACATGGAAAACGTCATGAATACCGCTGAGTGCTTGTGGCAGTTCCAACCTGTAAGCTACTGGTCCAACTCTTTCAGTTATCTCAAATGGTCCAACACAGCGAGGACTCAGTTTACCTCGTTTGCCAAATCGTACAACACCCTTCCAAGGTGATACCTTAAGCATAACCTTGTCACCAACTTGGAACTCTATGTCTTTCCGTCTAACATCGATGTAACTCTTTTGACGACTTCGAGCTGTCCACAGTCGTTCCTGAATCTGTAGAACTTTCTCAGTTGTCTCCTGAATAATCTCAGGACCTGTCAACTGACTATCTCCCAACTCGCTCCAACAAACGGGAGATTTACACTTCCTTCCATACAATGCCTCGAAAGGTGCAGCTTTAATACTCGCATGGTAGCTGTTATTGTATGAGAACTCAGCTAGTGGTAAATACTTATCCCATCCATTTCCGAAATCAATGACACACGCTCTCAACATGTCCTCAAAAGTTTGAATAGTTCGTTCGCTCTGGCAATCCGTCTGGGGGTGATATGCTGTACTCATATCTAAAAGGGTCCCCATTGCTTTCTGTAACGATTGCCAAAACCTAGAAGTAAATCTGCTATCGCGGTCGGATATAATGGATATAGGCACTCCATGCCTAGAGACGACTTCCTTAATGTAGATCTGAGCCAACTTCTCCATTTTATCAGTTTCCCTTATCGGTAAGAAGTGTGCGGACTTAGTGAGACGATCCACGATAACCCAAATGGTATCGTGACCTCCCGCCATTCTCGGCAGTTTCGTAATGAAGTCCATGGAAATACCTTCCCACTTCCACTGGGGAATCTCTGGTTGAATCAGTAATCCTGATGGCTTCTGATGCACAGCCTTGACTTTAGTGCAAGTCAAGCACTTCCCGACATAAGTGGCAATGTCAGCTTTCAGGTTCGACCACCAATAGAATGCCTTTAAATCCTGGTACATTTTATCTGATCCCGGATGAATTGAGTATCTCGACTTGTGTGCTTCCTCCAACACTAGTTCTCTCAATCCACCAAAATTTGGTACCTAAATTTGGTTTGCAAAGTACCGTGTTCCATCCTCCTTGATGTCAAACTTCTTATCCATCCCTTTGAGAAATTCAACATCAACATTCTCCTGTTTCATGCCTTCTTGTTGTGCTTCGCGGATTTGTGATGTGAGATTCGTACGGACAACTATGTTAAGCGCTTTAACCCTAAGAGGTTTTTCTCGCTCCTTTCTCCTCAAGGCATCTGCCACAACATTCGCCTTGCCCGGATGGTATTGGAGTTCGCAGTTATAATCGTTAAGTAGTTCCATCTAATGTCGTTGTCTCATGTTGAGCTGTTTCTGATCGAATATGTTCTGTAAACTCTTATGATCGGTGAAGATAGTGAACTTGGTTCCAAATAGGTAGTGTCTCCACATTTTAAGTGCAAAGACAACAGCTCCTAACTCAAGGTCATGCGTAGTGTAGTTCTACTCGTGAATCTTTAACTGACGCGATCCATAAGTAATAACTTTGTTTCGTTGCATAAGCACGCAACCCATTCCTTGACGTGAGGCGTCACAATAAACCACAAAATCTTCACTTCCCTCGGGTAGAGACAATACTGGTGCAGTTGTTAACTTCTCTTTCAATAACTTAAAGGCAGTCTCTTACGGTTCTGACCACTCAAACTTCTTGCCCCTATGAGTCAACGCGGTTAATGGTCGGGAAATCTTAGAGAATCCTTCAATGAATCTCCGGTAGTAACCAGCTAGACCTAAAAATTGCCTAATCTGCGTTGGCGTCTTTGGAGTTTCCCAATTCTTAACCGACTCAATCTTTGCTGGATCGACCTGTATTCCACTGGCCCCTACAACATGGCCAAGAAATTGTACCTCTGGTAACCAAAAGTCACACTTAGAGAACTTTATATACAACTGCTCTTCTCTAAGCATAGTCAATATCGAGCGTAGATGCTGTTCGTACTCTTCTCTGTTCTTGGAGTACACCAATATATCATCAATGAACACAATGACGAATTTATCTAGGTATGGCTTACACACACGGTTCATGAGGTCCATGAACACTACTGGTGCGTTTGTCAAACCAAACGACATCACTGTAAACTCATAATGTCCATAACGTGTTCTAAATGCTGTCTTCGGGACATCAGCTTCTTTGACTCTCAATTGATGATACCCGGATCTCAAATCAATATTCGAATAACAACTGGATCCCTGAAGTTGATCAAATAAGTCATCAATCCTCGGTAGCGTATACCGATTCTTGACTGTCAGCTTGTTCAATTCTCTGTAGTCGATACACAATCTCATCGACCCATCTTTCTTCTTAACAAACAGGACCGGAGCTCCCCAAGGCGAAGAACTCGGTCGAATAAATCCCTTGTCTAACAACTCTAGCAATTGACTAGACAACTCTTGAAGTTCTGTGGGTGCAAGTCTGTACGGTGCGCGAGCCACCGGTGCCGCTCCTGGCACTTAGTCTATCTGAAACTCAATTTCTCGATGCCGTGGGAGACCAGGTAATTCCTCCGGAAAAACTTCAAGAAATTCCTTAACTATAGGAACGTCTTCGGGTCTCCTTTCTTCAGGTACAATTTGGCTTACATGAGCCAAGAACGTGATACATCCCTTTCTCACATACTTCTGGACTTTCAAGCAGTTAATGAGATGTAATTGTGAGCCATTCTTTTCACCGTAAATCATCATAGGTTCACCGTCAGCAATAGGAATACGAATAGCCTTTAGGTCACAGACCACCTCAGCTTTGTTATCAGCTAACCAGTCCATTCCAACCACAAGGTCAAAACTTCCCAGTTTAATAGGTATCACATTAATGCTAAAGGGCTTACTTTCTAACGTCAAAGTACAATCACGATAAATCTTATCAGCTCTCATCAAGTTACCATTCCCTAGTTCTATGGAATACACGTTATCTAGGGGAGAAATAGGTTTCTTAACATTGTGATAAATATCCTTAGATATAAAACTACTATCGGTGCCATTACCAAACAAAACATAAACAAGTTGATCATCAAGTGAAAACGTACCTGTGACTAGCTTTGGATCATCACGAGCTTCCGCAGAATTGATGTTGAATGCCCTTCCTCGAGAATTCCCATTGTTGTTCTTAGGACAGTCCTTCTTGAAATGACCCGGCTGTCCATAACCATAACAGTTCTTACCACCATTAGCATTGTTCGCGTTGCTTGCAGTGCTGTTGTTGGTGTTTCCGTTGAGATTAACCTTGCAATCTTTTGACAAATGACCAAACTTCTTACACTTGGTGCAAACCAGCGCTTTGCATTCCCCACGATGGTGCTTTCCGCATCTTCCACACAATGGTAGTTTTCCCTTGTAATTCGTGTTGGATGAAGATCCCTTCTCAAAGTTACGGGGTATCTCTTGCTTCTCACCTCGGTTCTGTGCGAGACTTCCAACATTGTTCTCACTTCGTTTTCTTTTTCCATTAACTTCATTTCCTGTAACAGGCACCTCTTTTCCTTCCGATCGGCTAACTTGCTCCATCCAGTTTATTGCCATGTTGATGACTCCGAGTATTGTCTTTGGTTGATGGGAAAGGACAAAACCAAACACTTCCATCGGCAATCCCGACATGTACCTCTCGATTGCTCTTTCCGTTGATGAGACCAAATGTGGGCAATGCAACGATAGCTCGCGTAATCGGTTAGTGTAACCAGCAATTTCATTTCCAAGGACCCTTATGTTCAGAAGTTCATTTTCCCACCTTATCCGCTCTCGTCGGGGACAGTATTTCTCAATCGTGCAATCAAAACCTGTAGCTATAAGAGCTTCCGTCACACGCTGGTTAACGAGTTCTTCCAATTGAGCCTCGAGCATTTCAGTAGTAAACATGGCCTCCTTCTACACAAATGATACATCGAGGTAAGATCAATGAAAAATAGAGTTATTAAAAATATACTAGTGACGAGTGTTGAAGACTAGTAAATAATAGTATGAAAAGATTTGCTAGTAGTGAGAAGTAGTGTAAGTAGTGATAGTAGTAACACTAGTGGTAGTAGTAGTGGTACTAGTGTTACGTAGTGATAGTAGTGATAATAACACTAAGTAGTAACATTAATGGCAATAGCAGTAGTATAGCATAACACAAGTATTGTGGTCATACAAAGTTACTAAATATAGAATATTACAGCATGCAATAAAAGATAATAGTTACTAATAGCATAATCCACCATTAATATAAATAAAATCCAAGAGTGATAAACCAAATTCCAAAGTAGTAAACCAAACAATAAACATAATGTGCTAATAGCCCGGTTTATAACACCCGGTAAGTCTTATATAAAGAAGGTATGGCGGATGGAAAAGGAAAAGAAGCTCATGGTCAACGACCTTTCACTTCCTCTTCTGTCGGGTACAGAAGGCAGGTCCATCATTCCTCAGCCTATTACGTTCTGCCTCTAACACAGCAACCCTGGCAGTTAAGGCTGCTATCAATCTCGCCATCTCAACGAACATCGCTTCAGCCTCGTACGTATAAGTATTTATACCCGTGACTCCTTCCTCCATTCTCTCAAGATCATCGGGGTGCAGATATGTCCTAGTAATATCGCTCAAGGCGTTAACACAATTAACAATATCCCTGTTACGGTTAGTATGAACCAAATCCAATGCATAAAGGTTCACGGGATGGTTAGGTATCTAATGCAAAGCAGGTGCTGGTGCTGGGGCTGGAGCATTCACCTCAGCCACACTGGAGTCGCTGTCACTGCTTCCTGAATCCTGTGACATCTAACTCATAGTACAAGAACACAAACAAAACAGATTAGTCAAGTAAATAACGTTAGTCACAAAGTACTCATGTAGTGACTAAGTCCCGGTCGTAGTCTAGACTCATCAAGCCATCTTAATGACCAAATCAGACATACTAATGCAAGTCCTAGTTTCCCTACGAACCGTTAGCTCTGATACCAACTATAACACCCCGCCAAAATACCATCTGACGGCATGTTTGTAGTGACCTGAAATTTTCCATGTTTATATATATTAAATGAAATTGATATTTATATGATTAAGTGTTTCCAACATGTTAAGTAATCAAACTTGTTAAGACTTGATTATTTGAAATGTGCTTCATATAGACAATTGACCACCCAAGTTGACCGGCAATTCACGAACGTTAAAAATTTGTTAAAACTACATGATGATATATATATGGATATATATATGGTTAACATGAGATTATGATAAGTAAGTATCTCACTAAGTATATTAACAATGAGTGATATACATAAAAATGAGTTTATTGAATTAAGAAACTCGAAACGATATATATAACGATTATCGTTATAACAACGTCTTACTAAATACATATGAATCATATTAAGATATTGATACACTATGTTTAACATGATAAAATGATAATTAAGTATATCATTAAGTATGGTAACAATGAACTACATATGTAAAACAAGACTACTAACTTAAGAATTTCAAAACGAGGCATATATGTAACGATTATCGTTGTAACAACATTTAACTGTATATATATATATCATACTAAGATATATTAATATATCATAATATCATGATAATGTAATAATTTAACATCTCTTTAGATATAATAAACAATGGGTTAACAATATTTAACAAGATCGTTAACCTAAAGGTTTCAAAACAACATTTACATGTAACGACTAACGATGACTTAACGACTCAGTGAAAATGTATATACATGTAGTGTTTTAATATGTATTCATATACTTTTGGAAGACTTCAAGACACTTATCAAAATACTCTACTTAACAAACATTCTTACAATTACATCCTCGTTCAGTTTCATCAACAATTCTACTAGTATGCACACGTATTCGTACTCGTACAATACACAGCTTTTAGATGTATGTATTATTAGTATATACAATCCAATGATCAGCTCTTAGTAGCCCATATGAGTCACCTAACACATGTGGGAACCATCATTTGGCAACTAGCATGAAATATCTCATAAAATTACAAAAATATTAGTAATCATTCATGACTTATTTACATGTAAATAAAATTACACATCCTTTATATTTAATCCATATACCAACGACCAAAAACACCTACAAACACTTTTATTCTTAAATTTTCTTCATGTAAGTGATCTCTCTCAAGTTCTATCTTCAAGTTCTAAGTGTTCTTCATAAATTCTACAAGTTCTAGTTTCATAAAATCAAGAATACTTCCAAGTTTACTAGCTCACTTCCAATCTTGTAAATGATCTTCCAACCTCAAGAAATCCTTGTTGTTTACAGTAAGATATCATTCTAAATCAAGGTAATACTCATATATAAACTTTGAATCAATTCCTATAACTATAACTATCTTAATTCGAGTGATAATCTTACTTGAACTTGTTTTCGTGTCATGATTCTGCTTCAAGAACTTTCAAGCCATCCAAGATCCTTTAAAGCTAGATCATTTTTTGTCACTTCCAGTAGGTTTACCTACTAAACTTGAGGTAGTAATGATGTTCATAACATCATTCGATTCATATATATATATAAAACTACCTTATTCGAAGGTTTAAACTTGAAATCACTAGAACATAGTTTAGTTAATTCTAAAATTGTTCGCAAACAATAGTTAATCCTTCTAGCTTGACTTTTAAAATCAACTAAACACATTTTCTATATCTATATGATATGCTAACTTAATGATTTAAAACCGGGAAACACGAAAAACACCGTAAAACCGGATATACGCCGTCGTAGTTACACTGCGGGCTGTTTTGGGTTAGTTAATTAAAAACTATGGTAAACTTTAATTTAAAAGTTGTTCTTCTGGGAAAATGATTTTTCTTATGAACATGAAACTATATCCAAAAATCATGGTTAAACTCAAAGTAGAAGTATGTTTTCCAAAATAGTCATCTAGACGTCGTTCTTTCGACTGAAATGACTACTTTTACAAAAATGACTTGTGACCTGTATTTCTGACTATAAACTTATACTTTTTCTGTTTAGATTCATAAACTTAAGTTCAATATGAAATCATAGCAACTTGAAACACTCAAAACGGATTTAAAACGAACAAGTTATGGGTAAAACAAGATTGGATAATTTTTCTTGTTGTAGCTACGTGAAAATTGGTAACAAATCTATATTAATCATATCCTAGCTAACGTATATTGTATTACATGTATTCTAATATATTATGTAATCTTGGGATACCATAGACACGTATGCAAATGTTTTGACATATCATATCGACCCATGTATATATATTATTTGGAACAACCATAGACACTCTATATGCAGTAATATTAGAGTTAGCTAAACAGGGTTGAGGTTGATTCCAAAAATATATATACTTTGAGTTGTGATCTAGCCTGAGACGTGTATACACTGGGTCGTGGATTGATCCAAGATAATATATATCGATTTATTTCTGTACATATAACTATGGACAACTAATTGTAGGTTACTAACGAGGACAGCTGACTTAATAAACTTAAAACATTAAAAGGTATTAAAAATGTTGTAAATATATTTTGAACATACTTTGATATATATATATATATATATATATATATATATATATATATATATATATATATATATATATATATATATATATATATATATATATATATATATATATATATATATATATATATACATATTTGTTATAGGTTCGTGAATCGACCAGTGGCCAAGTCTTACTTTCCGACGAAGTAAAAATCCGTGAAAGTGAGTTATAGTCCCACTTTTAAAATCTAATATTTTGGGATGAGAATACATGCAGCTTTATAAATATTTTACAAAATAGACACAAGTACGCAAAACTACATTCTATGGTTGGATTATTAAACCGAATATCGCCCTTCAAGTCTAGTAGCCTAAGAATTAGGGAAATGGCCCCTAATTGACGCGATTCCTAAAGATAGATCTATTGGGCTTAACAACCCCCATTCAGGTTATGGATGGTTTAGTACTTCGAGATTATTATACAGACGAGAGATTCTGTTTTGGGGATATTCTATGCATTAAGTTAACGTCGGTTACCAGGTGTTCAACATATGAATGATTTTTATCTCTATGCAGTTTGCGAAATGCCTGATAAGAGATGTGTTATAAAAATGAAATCTTGTGGTCTATTATTATGATTTAATAATATGTAGGTTAAACCTATAACTCACCAACAATTTTGTTTACGTTTTAAGCATGTTTATTCTCAGGTGATTATTAAGAGCTTCCGCTGTTGCATACTAAATTAAGGACAAGATTTGGAGTCCATGCTTGTATAATATTGTTTAAAAACTGCATTCGAAGACTTATGTTGATGTGTAATATTATTGTAAACCATTAGGTAATGGTCGTGTGAGAAACGTTATACTTTAGATTATCATTATTTGATAATCGTCGTAATATTTTAAAGGTTATGGTTTGTTTTAAAATCGAATGCAGTCGTTGAAAAACGTCTCATATAGAGGTCAAAACCTCACGACGAAATCAATTAATATGGAACGTTTATAATCAATATGAACGGGACATTTCAGTTGGTATCCGAGCGTTGGTCTTAGAGAACCAGAAATTTGCATTAGTGTGTCTTATCGAGTTTGTTAGGATACATTAGTGAGTCTGGACTTCGACCGTGTTTTCTTTAAAAACGATTGCTTAACACTTTTGTTGGAAACTATATATTATTAACATGTAAATATTATGTGATATATTAACCTCATAATGTGTTTGATATTGTGTGATAGATGTCTACCACTAGTACAAATCCTATCGATTCACCTAATAATAATGAAGAGTCGAATATATTTTGGGAAGATTCACAAATTCCCGAAGAGGAACCGGAAGAAGAGAAACCGGAAGAGGAGGAACCGGAAGAGGAGGAACTGGAAGAAGAAGAGGTTCCGGAGGAAGAAATATTGAAACCTATAGTAAATCGATTAAATAAAAGAAAATCCTCAACCAACGAACCAAAGTTAATAATGGTCAATGGTGTTTCCGCCGAGGAAGCAAAATATTGGGAAGATTATCAATTTTCTGATGAATCGAATCCCGATGAGGATTCCGATGATGTTATAGAAATTACCACGACCCAATTTAATAAAGCGAAAGAAAATAATAAGGGAAAAGGTATAAAAATAAAGAAATCCGATTCCAACCCCGATGACCTTTATATGTATCGACAACATCCGTATTTCCTAAAATGTAACAATGACCCGAGAACCTCTAAACCACCAGGTTTTTCTAAACCATTGTGGAAAACGATGGCTCGTATTAGAGGAACACCAAATATTCCTAGAAAATTAGGAAAACGAACCAAGTCCGAAGAAGAAGAAACAAGTGATTCAGATTAGAGGGTTGTAATCATGTTGTGTATTATATGTATTGTAGTGTGCTTGTACTTTTATGTTCTATGTAAAAATTGCTTGTATTGTTTGTTAATTATCTTTTATGAATCTAACCCTCGTCTATTTTTACAATATAAAAACACAAAATGGACGTTAAGGGTAGACAACCGAATATTTTAGAAGACCTACCAGAGGATATGATTGATGAAATCTTGTCTAGAGTCGGTCAGAATTCATCAGCATAATTAGTTATGGCGAAATTAACTTGTCAAACATTTGAAAGACTTTCCAGAAATGCCTTAGTTTATAAAAGGCTTTTCTTTGACAGGTGGGGTATATCACATTGGGGAGACCGTAAGTTATGCCGTGTTTTCTTTAAAGCGTTAAATGCGGGGAACCCAAATGCAATTTTACGCTACGGGTTAAGAACCTATTTTGACTCAACATATCCCAACATAGGATTTCGTGAATTAGAAAGAGCTTCTAACATGCAACATAAAGAAGCATGTTATGCTTACGGGTTAGTGATGTTCGCTTCTTACCAAAGTGAGAAAAATAACATCGGATTGCAAATTTTAAATAAAACCTTCCCACAAGTGACGGATTCAGTAGTTGGGGTGAGAAATAAGGTTTTTAGATTATTACGGGGCTGTTGGACATTACGAAACCCTCGTCCTTTTGATGACATTACAACATGCTGTCTTGTCAACGGTCACAACGGTTATGTTCCACAAGACCAAGGATGAGAAGTAGTCATAGTAAAACCAGAATGCATGACTTGTTTCTGGACGTATGAATTACGTGTCTTTATTGCCTTTGTTGAACGACTTGCGTATTAACTAGAATTGTCTTCGCAACTGTTTTGTATCAGAGTTATTATGTGCTATATTTCTTGCTATATGTAAAATAGCGGTATTGTAAGTTTGCAAAATATTGTATAAAAGTTTGAATGTGAAATATTATTATAATCAGTTTTTCATACAGAATTGTAGTAGTTGAATTGTATATGTTAGCTACTAAGTATGAACTTAACGGGTAGGTATTACCCGAATTAAAACTTATAAAACGCTAATATGAAGAAAAAGCTTTTATAAATGAGTTCATATTATGCTACGGAATACTATTGACTACTCTTAATATTCTATATAATTAACTTAATTCTTTTGGCTATTTTTGAGGAAAATGGCACCGACTACTCGTCAGAACTTGAACATGAGTGAGGAAGACTTCTGTGCTTTCCTTGCAGCAAATATAGCCGCAGTACAGGCTGCAATGCAAAACAACAATAACTCAGGGTCTAGCAGTGGAGTTAACTCCACAGGAAACCTTGTAGGATGCTCCTACAAGGCTTTCACTGCATGTAAACCTATGGAATTCGATGGAACTGAAGGACCAGTCGGACTGAAATGATGGACCGAAAAGGTTGAATCTGTGTTTGCTATAAGCAAATGTGCTGAGGAAGATAAGGTAAAGTACGCAACGCATACCTTCACAGGTACTGCGTTAACATGGTGGAATACCTATCTCGAACAAGTGGGACAAGATGCTGCTTACGCACTACCGTGGTCAGCATTCAAACACTTGATGAACGAGCAGTACCGTCCCAGAAACGAAGTCAATAAGCTCAAGACAGAGCTTAGAGAATTACGAACGAAGGGATTCGATATCACCACATACGAACGACGATTCACCGAGTTGTGTTTATTGTGCCCAAGAGTGTTCGAAGATAAAGAAGAGCAGATCGATGCGTTTGTAAAGGGGTTACCAGAGAGAATTCAGGAGGATGTGAGTTCAAGCGCACCCACTTCAATGCAAAAGGCAAGCCGAATGGCTCACAAACTTATAAAGCAGATTGAGGGAAGGATTAAAGAGCAGGCAGCCGAGGAGGCCAAAATGAAACAAGTCAAGAGAAAGTGGGAAGAACCCAGTGACAAGAGTCACAATTTCAACAATCAACACCACAATCACAACCACAATCGCACCATTTTTCGCAACAACAAACGCAACAAAAACCATTCCAACAACAACAACAACTACAACAATCATCCCAACAATAATACCAACCGCAACAACAAAAATCCCAACAACAATCTCAATAACAACACTGGTAATCAAAATCAGAAAATTCCGTATCTGAGGTGTGAAGGGTACCATCCAACTAATTTTTGTCCAGCAACATGTACTAAATCTAATAGAAAGGGTCATGATACAACGAAGTGTGAAATTTATGGACCATCGGATAAAGGAACAAGTAATGCCCACATTATTTGTTTTGGATGCGAGAAGAAGGGCCACTACAAAACTGCGTGTCCAAACCAGGGAAATAATAATGGGAAAAGCCGTGGGAGAGTTTTTCACATTAATGCGAAAGAAGCGCAGGAAGACCCGGAGCTTGTTACAGGTACGTTTCTTATCGATGAAAAACCTGCTTATGTTTTATTTGATTCGGGTGCGGATAGAAGTTATATGAGTAGAGATTTTTTTTCTAAATTAAGTGGTCCATTGACGCCTATGAATAATAAATTTTTACTCGAATTAGCAAACGGTAAATTAATTTTGGCAGATAAAATATGTCGGAATCGAGAAATTAAACTGGTTAGCGAAACGTTTAAGATCGATTTGATACCAGTAGAGTTAGGGAGTTTTGATGTGATAATCGGCATGGACTGGTTGAAAAAGGAGAGAGCGGAAATCGTATGTTACAAAAATGCAATTCGCATTGTACGAGAAAAAGGAAAACCTATAATGGTGTACGGAGAAAAGAGTAACGCGAAGCTAAATCTTATTAGTAATTTGAAGGCGCAAAAACTAATAAGAAAAGGTTGCTATGCCGTTCTAGCACACATCGAAGAAGTCAAACCCGAAGAAAAGAACATCAATGATGTTCCCGTCGCAAAAGAATTTCCCGATATATTTCCGAAAGAATTACCGGGACTATCTCCACATCGATCTGTTAAATTTCAAATAGATCTCAAACCAAGAGCTGCACCAATAGCTCGTGCTCCATACAGACTCGCACCCAGTGAAATGAAAGAAATCCAAAGCCAACTAAAAGAACTTTTAGAGCGTGGTTTCATACAACCAAGTACATCACCATGGGGAGCTCCTGTTTTGTTTGTCAAAAAGAAGGATGGTACATTCAGGTTGTGTATCGACTACCGAGAGTTGAACAAACTTACCATCAAGAATCATTATCCACTACCAAGAATCGACGACTTATTTGATCAACTACAAGGCTCGTCAGTTTATTCGAAGATTGATTTACGTTCTGGGTATCATCAAATGCGGGTGAAGGAGGATGATAATCCAAAGACTGCTTTCAGGATGCATTACGGTCATTACGAGTTTATGGTTATGCCGTTTGGGTTGACTAACGCACCAGCTGTGTTTATAGACCTCATGAATCGAGTGTGTGGACCATACCTTGACAAGTTTGTCATTGTTTTTATCGATGACATACTTATTTACTCAAAGAATGATCAAGAGCACGAAGAACATTTGAGAAAAGTGCTAGAGTTGTTGAGGAATGAAAAACTGTACGCTAAGTTTTCGAAGTGTGCATTTTGGTTGGAAGAAGTTCAATTCCTCGGTCACATAGTGAACAAAGAAGGAATTCAAGTGGATCCGGCAAAGATTGAAACCGTTGAAAAGTGGGAAACCCTGAAAACTCCGAAGCATATACGCCAATTTTTAGGACTGGCTGGTTACTACAGAAGGTTCATCCAAGATTTTTCCAAAATAGCAAAACCCTTGACTGCATTAACGCATAAAGGGAAGAAATTTGAATGGAAGGATGAGCAGGAGAAAGCGTTTCAATTGTTGAAGAAAAAGTTAACTACGGCATCTATATTGTCATTGCCTGAAGGGAATGATGATTTTGTGATTCATTGTGATGCCTCAAAGCAAGGCATCGGTTGTGTATTAATGCAACGAACGAAGGTAATTGCTTATGCGTCCAGACAATTGAAGATTCACGAGCAAAATTATACGACACACGATTTGGAATTAGGCACCGTTGTTTTTGCATTAAAGACTTGGAGGCACTACCTATATGGGGTCAAAAGTATTATATATACCGACTACAAAAGTCTTCAACATATATTTAATCAGAAAGAACTGAACATGAGGCAGCGCAGGTGGATTGAATTGTTGAATGATTACGACTTTGAGATTCGTTACCATCTGGGGAAGGCGAATGTGGTAGCCGACGCTTTGAGTAGAAAGGACAGAGAACCCATTCGAGTAAAAGCTATGAATATAATGATTCACAATAACCTTACTACTCAAATAAAGGAGGTGCAACAAGGAGTTTTAAAAGAGGGAAATTTAAAGGATGAAATACCCAAAGGATCAGAGAAGCATCTTAATATTCGGGAAGACAGAACCCGGTATAGGGCTGAAAGAATTTGGGTACCAAAATTTGGTGATATGAGAGAAATGGTACTTAGAGAAGCTCATAAAACTAGATACTCAATACATCCTGGAACGGGGAAGATGTACAAAGATCTCAAGAAACATTTTTGGTGGCCAGGTATGAAAGCCGATGTTGCTAAATACGTAGGGGAATGTTTGACGTGTTCTAATGCCAAGGCTGAGCATCAGAAACCATCAGGTCTACTTCAACAACCCGAAATCCCGGAATGGAAATGGGAAAACATTACCATGGATTTCATCACTAAATTGCCAAGGACTGCAAGTGGTTTTGATACTATTTGGGTAATAGTTGATCGTCTCACCAAATCAGCACACTTCCTGCCAATAAAAGAAGATGACAAGATGGAGAAGTTAGCACGACTGTATTTGAAGGAAGTCGTCTCCAGACATGGAATACCAATCTATATTATCTCTGATAGGGATGGCAGATTTGTTTCAAGGTTTTGGCAGACATTACAACAAGCATTGGGAACTCGTCTAGACATGAGTACTGCCTATCATCCACAAACCGATGGGCCGAGCGAAAGGACGATACTGACTCTTGAAGACATACTACGAGCATGTGTTATTGATTTTGGAAATGGTTGGGATCGACATCTACCATTAGCAGAATTTTCCTACAACAACAGTTACCACTCGATTATCGAAATGGCACCGTTCGAAGCACTTTATGGTAGAAAGTGCAGATCTCCAATTTGTTGGAATGAATTGGGGGATAGACAGATTACGGGTCCGGAGATAATCCAAGAAACTACAGAGAAAATCATCCAAATTCAACAACGGTTGAAAACCGCTCAGAGTCGACAAAAGAGCTACGCGGACCTTAAAAGGAAAGATATAGAATTTGAAATTGGGGAGATGGTCATGCTTAAGGTTTCGCCTTGGAAAGGCGTTGTTCGATTTGGTAAACGGGGGAAACTAAATCCAAGATACATTGGACCATTCAAGATTTTAGATCGTGTCGGACCAGTAGCCTACCGACTTGAATTACCTCAACAACTCGTCAATGTACATAATACCTTTCACGTCTCGAATCTGAAGAAGTGCTTAGCTAAAGAAGATCTCACTATTCCTTTAGGCGAAATTAAAATCAATGAAAAACTACAATTCATTGAAGAACCCGTCGAGATAATGGATCGTGAGGTTAAAAGGCTCAAGCAAAACAAGATACCAATTGTTAAGGTTCAATGGAATGAGAAGATCAGATGAAGAAGAAATACCCGCACTTATTTCCAGAGAATACGTCAACACCTCCAACTGCCTAAAATTTCGGGACGAAATTTATTTAACGGGTAGGTACTGTAGTGACCCGAACTTTTCCATGTTTATATTTATTAAATGAAATTGATATTTATATGATTAAGTGTTTACAACATGTTAAGCAATCAAACTTGTTAAGACTTGATTATTTGAAATGTGCTTCATATAGACAATTGACCACCCAAGTTGACCGGCGATTCACGAACGTTAAAAATTTGTAAAAACTACATGATGATATATATATATGGATATATATATGGTTAACATGAGATTATGATAAGTAAGTATCTCACTAAGTATATTAACAATGAGTGATATACATAAAAATGAGTTTATTGAATTAAGAAACTCGAAACGATATATATAACGATTATCGTTATAACAACATCTTACTAAATACATATGAATCATATTATGATATTGATACACTATGTTTAACATGATAAAATGATAATTAAGTATATCATTAAGTATGTTAACAATGAACTACATATGTAAAACAAGACTACTAACTTAAGAATTTCGAAACGAGGCATATATGTAACGATTATCGTTGTAACAACATTTAACTGTATATATATCATACTAAGATATATTAATATATCATAATATCATGATAATGTAATAATTTAACATCTCTTTAGATATAATAAACAATGGGTTAACAACATTTAACAAGATCGTTAACCTAAAGGTTTCAAAACAACATTTACATGTAACGACTAACGATGACTTAACGACTCAGCGAAAATGTATATACGTGTAGTTTTTTAATACGTATTCATATACTTTTGGAAGACTTTAAGACACTTATCAAAATACTTCTACTTAACAAAAATGCTTACAATTACATCATCGTTCAGTTTCATCAACAATTCTACTCGTATGCACCCGTATTCGTACTCGTACAATACACAGCTTTTAGATGTATGTACTATTAGTATATACACTCTAATGATCAGCTCTTATTAGCCCATGTGATTCACCTAACACATGTGGGAACCATCATTTGGCAACTAGCATGAAATATCTCATAAAATAACAAAAATATTAGTAATCATTCATGACTTATTTACATGTAAACAAAATTACACATCCTTTATATCTAATCCATATACCAACGACCAAAAACACCTACAAACACTTTCATTCTTCAATTTTCTTCATCTAAGTGATATCTCTCAAGTTCTATCTTCAATTTCTAAGCGTTCTTCATAAATTCTACAAGTTCTAGTTTCATAAAATCAAGAATACTTCCAAGTTTACTAGCTCACTTCCAATCTTGTAAAGTGATCATCCAACCTCAAGAAATCCTTGTTCTTTACAGTAAGATATCATTCTAAATCAAGGTAATAATCATATACAAACTTTGATTCAATTCCTATAACTATAACTATCTTAATTCGAGTGATAATCTTACTTGAACTTGTTTTCGTGTCATGATTCTGCTTCAAGAACTTTCAAGACATCCAAGATCCTTTGAAGCTAGATCATTTCTTGTCACTTCCAGTAGGTTTAGCTACTAAACTTGAGGTAGTAATGATGTTCATAACATCATTCGATTCATATATATAAAACTACCTTATTCGAAGGTTTAAACTTGAAATCACTAGGACATAGTTTAGTTAATTCTAAACTTGTTCGCAAACAAATGTTAATCCTTCTAGCTTGACTTTTAAAATCAACTAAACATATGTTCTATATCTATTTGATATGCTAACTTAATGATTTAAAACCGGGAAACACGAAAAACACCGTAAAACCGGATATACGCCGTCGTAGTAACACCGCGGGCTGTTTTGGGTTAGTTAATTAAAAACTATGTTAAACTTTGATTTAAAAGTTGTTCTTTCGAGAAAATGATTTTTCTTATGAACATGAAACTATATCCAAAAATCATGGTTAAACTCAAAGTAGAAGTATGTTTTCTAAAATGGTCATCTAGACGTCGTTCTTTCGACTGAAATGACTACCTTTACAAAAATGACTTGTGACCTGTATTTCTGACTATAAACTTATACTTTTTCTGTTTATATTAATAAACTTAAGTTCAATATGAAACCATAGCAACTTGAAACACTCAAAATGGATTTAAAACGAACAAGTTATGGGTAAAACAAGATTGGATAATTTTTCTTGTTGTAGCTACGTGAAAATTGGTAACAAATCTATATTAATCATATCCTAGATAAATTATATTGTATTACATATATTCTAATTTATTATGTAATCTTGGGATACCATAGACACGTATGCAAATGTTTTGACATATCATATCGACCCATGTATATATATTATTTGGAACAACCATAGACACTCTATATGCAGTAATGTTGGAGTTAGCTATACAGGGTTAAGGTTGATTCCAAAAATATATATACTTTGAGTTGTGATCTAGCCTGAGATGTGTATACACTGGGTCGTGGATTGATCCAAGATAATATATATAGATTTATTTCTGTACATGTAACTATGGACAACTAATTGTAGGTTACTAACGAGGACAGCTGACTTAATAAACTTAAAACATTAAAACGTATTAAAAATGTTGTAAATATATTTTGAACATACTTTGATATATATATGTACATATTTGTTATAGGTTCGTGAATCGACCAGTGGCCAAGTCTTACTTCCCGAGGAAGTAAAAATCTGTAAAAATGAGTTATAGTCCCACTTTTAAAATCTAATATTTTGGGATGAGAATACATGCAGCTTTATAAATGCTTTACAAAATAGACACAAGTACGCAAAACTACATTCTATGGTTGGATTATTAAACCTAATATCGCCCTTCAAGTCTGGTAGCCTAAGAATTAGGGAAATGGCCCCTAATTGACGCGAATCCTAAAGATAGATCTATTAGGCTTAATAACCCCCATTCAGGTTATGGATGGTTTAGTACTTCGAGATTATTATATAGACGAGAGGTTCTGTTTTGGGGATATTCTATGCATTAAGTTAACGTCGGTTACTAGGTGTTCAACATATGAATGATTTTTATCTCTATGCAGTTTGCGAAATGCCTAATAAGAGATGTGTTATAAAAATAAAATCTTGTGGTCTATTATTATGATTTAATAATATGTAGGTTAAACCTATAACTCACAAACAATTTTGTTGACGTTTTAAGCATGTTTATTCTCAGGTGATTATTAAGAGCTTCTGCTGTTGCATACTAAATTAAGGACAAGATTTGGAGTCCTTGCTTGTATAATATTGTTTAAAAACTGCATTCGAAGACTTATGTTGATGTGTAATATTATTGTAAACCATTATGTAATGGTCGTGTGAAAAATGCTATACTTTAGATTATCATTATTTGATAATCGTCGTAATATTTTAAAGGTTATGGTTTGTTTTAAAATCGAATGCAGTTTTTGAAAAACGTCTCATATAGAGGTCAAAACCTCGAGACGAAATCAATTAATATGGAACTTTTATAATCAATATGAACGGGACATTTCAATGTTAATTCCGGTCCCACAGTTAACAGTTACGCCCTCTATATGAGACGTTTAAAGCGATCGCATTTAATTTTATTTAAAAATATTAACTTTCAAAAACATAAGTCAATAATCCCAAAATAGAAACACTATTGTGATCGTAACCACAAGCCAACAGTATTTAAACAGTATAAAAGTTTTAAATGCGAAGGTAAATAATGTTCTTTAAAATCAAATGCTGACTCCACGGCCAGTTATGCAGCAAACACAGCGGAAGCATACCTCTTAAGGACCTGAGAATAACAACACGCAAAAACAGGTCAACAAATAATGTTGGTGAATCTACAGGTTTAAAATAATGTAACAGTATCTGAAAAACAGTTATCAGAAAAATAATTTGATTTCCTTGACCATGAGATTCTATCGCTTGCATAAACCGAGCACCTGAATACTAGCATTAACCCGAGTATAGAAACCACTACACCCGACCTTACCTCATAAAATGTTATACACTTGTTCAAATGTATTTAATGTTCAAAATAAATGCACCACTGCTTTTATAGTGGGTGAGGTTGTCAACCTAACGGATCCGTCCATCTAAATTGTGCTTACACCGATGGTATTAAAAGTATTCAATCTAGAGGATTTTTGAACAAACTCATTATGCATATGTGTAGTACTCATATCAATATAAAAGTATTTAAAAACGTAAATATAACAGCATGTATTCTCATCCCTGAAAACATGTAAAAAGCGGGACTGTAGACTCACCTTTGAATAAGCTCGGAATGAAAGACAAATGACTTGTACGGTTTAGACCCGAGTAATGTAACCTAAGTATACGTATGTAGGTTGGTCAATATATGTATCTTAAATAAGTGTGGTTTCATAGTGTACGTTGTCTTATTGCTCAACTCGACGCGTTTCAAAGTAAAAGTCAACTATATCATGCAAGTCAAACAAAGTCAACCGAAGTCAAACCGAAAGTAAAACTTGGTCAAAGTAGTTAACTAAAGTCAACATCAGTAGGTTCATGTCAAATATTGGTCAATAAGTCAAACCTAAGTCAAACAATATGTTTGAGGTCATGAATGATCATTTTCACAATTTCAGTTTATCGTCATGCACAAAATTTATGAACACGTAGCATACTTAGCACATTATCTCATAGTAAAAAATTCACATAAACATGACAAACTCCAGATCATAATTACACTTAAAATCGATTCCAAAAAGTCTAGCCAGGGACTCATACGACAATTAAAAGTCAGGAATCAGAAGAGATACATTTGGGGTTTGCCAAGTCAGTTTTTGACCGTGCACTGATTTCATTTTGGCTATATCCGGAGTTAGGAACATGTAATTGATACAAGAACAGTGGCCATAGTTCAAGGAAAAATCAAAGTAACACATATCAAAAATCTAGCCACTTTTTTTTAGCCAATTTATACAGTTTATTCGTGCAAGTTGATCATTCAGTTTTCATCTCAAATCAGAATTCACATAAAGTATGGCTCTATTGTGCCCAATGCATAAGGTTTCAGAGATTTACATAAACTAACAATAAGTCACATATCATGTTAATTTTCATTTTCCAGAAGCATACATGCTCAAAAAATATACAAAATTCACAAAGTACAAAACCGTGTTCAATTTACAGATTCGATTCCCATTTAGTTAGTCACATTCGCATACGATTATCCGAAGATCTAGATACAATTAGCCTATGATATCCACATGAAAGATGAATTACTTTTTGTCTACTTTTCAAATTTTCAAAGCTTTAATCACAGAAGTTAACACATTTTATCATACAAGGTTATTTTCATGCAAGTGCTGTATAAAACTACATTTTCACTAATTCTAGCATATCTCGGGCTATACATAAGCAAACGACATGATATCCTAGTCTATCTTGAGTGTTTTTAAATTATATTTCCAGTGGTATAATTCTCACATGCGAATTATTTTTCTGTCAATACCAGATTTCTGATCAAGCAACAAAAACACAACGATAATTCAAATCGACATAATTTAATCATACGGAAACGAAATCAAGCGAATCCAAAGCCTAAACTCAATAGTTTTTCGCAAGGAATCTGATTATAACATAATAATTAACATTTGAAAAACTTAATTTTTCTGATGAAACAAATACAAATTCGTTTTTAAACCCTAGCGCATCAAACAATCAAAATAACGATTACAATTAACACGTACGCGTATAGACTTGAGCAATTGACAACATAACTATGAAACTTGATTAAAATTCAGATTTTAAGAATTAGGGTTTATACAATTATACCTTTGATTGCGAAAAGAATTATATCAATGCGTAGAGGATAACGCGAATTACAACGTTTGTTCTTGAGGTTTAATCAATAATTGAGTTTGAGTGTGTGTGTGTGTGTGTGTTGGGCAACGGCCAAGAGGGAGGGAGAAGAAGAGATCGACCAAAAAAAATAAATGGGGAAGATTATGCAGTTTAGGTTTAATACATACTATTTATATTAAGCCCTAAAATAGATAAATACACATAAGTCCCTCAATTAATCCAACATTTAACAAAATAAAGGGGAGGGGGTCGGTCGAATGGGGCCCTCATGGGGTTCCCTGGCTCTCGTTTTGCAATCTCGTGTAATCGTGGTCCGTTTTAAGTGCCGTTTAGTCGTACCGAATGCCCGAAACGCTAACCCGATCGTTAAACGCAACCAATTGTCTAATTTATTAAAAACCTAATAAATTAAATATTTTAAAAAGTTAATAATTAATAAAATTAATTATTAAAATAAACCCAAGCGTTTCGTTGCTCAAAAAGCTTTTATCAAAATCGTATCGTTTTTATCGTATTTCATTATCCGAAATATTTATTTGAATTAATATCTACCCATATCAATTATTAAAACTCTCCGAAGATAAAGTACGCATTTAATAGACGTAAATGCATAGAAGTTAAATAATCGTCGTTAAATAAACCAACGGAAGGTTAACGAAAGTAACGAAAAAATCAGGGTTGTTACAATACGGCACCTCTCCTTTTAGTTTAGTAGACAACGGGTTGTTTGAGCCTTAGCCGACTCGACCCAATCAACCTCATTGCCTAACCAACCCATCCGTACACAATATCATCCACCCTATTTAACTTTCCAACAAAGAATAAACTCGCTGGTAGAACAATCACGTGGACAACTTGCTCAAGCTAGGCATGTGAGAACATAATCACACCCTTGATCCTCCACATTACCACCTTTGCTTTCACCATTGAAACACCGACAACATACGTGAGCACGACTTTTGACAACATGATTTTTCAACCCGTGCCAATTTCCACTGTACAGATGTATTATGTATTATTAACCGTGACCCCTAGAAAAGTCTCTTGTTCATTTTCCTCGGTCAGTCGCAACAAAGTTTCCATTGGAGATGATCTTCCCGAAGTAACGAAGACTCTAGTGTAACCAATTCGACCTAAATCTCCACTAATTTCGAATCACCTTGAGCTCCCACTCAAACAAGACTCCCCAACAATGCTAGAAAGCATTAGCTTTCTAGGACTTGAACCATATTAAAGGTTCTCGTCTTGTACCAGAGAACAATTACACAACCTTCTTTAAAAACCGTCCACCTTTGATCCCCGAATAGAACATGACACCTATCATCATCCAACTTCCCAACTGAGATCAGCTTACTCGTGAGCTTGGGGATGAACCTCACGTTCATCCAAGCTTACTTGTCAGCTTACTCCTGTACCCTATCCTGGAAGGCTACAGGATGAACCATCCAAGCGTGATTCCTTCAAGCTTGATGGAAGATTCCTGGACACCATGTCCAAAGTCCCCACCCAGAAGAGATACATCCGAAGGCTTCTTTCTACAAAGGAGAGGATACCAGATTCTAACAAAATTCCACTGAATGAAGAATGCTCAGCATTACTCAGAAACTCTCTACCACCAAAGCTAGGAGATACGGGCCAATTCATTTTCCCGTGTTCGGTCTACCAATCTGGAACCATTCATGCCCTAGCAGATTTAGGAGCAAGTATCAACATAATCCCCTAGTCTCTTTACAAGAGATTAGAGTTAGGAGACTTGTCACCAACTAAAATGACAATCCAACTTGCCGATCACACAATTCGATATCCTAAGGGCATAGTTGAGAACGTCATGGTGAAAGTCGACAAATTCTTGTATCCTACGGATTTCGTAGTAATGGACATTAAGGAAGACCTACACACACCAGTAGTGTTAAGAAGACCTTTCATGAATACGGCTAGGACTGTCATTGATGTGTACAATCAAACCTTGATCTTGCGATCACATGGGGAGAGCGTTACCTTCAAAATTGATCGACCAACCGATCTTTCTGGACATGCAGAGATGTTTGCTATTTCCACCAGACAGATCACTTCTGATGACGTGTCTTCACCACCAGCCGATGATATCGAGATGGGTGTCGAATCATAGTCTGCGGACGACTCAGAAATGGAAGAAGAGGCTCCCAGCGAAGAAATAGAGGAAGAGGAGGAATCTGAAGAGGGAGAGGAAATGGAAGAGGTAAAAGAAACTGTGATAATACCCTCTCTAAGCATTAAGCGTCATGAAGAATTAATAAGGCTTGAGACGGAAGATCACAGTTTAATCATTCAATTCAAGAAGAAGACTGACAAGGTTGAGGTTAATGATATAGAAATTGACCCTGCAAGTATCAAAGTGGAGAATCAGAATACTGAAGAAACCCGTTCATCAGACGAATCCTCAGAAGAACATTACACCGATGATGATGAGGAAGAGCAACATGAAGACATTCTGGATCACTCACACTCTCCAACCAAACCAGATTAAGGGGAGTCAGACTGTTCTTCTGATCGGATTCCTGTCATATCTGCACACGCAGACATGATAACCTTCATCAATGATACTGATGAATTTAAAGATATTCTCGAAGCCATCCGTAAATCAACAATTGATTACACGCTATGCTTAACGGAACGAATCATGGCTATTCGAGAAGAATACAACCTCTGTCTCCAAAGATAAGATAATGTTTAATGCACCGTTCATATCGATTATAAACGATTCACAATAGTTGATTACATCGCGAGGTATTTGACCTCTATATGATAAATTTTACAAACATTGCATTTGTTTTTAAAAGATAAACTTTCTTTACATAGAAAGTTGACGGCATGCATACCATTTCATAATGCATCCAACTATAATTGACTTAATAATAATCTTGTTGAACTCAACGACTCGATTGCAACGTCTTTTGAAATATGCCATGAATGACTCCAAGTAATATCTCTAAAATGAACAAATGCACAGCGGAAGATTTCTTTAATACCTGAGAATAAACATGTTTTAAAAGTGTCAACCAAAAGGTTGGTGAGTTCATAAGTTTATCGTAAATAATAAAATTCATCATTTTGATAGACCACAAGATTCAAATACGGTACACCTATCTCGTGTACGAAACCATTTTTCATAATGCTTAGCAGAGTAGGTTCGTATCCTTTTCTTCCCCGTAGGTTGCCTCGCGATTTTTAAATAATCGTGCACATATCTCGTGCACAAAACTAATACACATAACCTGTGTATAAAAATCATTCTCTCGATACATAACATTCATTTTGATTTCATTGCTCAACATGGTAACCGACCTTAACATATAATGTGCATCAATAATATCCCCAAAAACAGAATGTCTCGTCTGTATAATATATAAACTTCGAAGTACTAAACACCACGCCCACTAGCTCTTCCGTCTAGTGAACATTCTGGGTGGGGGTGTTAAACCCGGTAGCTACCTTTAGAATTCGCGTGAATTAGGGCCATACCCGTTTCTAATTCTTAGGTTACCAAGCAATAATAATCAGGGGAAAAATATTCACAACAATTAGTGGCAATTATAACGTCCAACTAATTCAATAATAATTCACAGAACTTCTGTCTGCATAATAATTCATTCGAGGAATGTTTTGCTTGTGTCAACGAATATTTATAAAAGCATTTCATGTATTCTCAGTTCAAAATATATTTCAAAAGCATTTAATAAAGCAGTTATAAAAATAGCGCATGTATTCTCAGTTCGAAAAATGTAAAGAGTAAAAGGGAATCAAATGAACTCACGATACGATATTTTGTAGTAAAAATATGCATACGGCGATACTGAACAATGCAAGGTTGGCCTCGGATTCACGAACCTATATCATTTATAAATGTGTTAACACACATAATTGTGATCGAACAAATATATATATATTATTATTAGTGATGTAATTTATATATATAATAAATTAATAAGTTTCATTATTTATATTTTCATTTTATATACAAAAATGTTAATATAGTTAAGTTATATGTATTAAATATATATTTGTATATGAAATCATTATTTTTGTGTTTATGACTTTAATAATGTCATTAAAACTTTTATTTTCATAATTATAATTATTTTAATAATAATGATATAGATAATACTGATAACAATAATAATGATAATAATACTTTTAATGATAAGGGTAATATTAATAAAAATGATAGTCTTAATAGAAATTTCATTAATCATACAATAATACTAATGTTAATGTTTAAATGTTAAGTCTATAAATGCTACTTTGTAATATTAATAATAGTAATGATAATACTAATTTTAATAAACTGATAGATTTAAATAATGATATTTTTAATAATGATAATAATAATAATAATACTGATAATACTAACTATGTATATAACAATTTTATTATTAATGATATCAAAAATAATAAGTTTAATAATAACGATACTAACTATCATATTAATAATAATAATGATAGTATTAATAATAATACCTATGTTCATAATAATAATAATACTAATAATTATAAAATGATACTAATAATAATATTTATGAAAATAATAATAAGCTGTATTGTTTTTATAATAATAATAATAATATTCATAATTCTAATAATGATAATAACCATAATAACAATACTTAAGGCTAATACTAAAATGATAATAATATTAGTAATAACAATATTAAAAATGATCATAATTACTAAAATCATAATAATAAACGATAACTAATAATAATAATTTATATAATACTTGTAACAACACTAATTAATAATAATAACAACATTAATAATAATAATAATAATAATAATAATAATATTAATAATAATAATATTAATAATAATAATAATAATAATAATAATAATAATAATAATAATAATAATAATAATAATAATAATAATAATAATAATAATAATAATAATAATATTAATAACAAAGGTTCTACCTTAAAAGAAGTCGATTAAAAAAAATGACAGCAGCCTGGATTGAACCCACGACCTCCAATACAAACACCAACCCTCCAAACCATTGATCTGTTTTGATTTTCTTGACTTAAACCCCATATGAATTGTTTATAACCCATATTAAACTGTTTTCCTTATTCATCTTCTTCTTCAAATAATTGAACGACCAGAGGTTAAACCATAGTAGTAGCTAATATATTCTTTAATTTAGGATTTAAAAATGAAACAAAAATCATTCGTGAATGATTAGATTAGTTCAAACAAAAATAAAATAAATAAAAGGAGCTGTACAGCTCGTTTATGTTTCTCAAAAAACTCAAACATCAAACTCAATTTTAAAGGCGTTTTAGATCACGACTCCTACACGAAAAAGGTTCTAAATCACTCATATAAACTTTCTACATTATCAATTGAACTTGAATGATCAACAGGAAAACGAATTTTACCATGAACATAAATGTTGACTTTTGAGAAGAGAACTTTGACTTCAAAATTGAAACTCAATATAAAGATTTGGAACCTGAGATTTTCCAGATAATTTGAGTAAAAGATTAGTAACATGACCGTGTTAATACATTTTGAAATTTGTTAAGAAATCGAACTTTTTGAAAATTGGAACCAAGAACAGGGCAGACCTTGTTCTTCCTCATTTTATTTTTGAATTTAAGAAAATTAAAAACTGTAAAGGGTAATAGCAATTATGTTCTTCCTCATTTTATTTTTGAATTTAAGAAAATTAAAAACTGTAAAGGGTAATTGCAATTATTGATTGATGATGTAGGTCGTATGGTGTCGTTTACACAGAAGTGATTGAGTTTTATAGCATCTTAAGTCGACAGAAAAATTACATCAGGTACATAAATAAATAAAAAATAAAATAAAATAAAAACTTAAAAGCAGATAGGGACTGCTAACGAATTTCATACCAGATTGATGAAAATGTGTAACGATTTAGGACAAAAACAAAAATTTAAAAAGCTGGATAGGGATGTGTAATTGGATTTTTGCTGAAATCGAATCAAAAAAATAAAATAAATTAATAAATAATATGGATAATGAAAGGAAACAGATCTATTGTTTATATCTATTTTAATTTTAATTTTTAATGTTTTATATTTAATAAACATTAAACATTAATAGATATAATAATAATAATAATAATAATAATAATAATAATAATAATAATAATAATAATAATAATAATAATAATAATAATAATAATAATAATAATTAATAATAATTTTATTAATGCTACACTTTTATTAGTAATAGTATTAATAATGTTATTAAATATATTAATGATAAAAGTGATAATAATATTATGATAATATTATTAATAACAATAATGATAATTTTAATGAAAATAATAAGTTTAATAATAATTAATAATAATGATAACTATAATATTAGTATTAATATTATTATAACAAATAAAATGTATCAAATCTCATATATTATATTAATAATAACAATATCAATAGTAATATTAACAATAATATTAGTAATAAAAATAAAAATGTTAATATACCAACTTATAATTATATTTAATATCTTAATATTACAATTTATTAATTATATCCTACTTACTAATTATATATTGAATATTTATAAATTTTATACATTACCCTATACATATGATAAGGATTATACATAGAAATCATATATATTTTTCTATAGATTGATTTTAAATTTCACTAAACTATGTTGTATCTTATTTTATATATTTAATTCTAATGCTTAAATTATATTTTATAATTTCAAATTAATATACATATACTTACATTTACATATACATATTTATTTACAAACAATTGTTCGTGAATCGTCGAGAACAGTCAAAAGTCAAATGATTTCATAAAATAGTTCAAAAATCTTGAAATTCAATTTAATAGACTTTGCTTATCATGTCGAAACCATATAAAGATTAAGTTTAAATTTGGTCGAAAATTTCCAGGTCGTCACAGTACCTACCCGTTAAAGAAATTTCGTCCCCGAAATTTGATCAAGATCGTCATGGCTAACAATAAGAATGTTTTCCTGACGAATATGAGCTGATAAATAGAGTTTTATTACCATAGAGTAATATAGATAAAACAATTCATTTATGTGAAGAGTAAGAGTGAAGCTATCACAAAAGAGTGAAATGGGGAAAATACGATTCGTCTTGATTTTTGACGTAGTCAGGGCTGATTTCCGGAATTTAAGGGATTTTAGAGGAAATCTTCGTAATAATATTTGGTTCTTCAATGATTAAGGAAATTAGAATCCTCTTTGGTTAAATGCGATGATCTTTCTCGATTGCTCTGTCTGATATTTCACTATAAATCCACCCCCTTCATTTCCTTATTTCCACAGCTCATACCTTCTATTCTTTCTTTCTTAATTCATACTTTTGTTTTCTCTTCCCGACTTTAAGTCAGGCAAATAATGGTCTAGAATTCGTAGGTGTGGAGTTTCGAATGAACATGACTAATGTTCTAAGAGAGAGATTGTAATAACACGATTTTGATTGATTAAATTACCAGAATCACGAAAGATAGAACTATTTAGAATATATGTTCTTGATTCGTTTAGAGATTAGGTAGAATGTAAGAGTCGTGTAACATAGTACATGATGATGTTATGGTCTGTGAATCATCACATATCATTGGAAACTCAGCATGACTTACTGTAATATAATCACGTTGATCAAGTGTCATTATATTATACTAACTCATTCTTCAGTTCTCAACACTACTTCAATATCATTCATATTTTTTAAGTTCGAATTTTTCAGAATTTAGAAACTAAAACAGTTTCCTTTCTGTTGTAACACTGATATTGCGAAGAGATAAATGATTTCAGATAAGAATAGTTATGAAAATATCTTCAGAAATATCGAGGATATTTATAATGAAAGATACGATGATATCTTAGAATTTCTAATATCGACGGATGATGAAGAAAATTTGTCCGTAAAGGTTTAGAATCAAGAGTAAGGTATTCGTTAACGACTTTAGCAGATACTGAATCATTTGGATTCTTTGAAGGCAGGTTTAGTCTTTGTGATTTGTCCACAGTCTCCTTCATAGTTTGCTTAATCCGTTTTCCAGTTCCAACATTTCTGAGCTTTGCCAACATACTATTCTTTATCTTCAAATTTTCAACTGTTCAGGTAGTTTACAGTTTTTGCTGCTTCATCAGCATTTTCAACATTCTGAGTATTGATTCGTAGACTGGATGCTCTTCAGAATTTCAGAATGGAAAATCATAATTCTAAGAGATAAAGGTTATATGTATACATATAACTGTTGAGGTAGTAACGCTACGAGATTCAAAATACTGATTGCTAATTCCCGGTAATTGGTATGGCAATTCTCGATACAAGGTGTTGATGAGTACATGATAGGGTTTCAATGAATGAATATAATGGTTTTTCGGAAAATCAAAGATCAATGAAGTTGCTGGTAAGTTTACTGCTAATGTAGTGGGATATAAACGGTTCTCCGGTAACGATGATGAAGGGATAATCTTTATAATAAGGTTTATTTGAATGAATAATTAAAGCTGATTTGCTGGAGCTATGACAAAATTGGCTAATTTGAAAAAGAATTGCAATGTTATTTTTGATAGTAACAATGCCGAAGAAGCTAGCACAGATACGTTTTAAACATTTACTTAGTTTTCGAGAGTTTTTCAGGTGCATAACTATATACATAATTCTTTCCTTCCGTAGATGAAGTGCGGTTGGTTCATCCTCTCGATTGTGGTGTTTTCAAGAATCATGAAAGGTTTGAACGCAGATTGTAATCGTCCAGATACAAATGAGGTTTAAGATGAAGTCAAGTGGCAAACTTGAAGAAATGTTTAGTTTCAGATGTTATAATCAATATTTTAATTCATTATAATTGTCCAATGTTGGTAGTCCACAGTTAGTAATTCAATAATTCATATATATAATATTCAAATTAATTAATACGTATCGTGACCCATTGTATATATGTCTTAGACTCGATCACAACTCAAAGTATATATATTATTTTAGAATCAACCTCAACCCTGTATAGCTAACTCGAACATTACTGAATATAGAGTGTCTATGGTTATTCCAAATAATATATATAGATGCGTCGATATGATATGTCAAAACCTTGTATACGTGTCCCGATATTTAAAGTGCGTAAAATAAATAACAGAAATTAAATGACGATAAATAAAATTGCGAGAATTAAAATTGCGATAAATAAAGTAATAAGGAATTAACAGTTAGCTAGGAACAGTTAGCTAGGATTTTGTTAGCGTGGATTCTAAACAAAATTTCTCATAGTTAATTTGTTTGTTTCTAACATATTTTATTTTGTCAAATGTTTTCTTCACTATGCCACTTGTTGGATTCTGATAAGTCAAAATCCAAATATGAAATTGAATGAAAATGTTTATTCTGTGGTGAACGGATTCGTATATCTGTTGATGTTAGTAAGATAGTAAATGGCCGATGAATCAAATTGGTAGAATGTACAATGTAACTTATTAATGTGAAATCCAAATATTTTTAGGGTATTACCTACCCGTTAAAATATTTTCACCATTAACAGTTTGTACAAAAGAATTTTTAATTACAATCTTTATGAAAATATATATACATATATATTTTTTTCAGATGTAATCATGGATTTAATGAGTCAATATGATATTAGACTCATTTGATTTACTGTTAGAACAAGGATATATAATCTCTAAAACATTAGAGATTATATAATTGCCATGTCGAACGAAGATAATTGATGTAGAACGATACGTAGTATGATGATTATAATCGAGGTACATAATGAGATGTTGAGGCATGTGTTGTTGATGCTACGGGTGCTGTTACTGATGGTACTGTTGGTGCCGGTGATGTTGCTGAAGCTGGTATGTTTTGCACCATATTTTCCAAGGCTACAACTCGGGCGCGAAGCTCGTTGACTTCTTCCATTATTCCAGGCTGATTGTCGGTCGGAACGAGCGGATAAATAAGGTTTAGAATTGTAGATAGAATATAATCGTGTCGAGCTACTCTAGAAATGAGGCTGAAAATGGTGTTTCTGATAGGTTCGCCGGTAAGTACTTCAGTTTCATCGCCAAGAAGGCAATATGGTGGATGGAAGGGATCACCTTCTTCTTGTCTCCAATAATTAAGTAGGCTACGAACCCATCTCCAATTCATCCAGAATAGATGATGGTTAATCGGCTGGTTCATTCTGGTCACACTGTTTTCAGAGCTCGAGTGAAATTCTATATCGGAATCAGAGGGACTTGAACTAGTGGCGAATTCCATTTCGTACAATTGAATAATGGATTTTTCGATATGAAATGATTTTCGAATATTGGATGATATTCTAACTACATAGAATATCTATATACATAGTACTAAAGATTTCGTAGACTACGGAGGAATTTACGGAATATGTCAGACAAGTCTATAGTAACAGATGCGTTAAGATATGAATTATCAGATACGCTAAGATATGAATTTTGTCTATACACTATTCATGCAATCAATGCAGTAAGATGTGTCTAGACTAAGAATGGTAAGAAGGTAATTTTTGACACAAAATGATAAGCAAAACTTTTGACATGCAGACACGGTCGAAGTCCAGACCCACTAATGCATCTAAACAATTATCAGTTACACATACTAATGCAAGACCTGGTTCGCTAAGACCACCGCTCTGATACCAACTTTAATGCCTCGTTCATATCGATTATAAACGATTCACAATAGTTGATTACATCGTGAGGTATTTGACCTCTATATGATACATTTTACAAACATTGCATTCGTTTTTAAAAGACAAACTTTCTTTACATCGAAAGTTGACGGCATGCATACAATTTCATAATACATCCAACTATAATTGACTTAATAATAATCCTGTTGAACTCAACTTCTCGAATGCAACGTCTTTTGAAATATGCCATGAATGACTCCAAGTAATATCTCTAAAATGAACAAAGGCACAGCGGAGTATTTCTTTAATACCTGAGAATAAACATGTTTTAAAAGTGTCAACCAAAAGGTTGGTGAGTTCATAAGTTTATCGTAAACAATAAAATTCTTCATTTTGATAGACCACAAGATTCAAATACAGTACACCTATCTCGTGTACGAAATCATTTTTCATAATGCTTAGCAGAGTAGGTCGTATCCTTTTCTTCCCCGTAGGTTGCCTCGCGATTTTTAAATAATCGTGCACATATCTCGTGCACACAACTAATACACATAACCTGTATATAAAAATCATTCTCTCGATACATAACATTCATTTCGATTTCATTGCTCAACATGGTAACAGACCTTAACATATAATGCACATCAATAATATCTCCAAAAACAGAACATCTTGTCTGTATAATATATAAACTTCGAAGTACTAAACACCACGCCCACTAGCTCTTCCGTCTAGTAAACATTCTGGGTGGGGGTGTTAAACCCGGTAGCTACCTTTAGGATTCGCGTGAATTAGGGCCATATCCGTTTCTAATTCTTAGGTTGCCAAGCAATAATAATCAGGGGAAAAATATTCACAACAATTAGTGGCAATTATAACGTCCAACTAATTCAATAATAATCCACAGAACTTCTGTCTGCATAATAATTCATTCGAGGAATGTTTTGCTTGTTTCATATCGCGCCAAACATTTATAAAAGCATTTCATGTATTCTCAGTTCAAAATATATTTCAAAAGCATTTAATAAAGCATTTATAAAAACAGCGCATGTATTCTCAGTCCCAAAAATGTAAAGAGTAAAAGGGAATCAAATGAACTCACGATACGATATTTTGTAGTAAAAACATGCATACGACGATACTGAACAATGCAAGGTTGGCCTCGGATTCACGAACCTATATCATTTATATATGTGTTAACACACATAATTGTGATCGAACAAATATATATATTATTATTAGTGATGTAATTTATATATATAATACATTAATAAGTTTCATTATTTATATTTTCATTTTATATACAAAAATGTTAATATAGTTAAGTTATATGTATTAAATATATATTTGTATATGAAATCATTATTTTTGTGTTTATGACTTTAATAATGTCATTAAAACTTTTATTTTTATAATTATAATTATTTTAATAATAATGATATAGATAATACTGATAACAATAATAATGATAATAATACTTTTAATGATAAGGGTAATATTAATAAAATGATAGTCTTAAAAGAAATTTCATTAATCATACAATAATACTAATGTTAATGTTTAAATGTTAAGTCTATAAATGCTACTTTGTAATATTAATAATAGTAATGATAATACTAATTTTAATAAACTGACAGATTTAAATAATGATATTTTTAATAATGATAATAATAATAATACTGATAATACTTAATATGTATATAAAAATTTTATTATTAATGATATCAAAGATAATAAGTTTAATAATAACGATACTAACTATCATATTAATAATAATAATGATAGTATTAATAATAATAATACCTATGTTCATAATAATAATAATACTAATAATTTTAAAATGATACTAATAATAATATTTATGAAAATAATAATAAGTTGTATTGTTTTTATAATAATAATAATAATAATAATAATAATAATAATCATAATTCTAATAATGATAATAACCATAATAACAATACTTAAGGATAATACTAAAATGATAATAATATTAGTAATAACAATATTAAACATGATCATAATTACTAAAATCATAATAATAAACGATAACTAATAATAATAATTTTTATAATACTTGTAACAACACTAATTAATAATAATAACAACATTAATAATAATAATAATAATAATAATAATAATAATAATAATAATAATAATAATAATAATAACAATAATAATAATAATAATAATAATAATAATAATAATAATAATAATAATAATAATAATAATAATAATAATAATAATAATAATAATAATAATAATAACAACAACAAAGGTTCTACTTAAAAGAAGTCGATTAAAAAAATGAGAGCAGCCTGGATTGAACCCACGACCTCCAGTACAAACACCAACCCTCCAAACCATTAATCTGTTTCGATTTTCCTGACTTAAACCCATATGAATTGTTTATAACCCGTATTAAACTGTTTCCCTTATTCATCTTCTTCTTCAAATAATTGAACGACCAGAGGTTAAACCATAGTAGTAGCTAATATATTCTTTAATGTCGGATTGAAAAACGAAACAAAAATCATTCGTGAATGATTAGATTAGTTCAAACAAAAATAAAATAAATAAAAGGAGCTGTACAGCTCGTTTATGTTTCTCAAAAAACTCAAACATCAAACTCAATTTTAAAGGCGTTTTAGATCACGACTCCTACAGAAAAAGGTTCTAAATCACTCATATAAACTTTCTACATTATCAATTGAACTTGAATGATCAACAGGAAAACGAATTTTACCATGAACAAAAATGTTGACTTTTGAGAAGAGAACTTTGACTTCAAAATTGAAAATCAATATAAAGATTTGGAACCTGAGATTTTCCAGATAATTTGAGTAAAAGATTAGTAACAAGACTGCGTTAGTACATTTTGAAATTCGTTAAGAAATCAAACTTTTTGAAAATTGGAACCAAGAACAGGGCAGACTTTGTTCTTCCTCGTTTTATTTTTGAATTTAACAAAATTAAAAGCTGTAAAGGGTAATTGCAATTGTTGATTGATGATGTAGGTCGTATGGTGTCGTTTACACTGAAGTGATTGAGTTTTATAGCATCTTAAGTCGATAGAAAAATTACATCAGGTACAGAAATAAATAAAAAAAAAATTAAAAAAATTAAAAGAAGATAGGGACTGCTAACAAATTTCGTATCAGATTGATGAAAATGTGTAACGATTTAGGACAGAAACAAAAATTTAAAAATCTGGATAGGGATGTGTAATTGGATTTTTGCTGAAATCGAATCAAAAAAATAAAATAAATAAGTAAATAATATGGATAATGAAAGGAAACAGATCTGTTGTTTATATCTATTTTAATTTTAATTTTTATTGTTTTATATTTAATAAACATTAAACATTAATAGATATATTAATAATAATAATAATAATAATAATAATAATAATAATAATAATAATAATAATAATAATACTAATTAATAAAAATAATACTAATTATTAATAATTTTATTAATGCTACACTTTTATTAGTAATAATATTAATAATGTTGTTAAAGATATTAATGATAAAAGTGATAATAATATTATGATAATATTATTAATAACAATAATGATAATTTTAATGAAAATAATAAGTTTAAAAATAATTAATAATAATGATAACTATAATATTAGTATTAATATTATTATAACAAATAAAATGTATCAAATCTCATATCTTATATTAATAATAACAATTCCAATAGTAATATTAACAATAATATTAGTAATAAAAATAACAATGTTAATATACCAACTTATAATTATATTTAATATCTTAATATTACAATTTATTAATTATATCCTACTTACTAATTATATATTGAATATTGAATATTTATAAATTTTATATATTACCCTATACATATGATAAGGATTATACATAGAAATCATATATATTTTTCTATAGATTCATTTTAAATTTCACTAAACTATGTTGTATCTTATTTTATATATTTAATTCTAATGCTTAAATTATATTTTATAATTTCAAATTAATATACATATACTTACATTTACATATACATATTTATTTACAAACAATTGTTCATGAATCGTTGGGAACAGTCAAAAGTCAAATGATTCATAAAATAGTTCAAAAATCTTGAAATTCAATTTAATAGACTTTGCTTATCATGTCGAAACCATATAAAGAATAATTTTAAATTTGGTCAAAAAATTTCGGGTCGTCACACAATGATGTTGAAATTCTAGAAGAACGCATTCAAGACTTTATCAACACTCTTCACGATCATATCTACCACAAAGAAAGGCAATGAGAGCACAATTCAGTGGTTCGCACTCTTCTGGAGACAAGATTCTGTCGAGATCAGAAGTTCATTTACTCTAAGGTTTACAATGCCTTAGCCGGATCTGCACTTTCGTTCTCAACAAACCAACGAGTACTATTGACTCTCATCCAAAAGCACATGGATCTTTCCACCGGACACCCAACTTAGCACTCTGATTTGCAAATGATCGAGGATATTCACAGCTTTTTCGCTCTCTTGGAAAGAGATAATTTCGAAAGCACACTAGACAAGCTTGTGATTTATGTAATAATTGATCACCATGCTGATCTGATTATCAAAGAGTTACGAGACGCAGTTACAGAGGAAGTAAGATGCAACAATCCGTTCTCTCATCTTGAACCAGATCGAGTCAACATCGCAACCTACATTATGAAGCAAATATCACGTATCTTTCACGAATCCACCGATCCAAGTTTCACATTTAAAGTTGGATGTCAGGAGATATACTCAAAGACGGTGACGTTGATGCTCGGGTCAGGATTGCTGTTCACTTCTTTTCAGCTTCATCTTTTAACTAATCTGTGCAAAGCTACAGACTCTTACTGTGGAGATCACCATTCCGAAGATTTCGAGATGCAAAAGATACAGTTTCTAACATTGTTTGAAGACCTCCGAAATGAGCATCCCATCAGAGAGATAATCACCACCAGCACTGCCTATATGATTGACATTCATGGGTCAACCAGCAGAACCGTGGATCATATTCTCATCGGACTTCAAGATTTATCACGAGCCGAAACTGCGCACTACTTATCTTTCAGAAGATCTTCAAGAGAAGTACCGGATCTACTACCACTTTTGGTCCAATACTTTCTCAGGATTTACCCACCAAGACTCACATTCCCTCGAGAAGACCAAGATTACATCCATCAGCGAGGAATGTTTGCTTTCTAAGGCATTACTACGGTTGAGCCAACGACCTTAAACAAAAGCGCTCCTCGGGAGGCAACCCGTGCAATAAAGTATAGTAGAAGAATAAAGGATGACAAATGAGCCGATCAATAAAGAACGCAAGGATTGAAACCCAGCCAGTATCGTCATAAGCAACATCTGCTATGGGTACTTCTATCTTCCCGCTACTAGCTCAAAATTTAAATTATGCCACATCCTAGCTTATCAATAAGTGTGGGATTCCAACCCAGTTAAACACTAGACAAATATTCTCAAATCTTCAACTAAAACTCCTAAGTGTCGGATACACTAGGAACATTGAGGACAATGTTCATCTAAGTATGGGACGTTGGTATAATCTTTTTATGCTGTATTAAAATAACACATTACGAAGATTCCAAGTTCTTAAGCCAAATTTCAAAAATTTTAACAAGAGAAAGCCCTTCCGAAAAAGTATTTTTGAAAACCTGAAATGTTTGTAAATAAAAGTAAGGCTTAAGTAGGGTGGAAATCTTGTTAGATTGAACCAAATCTCTAATAGAGCATTGAATGACTAAGGCATTATCGACCTAAATTGATTATGGTGAGGCACCAAAATAAGACCATCATTTATCTTTAATGCTTCACTGTTTTTCGTTGAAAGTGCCGATGTCTGTGCTCGGAATCAGAACTTGCTTTAGATCTACATTTCCAAAGCAGCGAAACGTGATTCGGTTATAATCAGAAGAGCTAGCCATTTGTCAAAAATAAACCTTTCGCACCTCCACTATTTCTACTTCACCACCACATTCACATCATCTTTACTATCACTCGAAAAACCCAGAAAATGAGATTCCTTCCGAAAACCCGATGTTATAAACCTCTCAAGTATCATAGCAAAGGTCTTGAAAAAGTTTAATGGCAAAAAGTTTCTCGAGATGAAATCTCAAAAAAAAAAAAAAATTTAAAGTTCTGAAAAAAGGAGCAGAACTTATAAAGAGAAATGCCAAAGAAGAACATGACCGAAAATGATTATCAAATGAAGAAATGTTCAAAGGTGCTTCTCAAAATATCAGCACTCCTATCTATCCGAATAAAAGTCTGCATAAGGACTATACTACCCTTTTTCTCACCCCTCAGAAACAACTTCACTACCACTCCTAAATTTCTTTCCATCATTGACAAATGACCTAGAAGAAAAGATTACTACCGTTCTCACATTAGTAGCAAGGATTTGAGTCTTTGTCAAGCCTATGACGATGGGTGCAGCACGATTGACTATGAGTGAATTCATTTCTTAGATCTATAGGGAACCTTAAACACTTGTGTGATTTGAGTGACCCGTGAAAGCTAGCCTATGTCATGTAACCTCCTCGCATGCTTGCAGAGATAGTTTCAATCATAACGTAGATGACTCACCTTATCTTTCGCTCTTATAATAAAAGGCAAACCGCTTAGGCTATTAGAAAAGAAAGTCCGAAAAGATTTCTTAAGATAAAATGAGAGTTTGCTTGAGGACAAGCAAAGTCTAGGTGCGGGATATTTGATATCGGCTAAAAAGACACGTTTTCACACCGGTATTAAGGCTAAAAACAAGAAATATTCGAACTTTATCGAAAAAATACCCACTTCGTCGGTTAGAATTGAAGAACAAGTAATTATGAAGATGGTGCAGAAAGAATCAAGAGAATCGGAGCTAAAAGAAAAATTCTAGAGCAAAAACAGTGAAAAACAAGAAATCAAGTTACGATCCAGGAATTTTAGCTGACCAGGCAAGCCAAATGGCCTGCCAAACGTCCTGCCAAATGGCCTGCCAAATGGCTTGCCTGGCTCACAAACGGCCTGCCAAATGCTCAGAATAAACGGCCCCTGCAAACGAGCTGGTCTGGCTGTAGCGACCCGACAAAATCGTCTTTGAAGGCGTCATCTACTTAGATCCCGTTACGTGGTCATAAGTCTTTAAAACAACGTTTGACCAAAAAAAATGTCATATTCATTTCAAATGTGAGGATGTTTCATGGTTTACAAAAGTAGTTCAATGACTAGTTACATTACAACGTTTAAAGTACAAATGAAACCTATGCGACACAATTTAGTAAAGTCAAAAGACGCTCCATGTATGCATGTATACTCGACATCCAAGAAAGTATCAAAATAGTGTGCGGAAGCATGTACCACTTAGCGTTCAAGGACCTGAGAAAATATATAGAAAACTGTCAACGAAAAATGTTGGTGAAAATCATAGGTGTATTAGTAAACGTTGTTTTTGAACCACAAGATTTAAATTTCCATAAATTTGATTATCCAAATCCTTTGCATTCCAAAAGTTGTTGTTCGTTCTCGAGCACCCAATTATCAAGACTTAACTGTTTTGAAACCTGTTACGTAGTGTTAGAACATACACTATACTCGAAAATATATTTCATCCGCTAACGGTAGCGAACCGTCCGAATGAGGGTGCGTCAATCCCGCATGGATCCACACAACATAAGTTCCCGTTTACACCCTACAAGTGTAACTAATGATAATTGAATAGAGGCTTTTTGTTCTAACTCTCTGTGGAATGTTTGTTTTCGTACTTGTGTTCAAAGCATAAAAGTATGATACGTATATGTTTCTCATCCAATGATTTAAAAGTATAAAAGTTGTTGAAAAGATGGGACTATGATCTCACCTTGAGTGCACGAGTAAAAAGGTACTTCACAAGGTAACGTGTGCAAGAACGAATGCTAGTCTTGACCTAAAAAAGTTGGTCGTATCAATAACGGTAAACACGGTTGGTCAAAGTTGTTCAATTAGTCCTATGGCTCATTACGACTCGATTATATAGCATGTGAATCAAGTTGTCAAGTTTCATGCAAGAATCAAGTATACAAGAAGACTAGAATGGTCTAAACAAAGCATTGGTTAAGTTTGAATAAAAGTCAACTTTGGTCAAGTCAAAGTCAACAAAAAAGTCAACACGTTCGGGTCGGGCCTCGGACTATTTTTCTGAGCTAATTAATCATATATAAGCATGTTAGAACAAGTTACATGTTAACCGGAGGTGCGTAGCATAGCTAGAATTTTTCATATAAATGTCAAGTTGAACAGCCCCCAAACACAGCAATCTCCGCGCCGCGACAAAGGATGGGTCGCGCCGCGACATTACACGGGAGCTGATTCCTAGCTGTTTCAAATGTCTAAGTCTCGAACCAAAATTCATTCAAATGCAAATAACGAACCGTAAACATTCAAAACATGTATCTTATATCGTTGGAAAGGTAATTTAACGAGGAACACAACTAAACACATTTAATTTACCAAAAACATCATTTACAAAAATTCAAATCCAAGTTGAATGCTCATTTAATGTTCATCATAAATGCTTCAAGTTCATAAATGCACATTGATGATTCGGGAATTAAATGCACACATATAATACGCCATTTCGTAGGTAATTACGCATACAATACAACTAAACACCTACAAACAACATTTTAAAGCATTCAATGCATCAAAAGTTCATTTTACTTCTATCAAACCCTAACCAAAAATCATAAATTCATCAATCATATTAATGGAGTCTTTCTAAGTCAGCCTACACATCAAATTGAAGCTAGTGATGCTAGTACCAAATTTAATACATGCTCTTTAATATTTAAACAACATTTAATCAACCCAAAACTCAAGATTAAACACACCCATTTTCAATTTAGTGCTAGTTACTCAAAATAACAAAATCGAGCAAGTAAATCACATATTCATGTTAGACTTGAGCCATATACACTAATTAACACTTTTATAAGTCAAAACATCAAGAACAAGAAATCTAGAGTTTTTGAAAAGTTACCCAAAAGAGATGAAGTTGGTATAGAATCGAAGAGGGAGATGCAAGGATTCCGAATATGTAATTTGTTTTGAAGAACGCTTGCTAGATTGAAAATGGATGATGATTCTTTGATTTGGGTGTTGAGAGAAAAAGATGAATGTATCAAATTGGGAGGTAGTGAATGAGTGGAGGAGGAGAAGGTTTGACTAGTTGACCTAGTCAAATCTTTAGTCCTTTGGCAAGTTTAGTCCCTCGAGTTTAAAAGCGGGTACGTGAATTAACCAAACGAATTACCTTAAATACGTAGAGTAAACGTGAGATGTTATAACTAAATAACGGACTTTAAAATAATTAAACGGAAAGTAAACAGAAAAAGATGAGATGTTACATTACCTACTCCTTAAAAGAAATTTCGTCCCAAAATTTAGGTAGGTGTAGTAGGTGTTGCTTCTTTCTTCAGATCTTGCGTTTCCGAATCCACGAATAAATGAGGGTACTTCCTTTTCATTTGATCTTGTCTTTCCCAAGTAAACTCAGGTCCCATTTTGGCATTCCAACGAACTTTAACGATTGAGATTTTGCTTTGTTTTAGCGTCTTGACGGAGTTGTCCACAATTTCAACCGGTTCTTCTACGAAATGAAGTTTGTCATCAATAGTAAGCTCTTCGAGGGGGATGACGAGATCGGGTTCGACAAGGCATTTCTTCAAGTTTGATACATGGAAAGTAGGATGAACGGAGCTCAATTGAGTCAGGAGATCCAAACGGTAAGCAACGGGCACAATACGCTCCAAGATTTCAAAAGGACCAATATATCGTGGATTTAGCTTCCCGCACTTCCCGAAATGGATTACACCTTTCCAAGGTGCGACTTTTAACATTACGCGGTCACCGATTTGGAATTCAAGATCGTTGCATCTAATGTTGGCATAGCTCCTTTGACGATTACGGGCCGTCCTGAGCCTGTCTCGGATCTGAACAATCTTCTCGGTGGTTTCGTGAATGAGTTCGGGCCCGGTGATTTGCTTGTCGCCTACTTTGGCCCAACAAATAGGAGAACGACATTTGCAGCCATATAACGCTTCAAAAGGTACGACTTTAATACTCGCGTGATAACTATTGTTGTAAGAGAACTCGGCTAGTGGCAAATGCTTTTCCCAAGCTTTTCCGAAGTCGATAACGTAAGCTCGTAGCATGTATTCCAAGGTTTGATTTTTACTTTGCTTTGTCCGTCGGTTTGTGGATGGTATGCGGTACTCATGTCCAACCGCGTTCCTAAGGCTTCTTGCAAGGCACGCCAAAGTCTAGAAGCGAAACGAGCATCTCGGTCGGATATGATCGACAAGGGTACACTGTGACGGGTTACAATCTCTTTTATATACAATTGTGCAAGTTTGTCCATTTTGTCCGTTTCTTTCATGGCTAGGAAGTGGGCGGATTTGGTGAGACGGTCAATAATAACCCAAATGGTATCATAACTGCCCGCCGTCTTTGGTAGTTTTGTGATGAAGTCCATCGTTATTCTTTCCCACTTCCATTGCGGGATTTCGGGTTGTTGAAGTAACCCGGACGGCCTTTGATGTTCGGCTTTGACCTTAGAGCAAGTTAAACACTTTGCAACATAATTAGCAGCGTCCCTTTTAATGTTCGGCCACCAATATTGTTCTTTGAGGTCGTGGTACATCTTATTGGTACCAGGGTGAATCGAGTACCTTGACTTGTGGGCTTCGTCTAGAATAAGGCTTCGTAAGTCCCCATAACTAGGCACCCAAATCCTTCGACGAAATAATGGAGTCCGGTCTCCTTAACTTCGAATCGAGAGACGAGAACGTTCAAGTGTTCATGAGAAATATTTTCATTCTTGTGGACTTCGTCTTGGGCTACCCGAATTTGGTTATTGAGGTTGGTGTGGATGGTGATGTTTAAAGCTCGAACACGAAGAGGCACCATTCTTTACTTTCAACTTAAGGTATCGGCTACTACATTTGCCTTGCCGGGATGGTAACGAAGCTCGCAATCATAATCGTTCAAAGTTTCAATCCACCGTCGTTGTCTCATATTTAGTTGTTTTTGATCGAAGATGTGTTAGAGGCTTTTATGATCGGTGAAGATAGTACTTTTGGTTCCATTGAGATAGTGTCTCCACATTTTGAGTGCAAAGAAAACGGCTCTGAGTTCGAGATCATGTGTCGTGTAGTTCCGTTCATGAATTTTTAGTTGTCGGGAGGCATAAGCAATGACTTTCTTTCGTTGCATTAATACACACCCAAAACCATGTTTCGAGGCATCGCAATATACAACAAAATCATCATTGCCTTCAAGAAGAGACAAGATAGGAGCGGTGGTTAGCTTTTTCTTCAAGATTTGAAATGCGGACTCTTGTTCGGTTGCCCAAATGAATTTCCTTCCCTTGTGAGTTAACGCGGTTAGAGGACGAGCAACTAAGGAGAAATCTTTGATGAATCTACGATAGTATCTGGCGAGACCCAAGAATTGACGGATGTGAGTATGAGTAGTAGGGGTTTCCCATTTGCTAATGGATTCGATTTTAGCGGGATCGACCTTAATACCTTGGTCTCTTACAACATGACCGAGAAATTGAACTTCCTTCAACCAAAATTCACACTTGGAGAATTTTGCATAGAGTCGTTCTTGTCTTAAAAGTTCAAGCACGAGCCGGAGGTGTTGTTCGTGCTCTTCTTTGCTTTTAGAATAGACCAAAATATCACCGATGAAAACAATAACGAATTTGCCGAGGTATGGTTTGCACATGCGGTTCGTAAGGTCCATGAACACCGCCGGTGCGTTAGTGAGACCAAATGGCATTACAAGGAATTCGTAACTACCATAACGAGTCCGGAAAGCGGTTTTGGAGACATCTTCCCCTTAACCCTTAGTTGATGATAACCCGAGCAGAGATCGATTTTTGAATATACACAAGATCCTTGTAGTTGATCAAAGAGGTCGTCGATGCCTGGAAGAGGATATCGGTTCTTAACTATCAATTTGTTTAGTTCACGATAATCGATGAATATTCGTAAGGATCCATCCTTCTTTTTAACGAATAAAATCGGAGCACCCCATGGTGAATGGCTAGGTTGGATAAAACCACGGTCAAGTACTTCTTGAATTTGACTTTGTAATTCTTGCATTTCGGATGGAGCAAGTCTATACGGTGCACTGTGCGGCTCCCGGAATAAGATCGATTTGGAATTCAGCTGGTCGATGAGGTGGAAGACCCGGCAATTCGTCAGGAAACACATCAGAAAAGTCAATAACAATTGGCACATCATCAATATGCTTCTCATTGGTCTTGACTTTCTTAACGTGGGCTAGGATCGCAAAACAACCCTTACGAAGTAATTTTCTATAGGATCGCAAAACAACCCTTACGAAGTAATTATCGCCATAGACAATCAAGGGTTCGCCATTCTCGATAGGAATTCGGATTGCGTTAAGATCACAAAGGATGTGAGATTTCGTTTTGACTAACCAATTTATACCGATTATTACATCGAAGCTGAAAGGACCCGTTCATATACATTATAAATGATTCACAATAGTTGATTTCATTGTGAGGTATTTGACCTCTATATGATATATTTTACAAATATTGCATTCGTTTTTAAAAGACAAACTTTCTTTACATCGAAAGTGGACGTCATACATACCATTTCATAATATATCCAACTATAATTGACTTAATAATAATCTTGATGAACTCAATGACTCGAATGCAACGTCTTTTGAAATATGTTATGAATGACTTCAAGTAATATCTCTAAAATGAGCAAATGTACAGCGGAAGATTTCTTTCATACCTGAGAATAAACATGCTTAAAAGTGTCAACCAAAAGGTTGGTGAGTTCATAGGTTTATCAAAACAATCATTTCAATATTTTAATAGACCACAAGATTTCAGATATTTAATTGTATATGTAACCCGAGTACAAAATAGTACGCATAACGTGCGAATTAAAAATCATTCATATGGTGAACACCTGGTAACCGGCATTAACAAATGCATCTAGAATATCCCCAAATATACAGGTACACTCATCTGTATATAAAAATCAAAGTACTAAAGCATCCATAACCTGGATGGGGTTTGTTAGGCTCATAGATCTATCTTTAGGATACGCGTCAATTTGGGGGTCTGTTCCCAAATTCTTAGGCTACCAAACTAAAAAAGGTGATATCCGGTATAATAATCCAACCATAGAATGTAGTCTCAAGTACTTGTGTCTATTTCGTAAAACAGTTATAAAAGCAACGCATGTATTCTCAGTCCCAAAATATATATTGCAAAAGCATTTAAAAAGGGAGCAAATGAAACTCACAATACAATATTTTGTAGTAAAAATATTCGTACGACGATACTGAACAATGTAGGGTTTGGCCTCGGATTCACGAACCTATATCAATTGTATATCTATTAACACATATGATCAGAAACGAGCAAGTTTATATATATTATTATTAATAATATGCTTGTTATATTATATGTTATTTAGTTAAATTTAATATATTTTAATTTATATATTTTATATAACTAATATTTATCTTTCTTTATAACAGGTTATTAATAAACAATTTATATTAGGGTTTTTATATGATAAAAAAATATATTTATTTATTAATTGATATCTTTTATAACTTAATTAGTATTATTTTTAATAAAAAATATAGTGATATGTATTACTAATATTATGGTAATGTAATTTTATATACGAATATCTATTTATAATAATATTGATAATGATCAGTGATAATAACGATAATGATATTTCATTTATAATTTTCATGTAAACAGTATATTTATTTTTAAAATCTTTATTTTCATAATCATAAAAAAAATTAATGATATTGATAATATTAATAATAATATCAGTATTAGTTTTCATGTTAACAGAGTGATAATGATTATAATGATAATAGTTTTTAACAATCGATATTAACAATGATAATCATGCTAATAGTAATAATAATGATAACATTAATAATAATTCTTATGATAACAATAATTATAAGTATGGTAATAATACTAATATTAGTGATAATAATAATAGGTTGTATTGTTTTCCTAATAATGATAATAATAATCATAATCATAATCATAATCATAATAATAATAATGATAATATTTATAATAATAATAATTATAATGATAATACTAATAATGATAATACTAGTATTATTAGTAATACTTTTAATAATAATAATACTAGTAACAAAATTAATAATAATAATAAAGATAATAATAATAATAAACTTAATAATAGTAGCTACCTCCAATGAAAAGGCTTAAAAAAATATGTCATCTCCGGGACTCGAACTCGCGACCTCCTGCTTATATGCAGCCCTCTAAACCATGACTCCAATTCTGTTTATCTGGAATTAAATCCCTCGATTTATTTATAACTCGTAAACATCTGTTGCCTTCTAAACCCAACCCCATCGACATCATCATCATCAATAATATTTATCATCATCTTATTCTAATCATTATCATTAACTTATCATGAATTATCCCACTGTAATATCACCATCGAGTTATCTAATATCATTACCATCGTTTTCGGATTTCATCATCATAATCATAATCAATTATCATGATCATTAGTCTAATTATCCATATCAACGACCCATTAGAAAAAAATAATAAAAAGAATTGTAACCCCACTATCCTTAATGCACGGCTCAAAAGGAAAAGCAATGGCCCGAAGTTGCATTCTTATATTCGATTGATTTTCCTTTTCGCAGAAAAAGAATAGCAAGTGGAGTTAAAGGTGTCAGTTATGGTGTCGGTTATGAAAAAAATATATACGATGGATTGCAATTTCAATTTATATATATTGTTTTATCATTCACGGTCCCTTTATGTCTCAAAACACCTTCACTGCATCGTTGTTAAAAGTAACACAAACAAAGGTTGTAGCAGCAAGAAAAGAGAGGGTTTTTGTGTCGTGATTTGTTGAAACAGAAGAACAATAACGTTATTGTAGCTATAGCATGGAAGACGATTGGTTCAAATAGGAAGAACAATAATCAATGAAGCAGAAAAAATATAAAGTGAAGGTGTTGCTTAAGGTGACGGTTTTGGGGTGGAGGTGATCGAATGTGGTGATTGGCGAAGGAGGGTTCACGAAGAAAAGGAAGAAAAGGGTGGAAGTGGTTGTCTTATTCGATACCCATAAACAGAAAATGAAAGATAAAGAAAATGCAAGTGATGATGATGGTGATCGATTTTGTAAAGAAGGGTGGCGACGGTTGTTCTTGAATGTAATCAAAACAGGAAAAAAAAATTGGTGGTGGCAGGAGGAACAAGGTGGTGTTTGACGCGGTTAGCAAGCTATAATCAGCTAAATAAATGGTAATTTATGTTCGTTTATGAATCCTACATATCTCTCTGCAATGTTTTAGTGTAAGTATCAATATATAGTCAGGTATATGTAATTATATAGATAGAGAGCAAGAGATGAAGAATCACATTAAGTGATGTGTGGCGTCGACAGAGATATTCGAACCAGGAAGAAGAAAACAAAGAAAGTATAAAGTAGATACTGACATTCAACAGATTTTGTTTATATTACACCAGTGATTGACGAACAATTCAATCAGGAGAAAGAAATAAATAAAGTGAAAGGTATTGGAAACAGAATTTGGTTATATCTAAAATCAAATTCGTTCTAGTACAGATCTTAGAGACAGAATCAAAGATCACATACAGATTGATTATGACCTGAAACAGAATACGTATGCCATTGTATTTAATCGTATTTTTATATATTTATCTGTATATGTAATTATATATAAATATATAACTGTATTTTATACATATGTATTTATATATCTGATTTTCTATATCTGTTAATATATCTGTATATATTTATATCTGTGTTTATAAAGTATATAATCAATATTTATGCTAATTAATAAAAATTGTATTTATAATACTTATTATTAATTATAGAAATAGAATTACTAATAATAATATTAAATATAGAAATACTTATAATAATAATAAAATAAAAATATAATGATATTAGTAATTACAATAATGATAATTTCAATGATAATAATATTTTTATTAATAACATTAATAATAATACTAATTTTAATAATATAGATATAATTAAATGATAATGACAATAATAATAATCTAATAATTTATACATATTTGGTTTCATATTTATATTATACTACTATTAATACTGATATTAATATTAACATATTTATTTTAATAATACTAAAAGTAATAATAATAACATTAATATAATAACTGTATTTTATCTTGTAGTTACATTTATTTATATGTTATTAATTATTTATTAAATATATATTTAATATTTATACATTCTAACAATATACATATAGTACTAATTATGTATAGATATCATATATATTCCAAACACTACCTATATAATTATGTCTTTAAATATCAAATTTTATTACGCAGACAAATATGTTAATTACACATATTGAAACAAATAAACTCAAAGTATAACATTATACATATAATACCTTGTTGTCGTTGACAATTTATGTTCGAAATTATTTATCTTCAATATACTCTATATATTCAAAATAACAAGTTTTAGTTATTTGAAGTTATTTTCCATAATAACTAAATCACATAGTAGCTCATTAATATATTTATATAATTATTTATATCTACATTTATGTTTAAAATTAAAGGTTCGTGAATCGTCGAGAATTGTTATAGGGTAACTTAATATATAAAAACAAATTCAAAATTTTTGAGACTCAACATCAGACTTCGCTTATTGTTTCAAAATAATATAAAGATTAAGTTTAAATTTTATCGAAAATTTCCGGGTCATCACAGAAGCTCCCTAGTTCCATGGGTATCAAGTCAATTTCAAACTCTTTACCCAATAAATTTAATGTACACCCCCGATAATATGTGTTGGCACTTAATAGTTTCCCGTCGGCCACTTCAATGGCATAAGTAGTATCTAGGGGGAGTGGTGGAGTGCAAAGAGTATGAGCCAAAGTCTTGGATACAAAGCATTTATCGGCACCGGAATCGAATAAACATAAAACATAAGAGCTGTTGAGAAGAAACGTATCCATGACTAGTTCATTGTCATCTCGGGCTTCCTCAGTGTTAATGTTGAAAGCTCGGCCGCGTGCATTGGGGTTAGCTTTCTTCTTTGGGCATGAATTTCTATAATGACCCGGTTGGCCACATTCAAAACAAACACTGGGTTTTAGTGTATTGGGTCCCTTTTAAGCGACGGGAGTGGTATTTCTACAATCGTTGGCCACATGGCCACTTCTTTGACATTTATTGCAAAATGGCTTGCCACATTCGCCATAATGATGTTTGTGGCACTTGTTGCAAAATGGTTTATTCCCGACATAACTTTTCTTGACGTCAGAGGTGAAAGGCTTATTGGCGGAGTTGTTGTTGTTGTAGTTGCTTGATTGGGGGGCTTCCTACTTTCTTTTGTTGCCACCCTATTTATCCTCGGCCTTAGGTGCTGGCACTTCAATTTCGTCCACCGTTCCTATCAATTGGCGGGCCATCTTTAAAGCTTCTTGTAGGTTAACGGGTTTGGATGACATTACCCCGTGTTTAATGCTCTTTATATAAAGTTCAACCCTTAGTGATTCAGGAGTCACGAGGGCCGAACACATTAGGGCTAGTTCGGCACACCGTTGATTATAAGCCTTGAGGTCATTTCCGACCGCTTTCAAACAACTTAGCTCGCTTTCGAGCTTTCGAGTCTCTTCACGTGGGAAGTATTCGGTGATAATCTTTTCTCTTAAGTCGGCCCAAGAGAGTGTGTGGGCTTCATCGGTACCCACTGATTGCACATACGTGTTCCACCAAGTGAGAGCGATAACGGCGAAGGTGTGAGTGGAATACTTGACCTTGTCTTGGTCCCGACAACCGCTTATTCTAAAAACGGCTTCCGTTTGTTCAAACCATCGGGTGAGGGCAACCGGGATGAGTCAACATAAAGAATTGATCTAATTATATAATCAAGCTTACTTAGATCAATTCTTTATGTTATAATGTCGGAATGTCCATATGAGTCACCGTAATATAATCTCGGAAATTATATTACTCTAATTCATATGTGCATTCGACATTACCTCATAAGGTCAAGATGGCGTATCAATTAAATTAAACAACGTGAGATTAAGATGTAATAGGAGTTAGATACGAATAGAAGAGTTCAATTATAAATGCACAAGTAGTCAAGCAAGTCCTACTTCAAGTCTATATGCCGATTGTAGTCTAGACTCTCTAATGTACCCTATGACTTGGGGTTGACACCAATGAACTCTAAATCCCTACAACCAACGCTCTGATACCATCTGTAGCGACCCGACAAAATTGTCTTCGACGGCGCCGTCTACTTAGGTCCCGTTACGTGGTCATAAGTGTAGTGACCCGAACTTTTCCATGTTTATATATATTAATTGAGATTGATATTTACATGATTAAATGTTTCCAACATGTTAAGCAATCAAACTTGTTAAGACTTGATTAATTGAAATATGTTTCATATAGACAATTGACCACCCAAGTTGACCGGTGATTCACGAACGTTAAAACTTGTAAAAACTATATGATGACATATATATATAGTTAACATGATACTATGATAAGTAAACATATCATTAAGTATATTATCAATGAACTACATATGTAAAAACAAGACTACTAACTTAATGATTTTTTAAACGAGACATATATGTAACGATTATCGTTGTAAAGACATTTAATGGATATATATCATATTAAGAGATATTCATACATGATAATATCATGATAATATAATAATTTAAAATCTCATTTGATATTATAAACATTGGGTTAACAACATTTAACAAGATCGTTAACCTAAAGGTTTCAAAACAACACTTACATGTAACGACTAACGATGACTTAACGACTCAGTTAAAATGTATATACATGTAGTGTTTTAATATGTATTTATACCCTTTTGAAAGACTTCAATACACTTATCAAAATACTTCTACTTAACAAAAATGCTTACAATTACATCCTCGTTCAGTTTCATCAACAATTCTACTCGTATGCACCCGTATTCGTACTCGTACAATACACAGCTTTTAGATGTATGTACTATTGGTATATACACTCCAATGATCAGCTCTTATCAGCCCATGTGAGTCACCTAACACATGTGGGAACCATCATTTGGCAACTAGCATGAAATATCTCATAAAATTACAAAAATATGAGTAATCATTCATGACTTATTTACATAAAAACAAAATTACATATCCTTTATATCTAATCCATACACCAACGACCAAAAACACCTACAAACACTTTCATTCTTCAATTTTCTTCATCTAATTGATCTCTCTCAAGTTCTATCTTCAAGTTCTAAGTGTTCTTCATATATTCTACAAGTTCTAGTTACATAAAATCAAGAATACTTTTAAGTTTGCTAGCTCACTTCCAATCTTGTAAGGTGATCATCCAACCTCAAGAAATCTTTGTTTCTTACAGTAGGTTATCATTCTAATACAAGGTAATAATCATATTCAAACTTTGGTTCAATTTCTATAACTATAACAATCTTATTTCAAGTGATGATCTTACTTGAACTTGTTTTCGTGTCATGATTCTGCTTCAAGAACTTCGAGCCATCCAAGGATCCGTTGAAGCTAGATCCATTTTTTTCTTTTCCAGTAGGTTTATCCAAGGAACTTAAGGTAGTAATGATGTTCATAACATCATTCGATTCATACATATAAAGCTATCTTATTCGAAGGTTTAAACTTGTAATCACTAGAACATAGTTTAGTTAATTCTAAACTTGTTCGCAAACAAAAGTTAATCCTTCTAACTTGACTTTTAAAATCAACTAAACACATGTTCTATATCTATATGATATGCTAACTTAATGATTTAAAACCTGAAAACACTAAAAACACCGTAAAACCGGATTTACGCCGTCGTAGTAACACCGCGGGCTGTTTTGGGTTAGTTAATTAAAAACTATGATAAACTTTGATTTAAAAGTTGTTATTCTGAGAAAATTATTTTTATTATGAACATGAAACTATATCCAAAAATTATGGTTAAATTCAAAGTGGAAGTATGTTTTCTAAAATGGTCATCTAGACGTCGTTCTTTCGACTGAAATGACTACCTTTACAAAAATGACTTGTAACTTATTTTTCTGACTATAAACCTATACTTTTTCTGTTTAGATTCATAAAATAGAGTTCAATATGAAACCATAGCAATTTGATTCACTCAAAACGGATTTAAAATGAAGAAGTTATGGGTAAAACAAGATTGGATAATTTTTCTCATTTTAGCTACGTGAAAATTGGTAACAAATCTATTCCAACCATAAATTAATCAACTTGTATTGTATATTATGTAATCTTGAGATACCATAGACACGTATACAATGTTTCGACCTATCATGTCGACACATCTATATATATTTCGGAACAACCATAGACACTCTATATGTGAATGTTGGAGTTAGCTATACAGGGTTGAGGTTGATTCCAAAATATATATAGTTTGAGTTGTGATCAATACTGAGATACGTATACACTGGGTCATGGATTGATTCAAGATAATATTTATTGATTTATTTCTGTGCATCTAACTGTGGACAACTAGTTGTAGGTTACTAACGAGGACAGCTGACTTAATAAACTTAAAACATCAAAATATATTAAAAGTGTTGTAAATATATTTTGAACATACTTTGATATATATGTATATATTGTTATAGGTTCGTGAATCAACCAGTGACCAAGTATTACTTCCCGACGAAGTAAAAATCTGTGAAAGTGAGTTATAGTCCCACTTTTAAAATCTAATATTTTTGGGATGAGAATACATGCAGGTTTTATAAATGATTTACAAAATAGACACAAGTACGTGAAACTACATTCTATGGTTGAATTATCGAAATCGAATATGCCCCTTTTTATTAAGTCTGGTAATCTAAGAATTAGGGAACAGACACCCTAATTGACGCGAATCCTAAAGATAGATATATTGGGCTTAACAAACTCCATCCAAAGTACCGGATGCTTTAGTACTTCGAAATTTATATCATATCCGAAGGGTGTCCCGGAATGATGGGGATATTCTTATATATGCATCTTGTTAATGTCGGTTACCAGGTGTTCACCATATGAATGATTTTTATCTCTATGTATGGGATGCGTATTGAAATATGAAATCTTGTGGTCTATTATTATGATTTGATATATATAGGTTAAACCTATAACTCACCAACATTTTTGTTGACGTTTTAAGCATGTTTATTCTCAGGTTATTATTAAGAGCTTCCGCTGTCGCATACTTAAATAAGGACGAGATTTGGAGTCCATGCTTGTATGACATTGTGTAAAAACTGCATTCAAGAAACTTATTTTGTTGTAACATATTTGTATTGTAAACCATTATGTAATGGTTGTGTGTAAACAGGATATTTTAGATTATCATTATTTGATAATCTACGTAAAGCTTTTTAAACCTTTATTGATGAAATGAAGGGTATGGTTTGTTTTAAAATGAATGCAGTCTTTGAAAAACGTCTCATATAGAGGTCAAAACCTCGCAACGAAATCAATTAATATGGAACATTTTTAATCAATAAGAACGGGACATTTCAGTTGGTATCCGAGCGTTGGTCTTAGAGAACCAGAATTTTGCATTAGTGTGTCTTATCGAGTTTGTTAGGATGCATTAGCGAGTCTGGACTTCGACCGTGTTTACTTGAAAAATGATTGCTTAACAAATTTTGTTGGAAACTATATATTTTTAACATGTGAATATTATGTGATATATTAATCTCTTAACGCGTTTGATATTATGTGATAGATGTCTACCTCTAGAACAAGTCCCATTGACTCACCTAATAATAATGAAGAGTCAAATGTAAATTGGAATGATTCGTGGACTGATTCACAAGTTCCCGAAGAGGAACCGGAAGAAGAGTCAGAACCGGAAGAAGAATCGGAACCGGAAGAAGAATCAGAACAGGATGAAGAAATAGAACCGGTGGGGGAAATAATAAAACGGTTAAGTAAAAGAAAATCCTCAACCAACCGACCAAGGTTAATTATGGTCAATGGTGTTTCCGCCAAGGAAGAAAAATATTGGGAGGATTACCAATTCTCCGATTTATCGGATTCCGACGAGAATTCCGATGATGTTATAGAAATTACCCCACCTGAATTTAAAAAGGCAAAAGAAAATAATAAAGGAAAGGGCATAAAAATAGAGAAATCTAATTCCAACCCCGATGAACTTTATATGTATCGTCAACCCCCGAAGTCTTTAAGTTGTAACAATGACCCCGGAACCTCTAAACCACCAGGTTTTTCTAAACCAATGTGGAAAACGACGGCTCGTATTAGGGGAACATCATATAACCCTAGAAACTTGGCAAAACGAACCAAAACCGAAGAAGAAGAAGCAAGCGAGTCGGAATAAGATAGTTGTATTCGTGTGGTGTAATATATGTAATATAGCGTGCTTATGCTTTATGATATATGTAAAAATTGCTTGTATTAATAAGTATTTTTTTTATGAATCTAACTCTTGTCTATTTTACAGTATAAAAACACAAAATGGATAGACAACCCAATATTTTAAGAGACCTACCCGGAGACATGATTGATGAAATCTTGTCTAGAGTCGGTCAGAATTCTTCGGCACAACTATTTAAGGCGAGATCAGTTTGTAAGACATTCGAAGAACGTTCAAAGAATGCCTTGGTTTATAAAAGGCTTTCGTTCGAAAGATGGGGGATATCACATTGGGAAATCTATAAGTTACGATGTGTTTACTTTGACGCATATATTGCGGGGAACTCAAATGCTATTTTACGCAATGGGTTAAGAAATTATTTTGACTCAATATATTCGAATATTGGACTTCGTGATTTAGAAAAAGCGGCTAACATGCAACATAAAGAAGCATGTTATGCTTACGGATTAGTAATGTTCGCTTCTCACCAAAGTGAGAACAAGAACATCGGGCTACAACTATTAAACAAAACGTTCCCACAAGTGACGGAGTCGGTAATTGGGGTAAGAAATGAGGTTTTTAGATTGTTACGGGACTGTTGGACATTACGTAACCCTCGTCCCTTTGACGACGTTCCAACACGCTGTCTTATCAACGGCCATAACGGTTATGTTCCACAAGACCAAGGATGGGAAGTAATCCTAGTAAAACCAGAATGCATGACTTGTTTCTGGACGTATGAATTACGTGTCTTTATTGCCTTTGCTGAACGACTTGTGTACTAGCTAGAATTATCTTCACAACCATCTTGTATCAAATTTATTGTGTGCTATATTTCATGCTATATGTAAAATAAACGGTATTGTAAGTTTGTAAAATATTGTGTAAAAGTTTGAACGCGAAATATTATTATAATCAGTTTTTCATATAGAATTGTAGTAGTTGAATTGTATATTAGCTACTAAGTATGAACTTAACGGGTAGGTACTACCCGAATTTAAACTTATAAAACGCTAATATGAAGAAAAAGCTTTTATAAATGAGTTCATATTATGCTACGAAATACTATTAACTACTCTTAATATTCTGTATGATTAACTTGTTCCATTTGACTATTTTGAAGGAAATGGCACCGACTACTCGACACACCGTGAATATGAATGAAGAGGAATTCCGTACTTTTCTAGCTTCAAACATAGCTGCAGTACAGGCTGCGCTACATACCAACAATAACCTTGGATCTAGCAGTACAGGAAATCGTGTAGGATGCACCTACAAAGAATTCACTGCCTGTAAACCTTTGGAATTTGATAGAACCGAAGGACCGATCGGATTGAAACGGTGGACCGAGAAGGTCGAATCAGTGTTTGCCATAAGTAAGTGTCCTGAAGAGGACAAAGTGAAGTATGCTACGCATACCTTCACAGGTTCTGCGTTAACATGGTGGAATACCTATCTAGAGCAAGTGGGACAAGATGATGCGTACGCACTACCGTGGTCAGCATTCAAGCACTTGATGAACGAGAAGTACCGTCCCAGAACTGGGGTCAATAAGCTCAAGACAGAACTTAGAGGGTTACGAACCCAAGGATTTGATATTACCACGTACGAAAGACGATTCACAGAATTGTGCCTATTGTGTCCGGGAGCATTCGAAGATGAGGAAGAGAAGATCGACGCGTTTGTGAAAGGATTACCGGAAAGAATCCAAGATGATATAAGTTCACACGAGCCCACCTCCAAACAACAGGCATGTAGAATGGCTCACAAACTAGTGAACCAGATTGAAGAAAGAATTAAAGAACAGACTGCTGAAGAGGCCAATATGAAGCAAGTCAAAAGAAAGTGGGAGAAAATGGTGATAAGAATCACCAATACAACAACAACAGCAATTACAACAATAATCGCAACAATTATCCCAACAATCGCAACATCAATCGCAACTACAACAAACGGCCCAACAACAACAACAACAACAACAACAACAACAGCAACTACAACAATCAACCCAATAACAATAATAACCGCAACAACAACAACAATCAGAAGCAGCTATGCCAAAGGTGTGAAAAGTATCACTCGGGGTTCTGCAACAAATTTTGCAACAAGTGTAAAAGAAATGGTCATAGCGCGGCGAAGTGTGAGGTCTACGGACCAGGGGTTAATAGAACGAAAGGAACAAATGGTGTCGGAATGAGTAATGGTGGAGCAAGTAGTGTCGGAGCAAGTTATGCCAATGTAGTTTGTTATAAATGTGGAAAACCGGGCCACATTATTAGAAATTGCCCGAACCAGGAGAACATGAATGGACAAGGCCGCGAAAGAGTTTTCAATATTAATGCGGCAGAGGCACAGGAAGACCCGGAGCTTGTTACGGGTACGTTTCTTATTGATAATAAACCTGCTTACGTTTTATTTGATTCGGGTGCGGATAGAAGCTATATGAGTAGAGATTTTTGTGCTAAATTAAGTTGTCCATTGACGCCTTTGGATAGTAAATTTTTACTCGAATTAGCAAATGGTAAATTAATTTCAGCAGATAATATATGTCGGAATCGAGAAATTAAACTGTTTAGCGAAACATTTAAGATTGATTTGATACCAGTAGAGTTAGGGAGTTTTGATGTGATAATCGGTATGGAATGGTTGAAAGAAGTGAAAGCAGAGATCGTTTGTTACCAAAATGCAATTCGCATTATACGAGAAAAAGGAAAACCCTTAATGGTGTACGGAGAAATGGGCAACACGAAGCTACATCTTATTAGTAATTTGAAGGCACAAAAACTAATAAGAAAAGGTTGCTATGCTGTTCTAGCACACGTCGAAAAAGTACAAACTGAAGAAAAGAGCATCAATGATGTTCTCATTGCAAAAGAATTTCCCGATGTATTTCCGAAAGAATTACCGGGATTACCCCCACATCGATCCGTTGAATTTCAAATAGATCTTGTACCAGGAGCTGCACTAATAGCTCGTGCTCCTTACAGACTCGCACCCAGCGAGATGAAAGAACTGCAAAGCCAATTACAAGAACTTTTAGAGCGTGGTTTCATTCGACCAAGCACATCACCGTGGGGAGCTCCTGTTTTGTTTGTCAAGAAGAAAGATGGTACATTCAGGTTGTGTATCGACTACCGAGAGTTGAACAAACTTACCATCAAGAACCGCTACCCACTACCGAGAATCGACGACTTATTTGATCAACTACAAGGCTCGTCTGTTTATTCAAAGATTGACTTACGTTCCGGGTATCATCAAATGCGGGTGAAAGAAGATGATATTCCAAAGACTGCTTTCAGAACACGTTACGGTCATTATGAGTTTATGGTCATGCCGTTTGGTTTAACTAATGCACCAGCTGTGTTCATGGACCTTATGAATCGAGTGTGTGGACCATACCTTGACAAGTTTGTCATTGTTTTCATTGATGACATACTTATTTACTCAAAGAATGACCTAGAACACGGTGAACATTTGAGAAAGGTGTTAGAAGTATTGAAGAAGGAAGAATTGTACGCTAAGTTTTCAAAGTGTGCATTTTGGTTGGAAGAAGTTCAATTCCTCGGTCACATAGTGAACAAAGAAGGTATTAAGGTGGATCCGGCAAAGATAGAAACTGTTGAAAAGTGGGAAACCCCGAAAACTCCGAAACACATACGCCAGTTTTTAGGACTAGCCGATTACAACAGAAGGTTCATCCAATACTTTTCCAGAATAGCAAAACCCTTGACTGCATTAACGCATAAAGGGAAGAAATTTGAATGGAATGATGAATAAGAGAAAGCGTTTCAGTTATTGAAGAAAAAGCTAACTACGGCACCTATATTGTCATTGCCTGAAGGGAATGATGATTTTGTGATTTATTGTGACGCATCAAAGCAAGGTCTCGGTTGTGTATTAATGCAACGAACGAAGGTGATTGCTTATGCGTCTAGACAATTGAAGATTCACGAACAAAATTATACGACGCATGATTTGGAATTAGGCGCGGTTGTTTTTGCATTAAAGACTTGGAGGCACTACTTATATGGGGTCAAAAGTATTATATATACCGACCACAAAAGTCTTCAACACATATTTAATCAGAAACAACTGAATATGAGGCAGCGTAGGTGGATTGAATTGTTGAATGATTACGACTTTGAGATTCGTTACCACCCGGGGAAGGCAAATGTGGTAGCCGATGCCTTGAGCAGGAAGGACAGAGAACCCATTCGAGTAAAATCTATGAATATAATGATTCATAATAACCTTACTACTCAAATAAAGGAGGCTCAACAAGGAGTTTTAAAAGAGGGAAATTTAAAGGATGAAATACCCAAAGGATCGGAGAAGCATCTTAATATTCGGGAAGACGGAAACCGGTATAGGGCTGAAAGGATTTGGGTACCAAAATTTAGAGATATGAGAGAAATGGTACTTAGAGAAGCTCATAAAACCAGATACTCAATACATCCTGGAACGGGGAAGATGTACAAGGATCTCAAGAAACATTTTTGGTGGCTGGGTATGAAAGCCGATGTTGCTAAATACGTAGGAGAATGTTTGACGTGTTCTAAGGTTAAAGCTGAGCATCAGAAACCATCAGGTCTACTTCAACAACCCAAAATCCCGGAATGGAAATATGAAAACATTACCATGGATTTCATCACTAAATTGCCAAGGACTGCAAGTGGTTTTGATACTATTTGGGTAATAGTTGATCGTCTCACCAAATCAGCACACTTCCTGCCAATAAGAGAAGATGACAAGATGGAGAAGTTAGCACGACTGTATTTGAAGGAAGTCGTCTCCAGACATGGAATACCAATCTCTATTATCTCTGATAGGGATGGCAGATTTATTTCAAGATTCTGGCAGACATTACAGCAAGCATTAGGAACTCGTCTAGACATGAGTACTGCCTATCATCCACAAACTGATGGGCAGAGTGAAAGGACGATACAAACGCTTGAAGACATGCTACGAGCATGTGTTATTGATTTCGGAAACAGTTGGGATTGACATCTACCGTTAGCATAAGTTTCCTACAACAACAGCTACCATTCAAGCATTGAGATGGCGCCGTTTGAAGCACTTTATGATAGAAAGTGCAGGTCTCCGATTTGTTGGAGTGAAGCGGGGGATAGACAGATTACGGGTCCGGAGATTATACAAGAAACTACCGAGAAGATCATCCAAATTCAACAACGGTTGAAAACCGCCCAAAGTCGACAAAAGAGCTACGCTGACATTAAAAGAAAAGATATAGAATTTGAAATTGGAGAGATGGTCATGCTTAAAGTTGCACCTTGAAAAGGCGTTGTTCGATTTGGTAAACGAGGGAAATTAAATCCAAGGTATATTGGACCATTCAAGATTATTGATCGTGTCGGACCAGTAGCTTACCGACTTGAGTTACCTCAACAACTCGCGGCTGTACATAACACTTTCCATGTCTCGAATTTGAAGAAATGTTTTGCTAAAGAAGATCTCACTATTCCGTTAGATGAAATCCAAATCAACGAAAAACTTCAATTCATCGAAGAACCCGTCGAAATAATGGATCGTGAGGTTAAAAGACTTAAGCAAAACAAGATACCAATTGTTAAGGTTCGATGGAATTCTCGTAGAGGACCCGAGTTCATCTGGGAGTGTGAAGATCAGATGAAGAAGAAATACCCGCATCTATTTCCAGAAGATTCGTCAACACCTTCAACAGCTTAAAATTTAGGGACGAAATTTATTTAACGGGTAGGTACTGTAGTGACCCGAACTTTTCCATGTTTATATATATTAATTGAGATTGATATTTACATGATTAAATGTTTCCAACATGTTAAGCAATCAAACTTGTTAAGACTTGATTAATTGAAATATGTTTCATATAGACAATTGACCACCCAAGTTGACCGGTGATTCACGAACGTTAAAACTTGTAAAAACTATATGATGGCATATATTTGGATATATATATATAGTTAACATGATACTATGATAAGTAAACATATCATTAAGTATATTATCAATGAACTACATATGTAAAAACAAGACTACTAACTTAATAATTTTTTAAACGAGACATATATGTAACGATTATCGTTGTAAAGACATTTAATGGATATATATCATATTAAGAGATATTCATACATGATAATATCATGATAATATAATAATTTAAAATCTCATTTGATATTATAAACATTGGGTTAACAACATTTAACAAGATCGTTAACCTAAAGGTTTCAAAACAACACTTACATGTAACGACTAACGATGACTTAACGACTCAGTTAAAATATATATACATGTATTGTTTTAATATGTATTTATACACTTTTTAAAGACTTCAATACACTTATCAAAATACTTCTACTTAACAAAAATGCTTACAATTACATCCTCGTTCAGTTTCATCAACAATTCTACTCGTATGCACCCGTATTCGTACTCGTACAATACACAGCTTTTAGATGTATGTACTATTGGTATATACACTCCAATGATCAGCTCTTAGCAGCCCATGTGAGTCACCTAACACATGTGGGAACCATCATTTGGCAACTAGCATGAAATATCTCATAAAATTACAAAAATATGAGTAATCATTCATGACTTATTTACATGAAAACAAAATTACATATCCTTTATATCTAATCCATACACCAACGACCAAAAACACCTACAAACACTTTCATTCTTCAATTTTCTTCATCTAATTGATCTCTCTCAAGTTCTATCTTCAAGTTCTAAGTGTTCTTCATATATTCTACAAGTTCTAGTTACATAAAATCAAGAATACTTTCAAGTTTGCTAGCTCACTTCCAATCTTGTAAGGTGATCATCCAACCTCAAGAAATCTTTGTTTCTTACAGTAAGTTATCATTCTAATACAAGGTAATAATCATATTCAAACTTTGGTTCAATTTCTATAACTATAACAATCTTATTTCAAGTGATGATCTTACTTGAACTTGTTTTCGTGTCATGATTCTGCTTCAAGAACTTCGAGCCATCCAAGGATCCGTTGAAGCTAGATCCATTTTTCCCTTTTCCAGTAGGTTTATCCAAGGAACTTAAGGTAGTAATGATGTTCATAACATCATTCGATTCATACATATAAAGCTATCTTATTCGAAGGTTTAAACTTGTAATCACTAGAACAAAGTTTAGTTAATTCTAAACTTGTTCGCAAAAAAAAGTTAATCCTTCTAACTTGACTTTTAAAATCAACTAAACACATGTTCTATATCTATATGATATGCTAACTTAATGATTTAAAACCTGGAAACACGAAAAACACCGTAAAACCGGATTTACGCCGTCGTAGTAACACCGCGGGCTGTTTTGGGTTAGTTAATTAAAAACTATGATAAAATTTGATTTAAAAGTTGTTATTCTGAGAAAATGATTTTTATTATGAACATGAAACTATATCCAAAAATTATGGTTAAACTCAAAGTGGAAGTATGTTTTCTAAAATGGTCATCTAGACGTCGTTCTTTCGACTGAAATGACTACCTTTACAAAAACGACTTGTAACTTATTTTTCTGACTATAAACCTATACTTTTTCTGTTTAGATTCATAAAATAGAGTTCAATATGAAACCATAGCAATTTGATTCACTCAAAACGGATTTAAAATGAAGAAGTTATGGGTAAAACAAGATTGGATAATTTTTCTCATTTTAGCTACGTGAAAATTGGTAACAAATCTATTCCAACCATAACTTAATCAACTTGTATTGTATATTATGTAATCTTGAGATACCATAGACACGTATGCAATGTTTCGACCTATCATGTCGACACATCTATATATATTTCGGAACAACCATAGACACTCTATATGTGAATGTTAGAGTTAGTTATACAGGGTTGAGGTTGATTCCAAAATATATATAGTTTGAGTTGTGATCAATACTGAGATACGTATACACTGGGTCGTGGATTGATTCAAGATAATATTTATCGATTTATTTCTGTACATCTAACTGTGGACAACTAGTTGTAGGTTACTAACGAGGACAGCTGACTTAATAAACTTAAAACATCAAAATATATTAAAAATGTTGTAAATATATTTTGAACATACTTTGATATATATGCATATATTGTTATAGGTTCGTGAATCAACCAATGGCCAAGTCTTACTTCCTGACGAAGTAAAAATCTGTGAAAGTGAGTTATAGTCCCACTTTTAAAATCTAATATTTTTGGGATGAGAATACATGCAGGTTTTATAAATGATTTACAAAATAGACACAAGTACGTGAAACTACATTCTATGGTTGAATTATCGAAATCGAATATGCCCCTTTTTATTAAGTCTGGTAATCTAAGAATTGGGGAACAGACACCCTAATTGACGCGAATCCTAAAGATAGATCTATTGGGCTTAACAAACCCCATCCAAAGTACCGGATGCTTTAGTACTTCGAAATTTATATCATATCCGAAGGGTGTCCCGGAATGATGGGGATATTCTTATATATGCATCTTGTTAATGTCGGTTACCAGGTGTTCACCATATGAATGATTTTTATCTCTATGTATGGGATGCGTATTGAAATATGAAATCTTGTGGTCTATTATTATGATTTGATATATATAGGTTAAACCTATAACTCACCAACATTTTTGTTGACGTTTTAAGCATGTTTATTCTCAGGTGATTATTAAGAGCTTCCGCTGTCGCATACTTAAATAAGGACGAGATTTGGAGTCCATGCTTGTATGACATTGTGTAAAAACTGCATTCAAGAAACTTATTTTGTTGTAACATATTTGTATTGTAAACCATTATGTAATGGTTGTGTGTAAACAGGATATTTTAGATTATCATTATTTGATAATCTACGTAAAGCTTTTTAAACCTTTATTGATGAAATAAAGGTTATGGTTTGTTTTAAAATGAATGCAGTCTTTGAAAAACGTCTCATATAGAGGTCAAAACCTAGCAACGAAATCAATTAATATGGAACGTTTTTAATCAATAAGAACGGGACATTTCAATAAGTCTTTAAAACAACGTTTGACCAAAAAAAATGTCGCATTCATTTCAAATGTGAGGATATTTCATGGTTTACAAAAGTAGTTCCATGACTAGTTACATTACAACGTTTAAAGTACAAATGAAACCTATACGACACAATTTAGTAAAGTTAAAAGACGCTCCATGTATGCATGTATACTCGACATCCAAGCAAGTATTAAAATATTGTGCGAAAGCATGTACCACTTAGCGTTCAAGGACATGAGAAAACATATAGAAAACTGTCAACGAAAAACGTTGGTGAAAATCATAGGTGTATTAGTAAACGTTGTTTTTGAACTACAAGATTTAAATTTCCATAAAGTTGATTATCCAAATCCTTTGCATTCCAAAAGTTGTTGTTGTTCGTTCGCGAGCACCCAATTATCAAGACTTAACTGTTTTGAACCCTGTTACGTAGTGTTAGAACATACACTATACTCAAAAATATATTTCATCCGCTAACGGTAGCGAACCGTCCGAATGAGGGTGCGTCAAGCCCGCATGGATCCACACAACATAAGTTCCCGTTTACACCCTACAAGTGTAACTAATGATAATTGAATTGAGGCTTTTTGTTCTAACTCTCTGTGGAATGTTTGTTTTCGTACTTGTGTTCAAAGCATAAAAGTATGATACGTATATGTTTCTCATCCCATGATTTAAAAGTATAAAAGTTGTTGAAAAGATGGGACTATGATCTCACTTTGAGTGCACGAGTAAAAAGGTACTTCACAAAGTAACATGTGCAAGAACGAATGCTAGCCTTGACCTAAAAAAGTAGGTCGTATCAATAACGGTAAACACGGTTGGTCAAGGTTGTTCAATTAGTCATATGGCTCATTACGACTCGATTATATAGCATGTGAATCAAGTTGTCAAGTTTCATGCAACAATCAAGTATACAAGAAGACTAGAATGGTCTAAATAAAGTATTGGTTAAGTTTGAATAAAAGTCAACTTTGGTCAAGTCAAAGTCAACAAAAAAGTCAACACGTTCGGGTCGGGCCTCGGACTATTTTTCTGAGCTAATTAATCATATATAAGCATGTTAGAACAAGCTACATGTTAACCAGAGGTGCGTAGCATAGCTAGAATTTTTTGTATAAATGTCAAGTTGAAAAGCCCCCAAACACGGCAATCTCCACGCTGCGACAAAGGATGGGTCGCGCCACGACATTACACGGGAGCTGATTCCTGGCTGTTTCAAATGTCTAAGCCTCGAACCAAAATTCATTCAAACACAAATAACGAACCGTAAACATTCAAAACATGTATCTTATATCGTTGGAAAGGTAATTTAACGACGAACACAACTAAACACATTTAATTTACCAAAAATATCATTTAAAAAAATTCAAATCCAAGTTGAATGCTCATTTAATGTTCATCATAAATGCTTCAAGTTCATAAATGCACATTGATGATTCGGGAATTAAATGCACACATATAATACGCCGTTTCGTAGGTAATTACGCATACAATACAACTAAACACCTACAAACAACATTTCAAAGCATTCAATGCATCAAAAGTTCATTTTACTTCTATCAAACCCTAACCAAAAATCGTAAATTCATCAATCATGTTAATGGAGTCTTTCTAAGTCAGCCTACACATAAAATTGAAGCTAATGATTGTAGTAACACATTTAATACATGCTCTTTAACATTTAAACAACATTTAATCAACCCAAAACTCAAGATTAAACACACCCATTTTCAAGTTCGTGCTAGTTACTCAAAATAACAAAATCGAGCAAGTAAATCATATATTCATGTTAGACTTGAGCCATAGACACTAATTAACACTTTTATAAGTCAAAACATCAAGAACAAGAAATCTAGAGTTTTTGGAAAATTACCCAAAAGAGATGAAGTTGGTATGGAATCGAAGAGGAAGATACAAGGATTCCAAATATGTAATTTGTTTTGAAGAACGCTTGCTAGATTGAAAATGGATGAAGATTCTTTGATTTGGGTGTTGAGAGAAAAAAATGGAAGTATCAAATTGGGAGGTGGTGAATGAGTGGAGGAGGAGAAGGTTTGACTAGTTGACCTAGTCAAATATTTAGTCCTTTGGCAAGTTTAGTCCCTCGAGTTTAAAAGCGGGTGCGTGAATTAACCAAACGAATTACCTTAAATACGTAGAGTAAATGTGAGATGTTATAATTAAATAATGGACTTTAAAATAATTAAACGGAAAGTAAACGGAAAAAGATGGGATGTTACACTGGCAAACGGCCCCTGCAAACGGCTTGCCAAACGCCCAGAATAAACGGCCCCTTCAAACGGCCTGCCAAACGGCCTGCCAGCCGTTTGTAGGAAAATTTCTTGCTTATTTAAAGGGTCTTTATCATTCATTCCAACACACACTTCAATTCACTTCTTTCTCTCTTGTACAATATTAGTCATACTTTCAAGGTCTTCGACTCCTTGCGGGAAACCTAGTACCCGGAGAAGAACGTCGAAGATTGTATTAGGAGCGGTCTGGAGTTTGAAGTTGTCACTTTTGTATTCGGAGCTCGTTTAATCTAGTGGTACTTCTATCCTTTATCTCTATATAATGTCTTCTATCATTATGTTCTGTGATGTTATTGCCATGATTAGTGAGTAGTTATCTTTAGTGTATGCTATGATATATGCAGTTATAATGCCGAAATAATGTTACAGTTTGTGTATGTTGTTGAAGTGCTTTCCGATTATGCTTTAAACTCAATCGGTTTTCCAACTAGTAGAACGTAGTTATTGGCTCTGTTATTGAGAAGTCGCGAACCACGATTCAGAGTACACTATCTGTGTCACCGCTTGGTAAGAGAAGTCTATCGGATACAACGTAAGATCGACTGAGGCACAACGGTTGTAGTAAGTCTATCATGCTTTGGATTCCGACTGAGGACTCTTTCGTAGTGAAACATCTGACTAGACTCTTAGTACATTGTCGGTCCCAGACCATGAAAGTGTAGTCACCAAGCATATAAACTTCGTACGTGCATGCTAAAGCACAACGATTGTTGTAAGTTGTACATCTGCTAAGTAAGGCCATGGAACCCGGTCAGTGTTGATTAGTACACTGCACCATAATGCGGTCTAAGCAATGCACCCCGCTTGAGGGATTCTTAGTTAATTAAGGAACTATTTGTTTAAACACATAAAGGATTGGACCGTTAGGATAATCGAACGTGTTCATGGAAGTCAACCTGACTTGGCCATGGTGTTCTTTATAGTTGAACTCTTTTTAAGGGCCTAACTATCTTTTAAAACCAATCATTAATGAAAGCATTAACACATCTCGTCTCTCGGATATGGTAAACCTTGTATTCTATTATGCTTAAGAAAGTTTAGGCCTTTGTGGAATGTTAATACGTCACCCAACCGAGTCACTCAATTAGATGAGCCGTCTGAACGTGTATACCTGTAGTCAGAGTGCACGGGCTTCGGGGGTAAAGGACATTGCTGTCTATTCAGAATCTTCAAGCCTATCACATTACCCATTGACATGTCTTACGATAAGGGCGTTTAGGACCAGTGTAATGAATACAAGGCCTCTACATATTCATGAGCCAGCATTCCATAATCTCGGCAGAATAGCTGATGAAATCATAGTATGTACTTGCTTTAACCTTATCTGAATTACGAATTTATCGCATTTACTTTATCTGTCTTATAAACTAGAAAATTCCAAAATTAGGTAACCACTACTCCTTCATAACTATCTTAAGCTTTAATATAGGTTCGATTCTACTGATATCTTAAAAATACGACTCTAGGTCCTACTTCCCTTACTCATAATAAGGAGTAGTACGATTTAGGCCCCGCTAAATATAAATTTAAAATAGTACCCCCCATCTTGGTGGTTGATTCTGACGTGTTGTGACCTAATGACACCGCACAAATAAAACCGTCCGTTTCGGCCATATCAATCATACTACTCTTTATTATGAGTAATGGAAGTATGACCTAGAGTTACATTTTTAAGATATTAGTAGAATCGAACCTATATTTAAAGCTTAAGATAGTTATGAAGGAGTAGTGGTTACCTAATTTTGGGTTTTTCTAGTTTATAAGACAGATAAAGTAAATGCAATAAAATTCGTAATTCAGATAAGGTTAAAACAAGTGCATATTATAATTTCATCAGTTAGTCTACTGAGATTATGAAATGCTGGCTCATGAATAGGTAGAGGCCTTGTATTCATTACAATGGTCCTAAACGCCTCTGTCGTAAGACATGTCACTGGGTAATGCGATAGGCTTGAAGATTCTGAGTAGACAGCAACGTCCCTTACCCCCGACGCCTGTGCAGTCTGACTACAGGCATACACGTTCAGACGGCTCCTCAAATTGAGCGACTCGGTTGGGAGACGTATTAACATTCCACAAAGGTCTAAACTTTCTTAAGCATAATAGAATACAGGGGTTACCATATCCGAGAAACGTGATGTGTTTCAATGCTTTCGTTAATGATTGGTTTTAAAAGCTAGTTAGGCCCTTAAAAAGAGTTCAACCATAAAGAACACCATGGCCAAGTCAGGTTGACTCCCATGAACACGTTCGATTATCATAACGGTCCAATCCTTTATGTGTTTAAACAAACAGTTCCTTAATTAACAAAGAATCCCTCAAGCGGGGTTCAATGCTTGAGACCACATTATGGTGCAGTGTACTAATCAACATTGACCGGGTTCCATGGCCTTACTTAGCAGAGGTACAGCTTACAATAACCGTTGTGCTTCAGCATGCATGTACGAAGTTTATATGATTGGTGACTACACTAGCATGGTCTGGGACCGACAATGTACTAAGGGTCTAGTCAGATGTTTCACTACGAAAGAGTCCTCAGTCGAAGTCCAAAGCTTAATAGACCTACTACAACTGGTGTGCCTCAGTTGATCTTACAGTGTATCCGATAGACTTCTCTTACCGAGGGGTGACACATATAGTGTACTCTGAATCGGGGTTCGCGACTTTCCAATAACAGAGCTAATAAATACATTCTATTAGTTGGAAATGCGATTGAGTTTAAAGCATAACCGGAAAGCATTTTAACAACATACACAAACCATAACATTATTTCGGCATTATAACTGGTTATATCATAGCATACACTAAAGATAACTACTCGCTAATCATGGCAGCAACATCACAGAACATAATGATAGAAGACATTATATAAAGATAAAGGATAGAAGTACCAGTAGATTAAACGAGTTCTGAATACAAAAGTGACAACTTCAAACTCCAGACCGCTCCTAATATAATCTTCGGCGTTCTTCTCCGGGTACTAGGTTTCCCGCACGGAGTCGAAGACCTTGAAAGTATGACTAATATTGTACAAGAGAAAGAAAGAAGTGAATTGAAGTGTGTGTTAGAATGAATGACAAAGACCCTTTAAATAAGCTTGAAATTTGCCTACAAACGGCTGGCGGGCCGTTTGCAAGGGCCGTTTGCCAGACCAGCCCGTTTGCAGGGGCTGTTTGATCTGGGCATGTGGCAGGTCATTTACAAGCCTGGCAAGCCATTTGGCAGGTCGTTTGGCTTGCTGATTCACTAGATCGTTACTTGATTTCTTGTCTTTTACCGTTTTCGCTCTAGAATCTTCGTTTTAGCTCCGATTCTCTTGATTCTTTTTGCACCGTCTTCGTAATTACTTGCTCTTCAATTCTAACTGACAAAGTTGGTATTTTGCTAATAAATTTCGAATCTTTCTTGTTTTTGGGCCTTAATACTGGGGTGAAAATGTGACTTTTTAGCCGATATTAAATATCCCACACTTAGACTTTGCTTGTCCTCAAGCAAACTCACATTTTATCTTAAGAAATCTTTTTAGAGTTTCTTTTCTAATAGCCTAAGTGGTTTGCCTTTTATTATAAGAGCGAAAGATAAGGTGAGTCATCTACGTTATGATTGAAACTATCTCTACAAGCATGCGAGGAGGTTACATTACATAGGCTAGCTTTCACGGGTCACTCAAATCACACAAGTGTTTAAGGTTCCCTATAGATCTAAGAAATGAATTCACTCATAGCCAGTCATGCTGAACCCATCGTCATAGGCTTGATAAAGACTCGAATCCTTGCTACTAATGTGAGAACGGTAGTAATCTTAGCTTCTAGGTCATTTGTCAATGATGGAAAGAAATTTTGGAGTGGTAGTGAAGTTGTTTCTGAGGGGTGAGAAAAAGGGTAGTATAGTCCTTGTGCAGTCTTTTATTCGGATAGATAGGAGTGCTAATATTTTGAGAAGCACTTTTGAACTTTTCTTCATTTGATAATCATTTTCGATCAAGTTCTTCTTCGGCGTTTCTCTTTATAAGTTCTGCTCCTTTTTTCAGAACTTTAATTATTTTATTTTATTTAATTTTTTTTTTTGAGATTTCATCTCGGGAAACTTTTTGCAGGTAAACTTTTTCAATACCTTTGCTATGATACTTGAGAGGTTTATAATATCGGGTTTTTGGAAGGAATCTTATTTTCTGAATTTTTCGAGTGACAGTAGAGATGATGTGAATGTGGTGGTGAAGTAGAAGTAGTGGAGGTGCGAAAGGTTTATTTTTGAAAAATGGCTAGCTCTTCTGATTATAACCGAATCACGTTTCGCTACTTTGAAAATGTAGATCTAAAGCAAGTTCTGATTCTGAGCACAGACATCGGCACTCTCAACGTAAAACAGTGAAGCATTAAAGATGAATGCTGGTCTTATTTGGGTGCTTCACTATAATCAATTTAGGTCGATAATGCCTTAGTCATGCAATGCTCTATTAAAGATTTGGTTCAATCTAACATGATTTCCACCTTACTTAAGCCTTACTTTTATTTACAAACGTTCTAGGTTTTCAAAAATACTTTTTCGGAAGGGCTTTCTCTTGTTAAAAATTTTGAAATTTGGCTTAAGAACTTAGAATCTTCGTAATGGGTTATTTTAATACAGCATAAAAAGATTATACCAACATCCCACACTTAGACAAACATTGTCCTCAATGTTCTTAGTGTATCCCACACTTAGGAGTTTTAGGCGAAGATTTGGGAGTATTTGTCTAGTGTTTATTTTGGTTGGGATCCCACACTTAGTGATATGCTAGGATGTTGCATAATTTAACGTTTAAGCTAGTAGTGGGAAGAAAGAAATACCCCTAGCAGATGTTGCTTGTGACGATACTAGCTTGCTTTCAATCCTTGCGTCCTTTATTGATCGGTTCATTTGTCATCCTTTATTCTTCTACTCTACTTTATTGCACGGGTTGCCTCCCGAGAAGCGCTTTTGTTTAAGGTCGTTGGCTCGACCGCAGTGATGCTTTAAAAAGCAAACATTCCTTACTGATGGTTGTAATCTTGGTCTTCTCGAGGGAATGTGAGTCTTGGTGGGTAAATCCTGAGAATGTGTTGGACCAATAGTGGTAGTAGATCCGGTACTTCTCTTGAAGATCTTTAAAAACATAGGTAGTGTGCAGTTTCGGCTCCTGATAAATCTTGAAGTCCGATGAGAATATGATCCACGGCTCCGCTGGTTGACCCATGAATGTCAATCATAGAGGAAGTTCTGGTGGTGACTATTTCTCTGATGGGATGCTCATTTCCTAGGTCTTCAAACAATGTTAGAAACTGTATCTTTAGTATCTCAAAATCATCAGAATGGTGATCCCCACAGTAAGAGTCTGTAGCTTTGCACAGATTACTTAAAAGGTGAAGCTGAAAAGAAGTGAACAACAATCCTGACCCGAGCATCAACGTCACCGTTTTTGAGTGTGTAAGTAACTACAGGGGGGTGAATACTTACTTAATACGTTTTAACACTTTTTCGATTGATCACCAAATTCGATTAACTTTGATCAACCAATTCAACTCAAACTTGATGTGTGTAGTGTATATGTTCAAAATAATAAATGAAGTAATGTAAAGAACGTAGACACAAAGGCTTATAGTGGTTCGGGATTTGTTGCTTCACTAAGCACTTTCTCCAAACCTGGTGGAGATCCGATTTACAAGTCTTCAACTTCTTTGGTAGACAACAAACCTAATCTTTCTATCCCTTTGAAAGATCAACTCCAACCTAGATCAACTTGTCTTCACCTTCGACAAGTATTAATCTCCAAATAAGATTAATCAACTTCATAAGTCCCTTTAAGGAAGTAGATCACTAAGATAGCCTATGCTTCTACTAATTGAAGTTACAAGACTTATACACTTTGTAATGATGATCCTAAGACAATACTAGGACATACATTACACTAAGTAAACTCACAAGAATAATTATTTTGATTAGTAAGTTTACAACAACCAAATTCTATATCTATAAGATCATAGAATCTTCTCTTGCTTGATCACATTTGAGTAGTAATTAGAGCCCTTGTGATCTCTGGAAATAAGCCTTTGAAATATGCAAGAGGGTCTGCTTCAGATGCTCTTTAATGCTTTCCTTTTATAGTGGAATTCAAAAAGTAGCCGTTGACACACGGTTGCCTGCACTGTCGACCGTGGTTCGACCGTGCGTGCTCCAGTCCAAATTTAGTATCCATTTTATAACCGTTTGACTCAAATTTGAAAACCACATTTTGGCACCTTTACTCCTTCTAGCACCTACAAAAGAAACCAAACATCCTATATAAGTACTATATACATTAAGTGTGTGAGATTTGGTCTTATTGCATGAAAGTGACATAACACTCCATTAGTGGTAAACCCAACATCCTTGGAGAAGTGTCTTGATTGATATTTTAGAAAATCTCAGATTGGTCATGAATTAGTTAGTCACTTTAATGCATTTGGTTCAATTCTAAAGACTAGTCAATATGTCATTAACTTCCTAGTTTCAATTAATTACAAGTCATGTTTGTTTTAAGCTTAGGTAGATTAATTAAATGATGTCTTTCTAAGATGATCATTAAGTATATAGAGACATCAAAGTTATGTCATACTTGAAAAAGCAATCACAATTGTTACTTAGACAAGACCAAGTAAACAATAATTTCATTATGAACCAATTGACACTTAATTTGTTGGAGTAGACTAAGCACAAAGCAAGCATGTTAATCAAGTTGATAAATTTATGAGTATTAAACATATTAGCAAGTAGCAAGTAATACTCACACATAGCAAGAGATAGTTACTATAAGATCAATCATATAGATATTTGCACAACTTGTAATTTAAGCTTTTAGCAAGCTTACTTGCAATATAACATATTGCATGATTAATGTGTAAGCACACATTAATGTCCAACACATGCACAAGGTAAGAGCAATCTCTAGTTGGGACTTGGTGACCATCCTAAATGTATCTAAGTGTATTTTAGGATTACAAGTCTTTACTAGTTACACTTGAGAGCATTGTTCCTCATTTAGCGTTAATTAATCACTAAGTCATTTTCAATATCAATTATTGTTCTAAGGACATTGGCTTAAGTGTGTTGGTACTTGATAATCATACTAAGGATGTCTAGATAAGATTTAAGATCACAAGTTATTATTTAACACTTATGTGTTAAGCATAATCTTGGTTAATTTGTCATTAAGATGTCATTAGGTATAATTAACCACAATTAGTGTTTTTATGACCAAAACTCAATTGAGTATGGAGAAGGCATCTATTCTAAGCATGTTGAGAAAGGTTTCATGAATTATAGATGTCGGGAACTAGTGAAACTTTATTTGGTCAAAATTGGTTACAGAAAAAACTGAGGTTGCACTGCGGTAGACCGTGGTGGCGACCGTGCAACTTGTTTTCACAAAACTGCGTTGCAATTCAGTTTGGGTTCTACGGCTGGCCGTGCGGTCGACCGTACCTTGATCGTGTATTTGGCTGATCTTTTAATTTCATTCTTTAAGCTATGTTTGACTTGGTCATTTTCAAGATAAAGTATGGATTAGTGACCTTGCGTGTTTTATGTTAAGATGCCGGCCATCACTTATGCATATGTATGTGTCATCATCAAAAAATATTCTTTAGTTAATCATACTTAAGTTTGTCGTTTAGTTCATTAACCAACATTCTTCCCCTTTTTGATGATGACAAACGTACAAGTGATGAGGGATATTTTGCTATAAATACGCAAGTGTTAACGATCACTTGTATCCATCTTTCTCCCCCTTTTGTCGAAGCAAAAAGGTTAGCTCCCCCTAGAACTAAGCTCGCCCTTAGAGCAAAGCTCCCCCTTAAATTGTGCACGTTGGAAAACATATATTAGAACATAACAAGCACACGTTTTATTCAAAGCAAGCAGGAAACATAGTGATGCATATATGAAAATATGCATGGAGGGTACAATAATGACTTTTATCCTAATATGCTGGAAAGCAGCTCTTTATGGAATTAAGCATTGGTGATGATGCATTTGGTTCCTGAGGGAGATGTGAAGTTCAGTACGTTGAGATGCTTGAACAGAAGCATCAAGCGGTGACCATAGAGATTGGGTTGCATAGGATCTTGTTTAAGATCTTGCATCCTGGAAGCCATTATGTAGGCAAGATTTACTTGTATGGACTTGGTTAAGCACCACATGAACCCAAGTTCAGTCATGGATACTTTATCATCATCTTCTTTTCTGAAGAAGATGTTGTGACTTATGATCATTTTGCATGTCCCATACTCTGGTCGAATTTCATTGTCAAAAACTCCTTCTTGATAGAGAGTACTTAGTTTTAGTTCTGGATCAATGAAGAGTGAGGTTAGTGCTCTTCTTGGAATGAACTTGGGAAGGAGTTGTATATGATTTTTTGTATCATAGAACTCAGCTCCTTTTGTTGGCACTCTAAGTATGTAGCCAAATCGCTTAAGTGTCATCACATGGTCTTGATCAAGCAGAGTGAATTTTACCCTTCGGTCAGAGGTAAATTCAAACTTTGAATAGAATTGCTTGACAAGCGAAGGAAATGTGTAAGTTTTGAGTGAAAGAAATGATCCCATCCAATTTTGTCAAACTCACTTTGAAGAGTAGAATAGTCATAGAACACTTCATGTTCTTCTTGGATGTGTCTTGAATCATCTAGAGTGTTCTTCTTTTCATGACATGGAAGTTTGTTGAGAACTTTTGTCATTTTTGAGATTTGAGTGATGTTTGGAATTTGAGAAGATAAAGGGTTTTGAAGAGCTCATTGCTTTGGGGTGCAAGATGTTCTTTGAGAATTCTCAATTTAAAGGAGTAAAGGGTTTCCATCCATTTTGAGTAATTGTTTTGTTCAAGAATTTTAAAGTTGGAGTTAAATTTGATTGCTTTTGGATATTGTTTGTAAGATAGTGATATTGATTTGCTATTGGTGTGCATTTAATGAAGCTTGAATGAATTACAGTCAATCTGTGGTCACCGTCACGGTCAGTCGTGCCTACGATCGCATGTTATCTGCAACACATTTTCAGTTATTTTAATCTTTCATAATTTTTTTTGAGTAAGATTAAGGCATTACAGTATTCAAATGCATTACGTCTACATTCAACCATAGAGTCATAGCATAATCGTCTTACACATTCCACAACCTAATTATTCTACTTCAGGAATTTCTTAGATTGACGCACTCGAATTTTCGTCCTCCGTATCACTTGTCTTGCAAGTTAACTTCTTCATTACCCCTTTCATTATCTTCACGATTTTTGACTCCTTCTTGAGATTCTTGATTTGTTCCTTGTAGATTTTGTCCATCTTTGACATCACTCTTAATTCTTGAATTTGTTCATCAGCTTCTTCGTCTTCACTGTCAGGTATCACAGTATTTTCTCTACTGGTCCCTGCTTCACTTGTCATTCTTTTTCGTTTTTGGGTGGTTGCTTCTGAGATTTTTGGTCCTTTGAATATGGAAAGTGTAGGTTGATGGAAGTTATCACTCGTGACACCCAAATAATCAAACAGCTTATTGAGATGTAGTTCGTAGGGTAATGCACGAGTGGTTTTCGTAATAGTTCCATTCATCCTTGATGCCATGAGATAGGTCATGTTTGCTTTGATGTCATTTTCTAAGCACCACATCAGAGAAAATTGAGTGACATGGACATTTAAGTGATTACTGGATTTGCAATAGATTTTGTGGATGATGATTTTGTTCCAAGTGTCATACTCATGACGAAGGTGGTTTCCTTGTACACCAGATTTTTCAATTTCAGCTCTTGGATCATCATCCTTGCACAGTGTATCGATTAGAGGAGCTTTGTCTGAAATGAAGTCAGGAAGATTCAAAAGATCATGTTGCCTATTGTAGAATTTTTCTCCCTCAGTGAGAACATCCAACATGATCCCGAAATCCTTGAGTGAATAACGATAATTAATGCCCAGAAGATTGAAGAATACTTCATCGTTCACAAAATTGAAGTTAACGTAAAATTCTCGAATGAGTGAGGGATGGATAGGACCGTTTAGAGTGAGAAAGGATTTTCATTTGAGTTTTTCAAACTGCCTTACAAGTTCAGGCATTTCAGTGTGAGCAACTCTTCTCCCTTCAGCAATTTTTCTGTCTGTCAGAAATTCAATGTTGTAGGCAATTCTCTCTAAGATCAGATGGTGGATCGTATGAGTCTTTTCTTTTTGCTACAACGGTCTTGCCTTTTCCTCTCGCCATTTTCTACACAATGATACTTCAAATTGTATAATTCAATTGTAGGCAACAAGTTTTGCAAACTTTAATTATCATCAATACTTAGATGTTTTGATGTTAATATTCTTCACATTTCACTCTTCATTAGTGTCAATGAGTTTGCAACTAGATTAAGATTTTCACAAAGTTCATATTTGTTCTAGACTTTTGAGATCATCATCAACACATTTTTTGACATCCAACATTATTACACTCAATTTGCAACAACGTCATTTATATCATATGAACAATGATTCTATGAAAATCTAACCAAGATGTATAATGAACCCTAGAATTATTCAATGTTAAATTAACGCATAGATGGGTACTACTACAATCGTTTTCAAGTTGTTCTTCAAGAACAATTTTGATTGTTTGCATCAATTTAAGTTTTGATTCATTCTAGTTAGGGTTTCTTCATAACCCTAATTCATCATACAAATACAATCTAATGCTAGGAATTGAGATTGAAGGAATGAGCGTTCTTCTTCGTGCGGTCGATCTCCTCAGCCGTGTGCAAAGTGCGTGTGTTTTGCAGTGAGTGGGAGTGAAGTAAAAGTGAGGGTTTTATTTAATTTAAAAACAGAATCAGACCATGCACGGTCGAAGAACGGTCGATCGTGGTGTTAGCCGTGCATGAATTTTCACACGTACAGGACAGGAGTCTGTGGTCGGGTATACGGTCAGCCGTGATGCTGCCGTGGATTCTTCTGATCACCAATTTCTTCACTTCTTTCTTTGAGCGCGTTTGGACGATTCTTAGGTTCTATAGAATACTTGAGGACACGTTTTCTTTTCCTAACATTGAATGATTACATCCTCCCGATGTTTAATCATCAATGACACAAAATATACTATATTTATATGTATATATATATATATATATATATATATATATATATATATATATATATATATATATATATATATATATATATATATATATATATATATATATTTAATCATGCACATAGTATACACAAAATGCATCATTCTAGTATTTAGCATGCAATACATAGTTTCACATAAACACACAATCCTAATGCAAGTAAGCTTCCTTCACTAATCTTTTAAAATCATTTTTCAAAAACAATTTTGCATCTGTAAGAAAAACCTTTCATTAATACAAAGTCTTTTTGAGAAGGTTATTCTCATTAGCATTTTTGATCATTGGTTTTGATTGATTTTAAGATTACCCAATCCTTGACTTATCCCTACCATTGAATTGTTAGCTTGATCCATTTTCCTCATGTTCTCAATTCTTCTAATAATTGACAATGGACTTTGATTACATGAGTCGTGTTTGCTAGAGTCGTGACACGTATTCATTTCACGTTTACCTCTTGATGAATCACAAATAATCATTCTTTCAAATTTTCTTTTCAAAGCATTGTTTTTATCAATTAAGGTTTTGTTAAGTTGTCTAACATTGTGTAATTCTTTCTCTAAAAGTTTTACTTTGTCACGACTACTATCATACAAAAATTTAATAGTCTTGTAATCATCTGACAATTCTTCATTATTAGAAGGATAGAATACATGTACCTCATTGCAATCCATGGTTGAGACATCATCTTCTTTGAAAGGAGATTCAACCTCTTCTTCACTTTAACCATTTTGATCCAAATCATTTCAAGAACTCATGAGGCAAAAGTCTTCATTTCCATTCAAACCTTTTGCTTGAGAATCACCAAGATTCTCCAAATCCTTCCCTATTCCTTTACCCTTTAAACTCCTAGAGTTTTCTTCTTCTTGAGAACATAGTGAATCCCAACATTCCTTTGCACTTTCACATGGAATTATCTTTAATCTTTCTTCACTAGGAAGAATTCCATGAAGTAGTGAAATTGCATCAATTTGTTTCAAAACCTCATTGTTTTGAAATGTTGACTTTACTAGTCTCGAACTAGCTTGTGGAACAAAGTCTCCTACTTTGATTATTCTCCACCAGCAGTAATCCTTGGATTTGAGATAAGCCTCAAATCTTAATTTCCACACATCAATATTCATCTTATCAAAGATTGGTGCTTCTTTCACCAATTCTTCTAAGTATCACAAAGTTTGAGTTGATCCGAGAATCGTTGACTCAAGTTTTTGCACGAAACGAATTTTGACACTTTCAAAAACGTTTATAGAGCAATGATTTGAGCAACCGCTCTGATACCAATTGTAAGTAACTAGAGGGGGGGTGAATAGTTACTTAATACGTTTTTAACACTTTTTTGATTGATCACCAAATTCGATTAACTTTGATCAACCAATTCAACTCAAACTTGATGTATGTAGTGTATACGTTCAAAATGATAAATGAAGTAATGTAAAGAACATAGACACAAGGATTTATAGTGGTTCAGGTAGATGTTAACTAATCCACCTTAATCCACTCCCCGATTACACTAATCGGGATTTGTTGCTTCACTAAGCACTTTTCTCCAAACCCGGTGGAGATCCGATTTACAAGTCTTCAACTTCTTTGGCAGACAACAAACCTAATCTTTCTATCCCTTTGAAAGATCAACTCCAACCTAGATCAACTTATCTTCACCTTGGACAAGTATTAATCTCTAAATAAGATTAATCAACTTCCTAAGTCCCTTTAAGGAAGTAGATCATTAAGCTAGCCTATGCTTCTACTAATTGAAGTTACAAGACTTATACACTTTGTAATGATGATCCTAAGACAATACTAGGACATACATTACACTAAGTAAACTCACAAGAATAATAATTTTGATTAGTAAGTTTACAACAACCAAATTCTATATCTATAAGATCATAGAATCTTCTCTTGCTTGATCACATTTGAGTAGTAATTAGAGCCCTTGTGATCTCTGGAAATAAGCCTTTGAAATATGCAAGAGGGTCTGTTTCAGATGCTCTTTAATGCTTTCCTTTTATAGTGGAATTCAAAAAGTAGCTGTTGACACACGGTTGCCTGCACGGTCGACCGTGGTTCGACCGTGCGTGCCCCAGTCCAAATTTAGTATCCGTTTTATAACCGTTTGACTAAAATTTGAACACCACATTTTGGCACCTTTACTCCTTCTAGCACCTACAAAAGAAACCAAACATCCTATACAAGTACTATATACATTAAGTGTGTGAGATTTGGTCTTATTGCATGAAAGTGACATAACACTCCATTAGTGGTAAACCCAACATTCTTGGAGAAGTGTCTTGATTGATATTTTGGGAAATCTCAGATTGGTCAAGACTTAGTTAGTCACTTTAATGGATTTGGTTCAATTCTAAAGACTAGTCAATATGTCATTAACTTCCTAGTTTCAATTAATCACAAGTCATGTTTGTTTTAAGCTTAGGTAGATTAATTGAATGATGTCTTTCTAAGATGATCATTAAGTATATAGAGACATCAAAGTTAAGTCATACTTGAACAAGCAATCACAATTTGTTATTTAGACAAGACCAAGTAAACAATAATTTCATTGTGAACCAATTTACACTTAATTTGTTGGAGTAGACTAGTTACTTGAATCCTAACTAGTAAACACATAGCAAGCATGTTAATCAAGTTGATAAATTTATGAGTATTAAACATATTAGCAAGTAGCAAGTAATACTCACACATAGCAAGAGATAGTTACTATAAGATAAATCATATAGATATTTGCACAACTTGTAATTTAAGCTTTTAGCAAGCTTACTTGCAATATAACATATTGCATGATTAATGTGTAAGCACACATTAATGTCCAACACATGTACAAGGTAAGAGCAATCTCTAGTTAGGACTTGGTGACTATCCTAAATGTATCTAAGTGTATTTTAAGATTACAAGTCTTTACTAGTTACACTTGAGAGCATTGTTCCTCATTTAGCCTTAATTAATCATTAAGTCATTTTCAATATCAATTATTGTTCTGACATTGGCTTAAGTGTGTTGGTACTTGATGATCATACTAAGGATGTCTAGATAAGATTTAAGATCACAAGTTATTATTTAACACTTATATGTTAAGCCTAATCTTAGTTAATTTGTCATTAAGATGTCATTAGACGTAATTAACCACAATTAGTGTTTTTATGACCAAAACTCAATTGAGTATGGAGAAGGCATCTATTCTAAGCATGTTGAGAAAGGTTTCATGAAATATAGATGTCAGGAACTACTCAAACTTTATTTGGTCAAAATTGGTAACAGAGAAAACTGCGGTCGCACTGCGGTTGACCATGGTGGCTGCCGTGCAACTTGTTTTCACAAAACTGCATTGCAATTCAGTTTGGGGATCTACGACTGGCTGTGTGGTCGACCGTACCTTGACCGTGTATTTGGCTGATCTTTTAATTTCATTCTTTAAGCTATGTTTCTTCACTAGGAAGAATTCCATGAAGTAGTGAAATTGCATCAATTTGTTTCAAAACCTCATTGTTTTGAAATGTTGACTTCACTAGTCTCGAACTAGCTTGTGGAACAAAGTCTCCTACTTTGATTATTCTACATAAGTAGTAATCCTTGGATTTGAGATAAGCCTCAAATCTTAATTTCCACACATCAATATCTATCTTATCAAAGATTGGTGCTTCTTTCACTAATTCTTCTAAGTATCACATAGTTTGAGTTGATCCGAGAATCGTTGACTCAAGTTTTTGCACGAAACGAATTTTGACACTTTCAAAAACGTTTATAGAGCAATGATTTGAACAACCGTTCTGATATCAATTGTAAGTAACTAGAGGGGGGTGAATAGTTACTTAATACGTTTTTAACACTTTTTCAATTGATCACCAAATTCGATTAACTTTGATCAACCAATTCAACTCAAACTTGATGTGTGTAGTGTATATGTTCAAAATGATAAATGAAGTAATGTAAAGAACATAGATACAAGGATTTATAGTAGTTCGGGTGTATGTTAACTAATCCACCTTAATCCACTCCCCGATTACACTAATCGGGATTTGTTGCTTCACTAAGCACTTTTTTCCAAACTCGGTGGAGATCTGATTTACAAGTCTTCAACTTCTTTGGCAGACAACAAACCTAATCTTTCTATCCCTTTGAAAGATCAACTCCAACCTAGATCAACTTGTTTTCACCTTTGACAAGTATTAATCTCCAAATAAGATTAATCAACTTCCTAAGTCCCTTTAAGGAAGTAGATCATTAAGCTAGCCTATGCTTCTACTAATTGAAGTTACAAGACTTATACACTTTGTAATGATGATCCTAAGACAATACTAGGACATACATTACACTAAGTAAACTAACAAGAATAATGATTTTGATAAGTAAGTTTACAACAACCAAATTCTATATCTATAAGATCATAGAATCTTCTCTTGCTTGATCACATTTGAGTAGTAATTAGAGCCCTTGTGATCTCTGGAAATAAGCCTTTGAAATATGCAAGAGGGTCTGCTTCAGATGCTCTTTAATGCTTTCCTTTTATAGTGGAATTCAAAAAGTAGCCGTTGACACACGGTTGCCTGCACTGTCGACCGTGGTTCGACCGTGCGTGCTCCAGTCCAAATTTAGTATCCATTTTATAACCGTTTGACTCAAATTTGAACACCACATTTAGGCACCTTTACTCCTTCTAGCACCTACAAAAGAAACCAAACATCCTATACAAGTACTATATGCATTAAGTGTGTGAGATTTGGTCTTATTGCATGAAAGTGACATAACACTCCATTAGTGGTAAACCCAACATTCTTGGAGAAGTGTACGAAATACTATTAAAAATGATACAATTTTACACAAATTATTTATTTATTTATAGAGTGGATATACCTAAACCTTGCTACAACACTTATAGGCAGTGTACCTAATCGTACAGTAGTGTAGTTTTTAGTAAGTCCGGTTCGTCCACAGGGAACTAGCCAAGTTTAACGCTATATTTGTAAAACTATATTTGTATATATATATATATATATATATATATATATATATATATATATATATATATATATATATATATATATATATAAGTAATATTATTATAATAAAAGGGGGTTTTACCATTTAATGACTGGTTTGTCGATTTTATATTTTAAACGTAAAGATAAATGACGATAATAAAAATGATATAATTTAAATGGCGATAAAGTAAATTGCACTAATTAAAATGACAGTAAATAAAGGTACGATGAAATATTAAATAAAAGTATTATGCTTATTTAAACTTTCGTAATCATGATGTTTGACGTGTTGATTTTAATTTATTACCCGGGTTAATTGTCCTTTGTCCTGGATTATTTGATACCTATTTAGTTTTTGTCCATAATAGTCCATCGGTCATAATTATAAAATGCTCGTCAAATTAATCTTATTCCCGAAGTCAAATATTCTAACTAATTAGGGATTCGAACTGTAAAAAGGTTTTAATACTTTGTTTAATGATCACACTAGGTTATCGACTGCGTGTAATCCAATGTTTTAATACTTTGTTAACAATTACACCAATTATCCTTGTATGTAATCCACCCCAGCTTTAATGAGATATGAATATTAATTTACCCACTTGATGAGAATGAATAATCAATTACCCAACCCAAATAATTAATTAAATGATCGTAAAAGATGTCGTATAAACGTCACTAAATAGGACATACATAATCATTTTAATAATTAATAGATTAACTAATTTGAAGATAGGTTCGACAGGTTCCAATGAGTTGTCGCTCAATTAGACAATACCCCCTATCTATTAATAGTCATAGTCCAATGTCCACAAGTGTCGGTCTTTTGTCCAAACCTTAATTATGGTACAAAATCTAATAACCCAGTCTTAATTTTTAGTCTAACATCACGATTACTTTGGCTCTAATAAGCATAATAATGACTTAGTTACGAGACATTAATTTAAAAAGGAAGAACATAGCTTACAGTGGTGATTAATCGCGTAGCGTTGCACGAACAGAATTTCGACTTAAAACCCGTAAAACATTCATAAAATAACCTTATTATTATTAAATTAAAATTAAACTTTAAATTATATATATATATATATATATATATATATATATATATATATATATATATATATATATATATATATATATATATATATATATATTTACGTTACATATGAAGGAAAAGAAAAAGGTGTGTTACTCGTCGAAAAATGCTGAATTTATAGGACCTGGCCAGGAATATGGCTTCATGCGATCGCATGAAAAATGGTCTTCCTGGCCATGCGATCGCATGGCCAGCTGGATCAGGCCACCTACTTTTATTTTCTAGTTTTGCTGATGTTTTATTATAATATATATATATATATATATATATATATATATATATATATATATATATATATATATATATATATATATATATAATTTTAACAATTATTTATATATTATATTATATTTATGTGCATAGCTGACTTGTAATTTTAGCTCCGTTGCGTCGCGCGTTGATAGTTGGTTCATGTCCCGGTTTCGGATTTTCGAACGTCCTTGCGTACAATTTAATATATTGTATTTTGCAGCTCGTACTCTTGTAACTTTTAGACGTTTCTTATCATTAAATTGAACCACTTGAATTATATCTTGTTCATTTGAGCTTTTTGGTCATTTGCGTCTTGAAATCGTCGTTTTCTTCTTTTGTCTTCTCACTTATTTATTTAAACGAATATTACATAAAAATAGAACAATTGCAAATAAAAGTTTACATATTGAAAGGATATTGTGCCTAAGTACATGTTCATTTGGAGCACTATCAAATATCCCCACACTTTAGCATTGCTTGTCCGCAAGCAATACAGAACTTAAAATAAAATCACACTTCACTCGAATCACTTTTTTTTATTCTCACACTTTATACATCAGTGATTTTGATACAACGGTATAAACAATGATAGTAACGATGTGGTTTACAGTCCCAAATGACTATGAAAATTTAGATCCTTTAAGGAAATTGGATCTTTATGAAAACATTTGATCTTTTGAAAATTCATTCTAGCTTTTACCCTAGATAAGTTTTCTGGAATAACCCTTCACCGGTGTTCGCAAATGTTTTTGTGGGTTTTGTGGATTTCATATTTTAAAATTTTAGCTCAAAACTTTCGGTTTTGTGTCACCCACTTGCTAACCTTATATTAGGAAAGCATACGTCCAGTATACTTGTTCCGTATATTACCTTTAGGTAAACTACCATCCGGTTATAAAGGAAAGCGTTGAACAAGCAACTGTTAAGGCAATGTCCCGTGACATGCTTTTGATTATGGTCTATAACGTGTCGGATGCAATTACTATCCTTTGTAGGAGCAATAGTAAAGATCACCCTATAATTTTTCGGTCTGGCACAAGGTCCTGTCTTCGACCATGCTATGCAACCACCGTTCTTACGGTTGATACCTGATTTGGTTCAGGTGACCTAATGAATTCTTATGAATTCTCAGAATTTTACGTTCAATGGTAATGAACGCATTGAAAATAGGTTTTCAGAAAACAAATCGGTTTTAATTTTTGATCAAAATATTTTCTCGTTCAAGCTCGAGTTTAGATATCATTGAATTCCATGAGTTTGTAATTCTCAATCTTTAAATTCAATCTCAAGGATTGAGTAATATCAGTCTTAAAAGCTGATTTTTAATCTTTAAGGAGATTATCCTTTTCTGGGGGTCTGATTCATTAGTATTATCAAGCTAATTTGCACGGCGCCCTCCCCATTTTACAAGACAGATCCTCTCATGGTTAGGATAAGTCTGACCACTTGGCGACCCTGTTTGATGCTGAGGTCCGTGGATTTCCAGCTGATTTTCGAGAAAACTTTTCAAGGTTTTTCGTAGACTCTACAACTGGTCTGGATGACAACTTCTTGACTTAAATCAAGAAGCGCATGTCTTTTTCGGAAGACTTTACTTCCTTTTAATGATGGAATTGATTCATCGTGTAGATCCATCTATTCTTTCAAAGGTATTACAATAAATCGGGTAAAACTGATTAAAATCGTCCAAAACAAAAGTACTTCTAATAATCTTGTACAAACATATGTGATATGTGTTTAAAATAACTTGGTAAATTCTTCCCACACTTAGCTTTTATTTATTTTTTTCTTTGCCTTTTTATTCTCCACTATTCCATTTTAAATGAATTCTAACGTTTTGAGTTGTTTCTCCATTTATGTTCTCTCCGAGGTAACAATAATTTTGGTATTATAACCTAGTTTTATCGGTCATAAATATGTATAAACATGATTTTGAATTCATTTAGTTGAAAATTTTTCAAATTTTCACAAAATTTGGCCATTAAACTAAGTGTAAACCCGAGAGAATTTATAACCCTTCCCCACACTTGAGATCATGCAATGCCCTCATTTGCATGAAATCAGACTATAAATATAAATTCATGAGGGTGATTAGTGTAGAAAAGTGATTAAAAATACCCAGTTTGTAATTACTAAGGTCGTCGAATGATAGATGGCGCGCCTCATCGTTCATTCCTTTTGTTGTAATGTCACATATGTTTTGTGTCTTATCGTCAAAATTAGTAGCTTTTGTTGAACTTTAATGTCAGTCTTTGAAAATGCGTTGTTTTACTCTGTTTTGTACATAAGATAAACTATATATAATATATATATATATATATATATATATATATATATATATATATATATATATATATATATATATATATTTATATATAAAAACCTTTATTTATTAAAACAATTTGAATAATTTTTTTTTAAATTTTGTTTCCTTTTACTTTAGGTAGTTTCGGTATGTTTACATAGTCCGTTCCTCGACAAAATTTAAAATTTGATATTTTTAAAGCGATTGTTTTAAAAGCAAAGATTTTTGGGTTTTTAATTTTTTTGGTATACTTTAGATCAATAAAATTAAAAATAATGATAACAAAATTTTTCGCCCCGCCCTCGGGTAAAGCAATTTCGGTTCCATGATCTAGTCTTCAACTTACGATGAATTTTAGAAATCATTTTTTTTAAACTTAATGAAATAAAGTAAATTTTGTTTTTAAATTCAACTTAAATTTAAAAATGCATATTAATTTCATACAAAACCTACAAAACAAAAATTCAGAATGGGGGAAGAAAACTAGTTCTTTAGTGTCTGCTAGTGGAAAAGACCAATCGGATTCCATTCTCGGAACTACACGAGAACAGAACAAGTAACTCTAGACAACGTTTTCTTTTTAGAACATTTGAATCTCCCCACACTTAGGTAGCTGTGGTGTCGAAATTGTGATTAACTTCATTGTCAATTTCTCTTGGACCATAATCAACTTGCATATCTGTGACTTTTACTTTAAGCCATTGGTCGGATTCCTGTGTAATATTCACAAATCCAACTAGTTTCGCCTTTTCTTTAGGCGAAATATTGGATACTAACCAGTTACATAACTTAAATTTCCCCTTAGTTCTAGCATCACGAATCCGTTTAATAAGTTTCTTCATTGAACTATTAATAACGGGGTCATTTAATTTCGTATCAACAACGGGGTTCTTTGTTATCAGGTCATCATTAGGTTTTACTTCATCTTCCCCATACTTAGGCATTTTATTATTTCTAAACACTACCGTTGAAGTTGGTAAAACAACATGGTTCTTACCAATCGTTTTTGTTGATTCAATGATTTTGGTTGGTGGAGATTTAGACTTTCGACTCACAAAGGTGATCGATTTTTCATCATCACTAAGTGTCATTCTACCTTCTCTTACATCAAATAACGCCCCGTTGGACGCTAAGAATGGTCGACCTAAAATTAGAAGAATGTTTGGGTCGTCTTCTATGTCAATGACAATAAATTCGACTAAAAAGGTTAAATTACCCACTTGAATGGGTAGGTTGTCAGCAATTCCAACTGGGTGCCTAATGGTTTGATCAAAGAGTCAAACACTCATCTCTGTTGGACTTAACTCACCTACTCCTAATCTCTTATATAATAAAAGAGGCATAACACTCACACTCGCACCTAAATTTGCTAGTGCATCATACATGACACAATCACTAAGTAGACAAGGAACAATAAATTCACCCGGATCACCCACCCTGGGTGGAGGTTTTGGTGGAACTGTCTTCACCGGGTTTATCTTTACCATTTTTGTTTCTTGTACTTTCTTATTCTTCTTCTTCTTTCCAGAGGTATCACAAACTTTATTACCTATTACTTGCTCATACTCAACTCCTTTTCTTGGAAACGGGATGGGTGGTCTGTATGGTGCCACCACTGGCTTTACATACTCGGGTGGTGGTGGTGGTGGTGTTGTAACTTCTTCATTGTTACTCACATCTAAAACCTTCCCATCTTCTGTAGCTGGTTTTTCAGAATTTGTTGATACCATATTAACATTCTCATTCCGAGGATTTACTTTAGTATCACTCAGTAGATTTCCTTGTTCCCTTTCACTCATCATGCTAGCAAGAGTACCTATATGTTTTTCTAGATTCAAAATGGAAGCTTGTTGAGTTCTTAATGACTAATCAAACCTCTTATTTGTTTGGGTTTGAGATGTAATAAATTGTGTTTGAGATTCCATTAGCTTTGCCATCATTTCTTCCAAATTTGACTTTTTCTCTTCGATTTGTTGTGGTGGTTTATACAAGCTAGGTCTTTGTTGATTGAAAGTGTTGTTTTGAGTTGGTTGGTTATTCGGACCTTGTTGGTTATACGAGTTATTGTTGGGTCCATTTGGATTGTAAAGAATGTTTTGATTTCGATTGAATTTTGGCCTTGGCGGTTGATAATTATTTTGATAATTATTTCTCGGCCTTTGGTTCATGTAGAAAACATTCTCACGTTGTTCCATCATTTGTTCAATGTGACAATCTTTCGTTAAGTGTGGTCCACCGCATTGCTCACAACTGATTCGTATTGCATGAATATCTTTATTCATCTTTTCTGTTCGTCTCTCAAAAGCATCTATTTTTGCGGAAACGGAATCAAAGTCATGGCTAGAATCGGCTCTAGCCGCTTTAGATGAACGAAAAATATTTTTTTCTTGGTGCCACTCATGTGAGTGGGAGGCAGTGTTATCAATAATCTTGTGAGCTTTGGTAGCGGTTTTCTTCATAATGGAACCACCAGCTGTTATGTCGATGTCTTTTCGTGTAGTAATATCGTATCCTTGGTAGAATATTTGTACTATTTGATAAGTATCTAAACCATGTTGCGGAAATCCTCTCAACAACTTTCCAAATCTTGTCCATGCCTCATATAGAGTTTCATTTGGCTTTTGTGTGAACGTAACAATTTCTCCTTGAAGTCTGAAGGCTTTAGATGCCGGAAAGAATTGTTTAAGAAATTTTTCAACTAAAACGTCCCATGTATCAATCGCCCCTTCAGGTAACGATTCTAACCAATCTTTGGCTTCTCCCTTTAAAGTCCAGGTAAACAACATGAGATAGATCTATTCATCCTCAACTTCTCTGATTTTGAATAGAGTACAGATCCTATTAAATGTTCGAAGATGTTTGTTTGGATCTTCTTTTGGTGTACCACTATATTGGCATTGATTAGTTACCATGTGTAGGATTTGTCCTTTGATTTCATAATATGACACATTAATGTCTGGCATAATAATGGCGTGACCTTGGCCAGTGCGTGTGATTCTCATTCGATCTTCCATACTTAGAGGTTCCGTTACTTTCATAATTGAATTTGTTGAATACGAATCACTAGAGGATTTTGATTTAATGGTTTCTTCCTCGACAATCTCTGGTTGAATGATTTATGGTTCCGGAGGAAATATTAGTGGTTCAGGATCTCTGAATTGTCCTTGAATATCCTCTGGGTTCTCAATTGTGAGGTCATGTTCAAAAAATGGATTATCGGAAATTCGAATTGGAGTACTTGGTCGACTAGATGATGATTCTAAAGAAAAATCAACGGCGATAATATGGTCTAGATGTCTTGATCGAGTTACAGGTGGTGAACGTATGAAAGGTGGTGAACGTTTTGCTCGGTGCATTCACTGAATATCCTATTAGTTATAAAGATAAAAATTATATAAGTTATCAAATTAATAGACTTTTCTGATTTTGCCCACGTTTCGAATAGCCAATAGATGCAGCAGGTAGCCAGGACCCTTTAAATTGGAAGCCCACAACTCGCCACTAACAAATCCAACTATTACTACGAACCAGAAAATTTTGGATGTCTATAAATTTAACCTCTTAAAATAATTTTTCGTTTTGAATTTTTAGATAAGAAATAGAAAATTCTATGTCCTAAAAACTAGAGCGTCGAGAAATAAGAAAGAAAAAGAGCGCATCAGAAAACGTCGAAAAATAAAAGGTCAAAAAATAATAAAAAGAACGTAGCGCGTCGAAACTTAAAAGTCTAAAAACTAAATATTAAAAGTTGTGTCTAAAGGTATTCAAGCTTAAAGGAATTCTATATCCAAAACGGCAATAACTTAAAAAGTACTAAAATCTTAAAACGGCGTCGCAAAATTCTAAAGCACCTAAATCTTAGTCTAAAGAAAAAGCACTTAAGGGATTTTACGGCAAAGCCTAAAAAATCTAGAAATGTAAAATAACTACGGCAAAATACTAAGTTACGAACTAATTATGAACGATAAAATACAAATATTACGAATAAATGATTAAAACATACTATTTATAAAAAGAAATAAAAAGTAATAAAATTACAATTTTATAAAAATATTATTTTTATATTATTATTTTATAAAAGTATTAATTTTAAAACTAATTAAAACTTAAAATACAAATTAATTAATAAAACTAAAACTAATTAATAAAAACTAATTAATTAATTAAACCCTAATTAGGGTTAATAAATAATAATAATTAATAATAAAACCCTACTGCGTAATAATTGCTGGGATCAGACTTGGCAGACAGCCTCATGCAATCGCATGAGTTTTATATGGCTGGGCCATGCGATCGCATGATTTCGAATAACAGGCCAGGTCTTGGGCTCCTACAGTACCAGACCCGAATACATACATATATATATATATATATATATATATATATATATATATATATATATATATATATATATATATATATATATATATATATATATATATATAAATATATATATATATATATATATATATATTAATTTTTTTTCTATTTTTATATTTATATAAAATATTTATATAAATTAAATAAAACTTATATTTAAAAACTAAAATAGAAATAAAAATACTTTATAATTTTATATATATTGAACAACTCTTAATAATATATATATATTGTTTTTCTTTTTATATTTTTGATTGTATTATATAAAACATATTTTTATAAAAATGAATTAAAGCTTAATAAAAATCTTTTTTTTATAGCGTTTCGCTTTCGGCGTTGTTTGTCCCCGGCAGCGGCGCCAAAAATACTTGATGTGCGTAGAGGTGTATACGAAATAGTTATATTTTTGCTATGAAATACTATTAAATACGATACAATTTTACACAAGTTATTTATTTATTTATAGAGTGGATATACCTAAACCTTGCTACAACACTTATAGGCAGTGTACCTAATCGTACAGTAGTGTAGTTTTTAGTAAGTCCGGTTCGTCCACAGGGAACTAGCCAAGTTTAACGCTATATTTGTAAAACTATATTTGTATAAATATATATATATATATATATATATATATATATATATATATATATATATATATATATATATATATATATATATATATATAAGTAATATTATTATAATAAAAGGGGGTTTTACCATTTAATGACTGGTTTGTCGATTTTATATTTTAAGCGTAAAGATAAATGACGATAATAAAAATGATATAATTTAAATTGCGATAAAGCAAATTGCAGTAATTAAAATGACAGTAAATAAAGGTACGATGAAATATGAAATAAAAGTATTATGCTTATTTAAACTTCCGTAATCATGATGTTTGACGTGTTGATTTTAATTTATTACCCGGGTTAATTGTCCTTTGTCCTGGATTATTTGATACCTATTTGGTTTTTGTCCATAATAGTCCATCGGTCATAATTATAAAATGCTCGTCAAATTAATCTTATTCCCGAAGTCAAATATTCCAACTAATTAGGGATTCGAACTGTAACAAGGTTTTAATACTTTTTTTAATGATCACACTAGGTTATCGACTGCGTGTAATCCAAGGTTTTAATACTTTGTTAACAATTACACCAATTATCCTTGTATGTAATCCACCCCTGTTTTAATGAGATATGAATATTAATTTACCCACTTGATGAGAATGAATAATTAATTACCCAACCCAAATAATTAATTAAATGATCGTAAAAGATGTCGTATAAACGTCACTAAATAGGACATACATAATCATTTTAATAATTATTAGATTAACTAATTTGAAGATAGGTTCGACATGTTCCAATGAGTTGTCGCTCAATTAGACAATACCTCCTATCTATTAATAGTCATAGTCCAATATCCACAAGTGTCGGTCTTTTGTCCAAACCTTAATTATGGTACAAAATCTAATAACCCAATCTTAATTTTTAGTCTAACATCACGATTACTTTGGCTCAAATAAGCATAATAATAACTTAGTTACGAGACATTAATTTAAAAAGGAAGAACATAGCTTACAGTGGTGAGTAATCGCGTAGCGTTGCACGGACAGAATTTCGACTTAAAACCCGTAAAACATTCTTAAAATAACCTTATTATTATTAACTTAAAATTAAACTTTAAATTATATATATATATATATATATATATATATATATATATATATATATATATATATATATGAAGGAAAAGAAAAAAGGTGTGTTACTCGTCGAAAAATGCTGAATTTATAGGACCTGGCCAGGAATCTGGCTTCATGCGATTGCATGAAAAATGGTCTTCCTGGCCATGCGATCGCATGGCCAGCTGGATCAGGCCACCTACTTTTGTTTTCTAGTTTTGCCGATGTTTTATTATGTAATATAATATATATATAATTTTAAGAATTATTTATATATTATATTATATTTATGTGCATAGTTGACTTGTAATTTTAGCTCCGTTGCGTCGCGCGTTGATAGTTGGTTCATGTCCCGGTTCCGGATTTTCGAACATCCTTGCGTACAATTTAATATATTGTATTTTGCGTTTTGCGGCTCGTACTCTTGTAACTTTTAGACGTTTCTTATCATTAAATTGAACCACTTGAATTATATCTTGTACATTTGAGCTTTTTGGTCGTTTGCATCTTCAAATAGTCGTTTTCTTCTTTTGTCTTCGCACTTATTTATTTAAACGAATATTACATAAAAATAGAACAATTGCAACTAAAAGCTTTACATATTGGAAGGATATTGTGCCTAAATACATGTTCATTTAGAGCACTATCACACCTGCAAAAGAAACCAAACATCCTATACAAGTACTATATGTATTAAGTGTGTGAGATTTGGTCTTATTGCATGAAAGTGACATAACACTCAATTAGTGGTAAACCCAACATTCTTGGAGAAGTGTCGTGATTGATATTTTGGGAAATCTCAGATTGGTCAAGACTTAGTTAGTCACTTTAATGCATTTGGTTCAATTCTAAAGACTAGTCAATATGTCATTAACTTCCTCGTTTCAATTAATCACAAGTCATGTTTGTTTTAAGCTTAGGTAGATTAATTGAATGATGTCTTTCTAAGATGATCATTAAGTATATAGAGACATCAAAGTTAAGTCATACTTGAATAAGCAATCACAATTTGTTATTTAGACAAGACCAAGTAAACAATAATTTCATTATGAACCAATTTACACTTAATTTGTTGGAGTAGACTAATTACTTGAATCCTAACTAGTAAGCACATAGCAAGCATGTTAATCAAGTTGATAAATTTATGAGTATTAAACATATTAGCAAGTAGCAAGTAATACTCACACATAGCAAGAGATAGTTACTATAAGATCAATCATATAGATATTTGCACAACTTGTAATTTAAGCTTTTAGCAAGCTTACTTGCAATATAACATATTGCATGATTAATGTGTAAGTACACATTAATGTCCAACACATGAACAAGGTAAGAGCAATCTCTAGTTAGGATTTGGTGACTATCCTAAATGTATCTAAGTGTATTTTAGGATTACAAGTCTTTACTAGTTACACTTGAGAGCATTGTTCCTCATTTAGCCTTAATTAATCATTAAGTCATTTTCAATATCAATTATTGTTCTGACATTGGCTTAAGTGTGTTGGTACTTGATGATCATACTAAAGATGTCTAGATAAGATTTAAGATCACAAGTTATTATTTAACACTTATGTGTTAAGCCTAATCTTAGTTAATTTGTCATTAAGATGTCATTAGGCGTAATTAACCACAATTAGTGTTTTTATGACCAAAACTCAATTGAGTATGGAGAAGGCATCTATTCAAAGCATGTTGAGAAAGGTTTCATGAAATAGAGATGTCGGGAACTAGTCATACTTTATTTGGTCAAAATTGGTGATAATGCTAAAAATGAACATATATTTCATAGCATTATCCCTCAAGAATGACAAGCTTTTAGTTGCAATTGTTCTATTTACAAGTGATATTTGTTTAAATAATAAAAGGTGAAGACAAAAGACAGATTCGACTAATTAAAGACGCAAACGACCAAAAAGCTCAAAAGTACAAAGTACAATCAAAGTGGTTCAAATTATTGATGAGAAACATCTCAAAATTACAAGAGTACAAGACGCAAAACGCAAAATACAAGATACTAAATTGTACGCAAGGACGTTTGAAAATCCGAAACCGGGACCAGAGTCAACTCTCAACGCTCGACGCAACGGACTAAAAATTACAAGTCAACTATGCACATAAATATAATATAATATTTAAATAATTCTTAAAATTATTTATATATTATATTTATTTATTAATCCGTCGGCAAGCTAGGAAACAAACTCTTGCGAGCTGGAAAAAGGGGCCATGTGATTGCATGGCCTGAAGGCTATAATTCCATGCGATCGCATGGCAGTAGGTAGCTGGCCACATGCCTATAAATTCGCAGTTTTGGTTGATCATATATTCATCTTTTTCTTCTCCTCAATCTCAACGTATATATATATATATATATATATATATATATATATATATATATATATATATATATATATATATATATATATATATTAATTTTAATTTTAATTTTAATTTTAAATTCTAATAATAAGGGTATGTTAGCGAATGTTGTAAGGGTGTAAGTCAAAATTCTGTCCGTGTAACGCTACGCTATTATTAATCATTGTAAGTTATGTTCAACCTTTTTAAATTAATGTCTCATAGCTTAGTTATTATTATGCTTATTTAATGCCGAAGTAATCTTGATGTTAGGCTAAATATTAAAATTGGGTAATTGGGCTTTGTACCATAATTGGGGTTTGGACAAAAGAACGACACTTGTGGAAATTAGACTATGAGCTATTAATGGGCTTTATATTTGTTTAACTAAATGATAGTTTATTAATTTTAATATAAAGATTTACAATTGGACGTACATATAAATAACCATATACACTCGATCGGACACGATGGGCGGGATATTTATAAATACTAATAATTGTTCATTTAACCGGACACGAGAATGGATTAATAGTTAATAGACTTATTAAAACAGGGGTGGATTATGTACAAGGACACTTGGTGTAATTGTTAACAAAGTATTAAAACCTTGGGTTACACGCAGTCGATATCCTGGTGTAATTATTAATCAAAGTATTAAGACCTTGTTACAGTTTAAGTCCCTAATTAGTTGGAATATTTGACTTCGGATATAAGGATAATTTAACGAGGATACTCGCACTTTATATTTATGACTGATGGACTGTTATGGACAAAAACCAGACGAACATATTAAATAATCCAGGACAAAGGACAATTAACCCATGGGAATAAATTAAAATCAACACGTCCAACATCATGATTACGGAAGTTTAAATAAGCATAATTCCTTTATTTCATGTTTAATTGCACTTTTAATTATCGCACTTTTATTTATTGTCATTGTATTTAATTGCACTTTTAATTATCGTACTTTTTAATTATCGCAATTTTATTTTATCGCATTTTTATTTATCACAATTTCATTATCGTTATTTATTTTACGCTTTAAATTAAGTTATTTTTAATATTTTACATTAGGTTTTAACTGCGACTAAAGTTTTAAAAATCGACAAACCGGTCATTAAACGGTAAAAAACCCCTTTTATAATAATAATATTACTTATATATATTTGTATTTTTACAAATATAGTTTTTAAATATAGCGTTAAGCTTGTTTTAAAGATCCCTGTGGAACGAACCAGACTTACTAAAAACTACACTACTGTACGATTAGGTACACTGTCTATAAGTGTTGTAGCAAGGTTTAGGTATATCCATTCTATAAATAAATAAATATCTTGTGTAAAATTGTATCGTATTTAATAGTATTTCCTTGTAAAAAATACTACTATTTTGTACCCCTTCGCTTTAACATCAAGTATTTTGGGCGCCGCTGCTGGGGAACAACATAAACGCCGGAAGCGAAACGCTATATAAAAAAAAAAGATTTTTAGTAAGTTTTAGTTAATTTGTTGTAAAAATATACGTTTTTAATTATAAAAGAAAAAATTACGATAATATAAAAATAAAAGAAAAATATCTATATATTTATTTTTAAGAGTTTGTTTAAAATATATAAAGTTAAAAAAGTATTTTTTTATTTCTATTTTAGTTTTTAAATATAAGTATTTTATTATTTTATATAAATATTTATTTATTTTAAAACATCAAAACAGAAAAAAAAATATATAAAAACACTCGGCTCGGTACTGTAGCAGCCCAACTCTGGCCCGAAATCCTACTCCATGCGACCGCATGGAATTATAACAGGATATCCATGCGATCGCATGGCCCTGTCTGACACGTCGGGTTTGACTCTGCAACTGCATTAATTACTGAGTATATTTTGATTATTATTATTAAAACCCTAATTAGGGTTTATTAGTTAATTAATTTATAATATTAGTTTTAGTTTATTTATAATTTGTATTATAAGTTTAATTAGTTTTTATTACTATATAAAATTAATAGTTTTATAAAATAAATAATATAAAAATAATATTTTTAAAAATTGTACTTTTTACAACTTTAAGTATATTTTTATATTTTGTATCTTTTTATTTGTTTTAGCGTAATATTTATATTTTTCGCTCGTATTTAGTTTTAAGTTATAGTTTTTGCCATAGTTATTTTTATTTCTAGATTTTTAGGCTTTGCCGTAAAATCCCTTAAGTTTTTTTTCTTTAGACTAAGATTTAGGTGCTTTAGAATTTTGCGACGCCATTTTTAATATTTTAGTACCTTTTTAAGTTATTGCCGTTTTGGGATAGAATATTTCTCTAAGCTTTAATATTTTTAGACGCAACTTTTAATTCTTAGTTTTTAGTTCCTTTTTAAGTTTCGACGCGCTACTTTCTTATTTTTATTTTTCGACGCCTATTATTTTTCGACGTTTTTCGACGCGCTCTTTTTCTTTCTTATTTCTCGCCGATCTATTTTTAGGACATAGAATTTTCTATTTCTTCTCTAAAATTTCTTTAAATTTCAACGAAAAATTATTTTAAGCGGTTAAATTGATAGACATCCAAATTTTCTGTTTTTTTAGTAATAGTTAGATTTGTTAGTGGCTGAGTTGTGAGCTTCCAATTTAAAGGATTCTGGCTCCCTGCTGCATCTATTGCTATTCGAAACGTGGGCAAAAGCAGAAAAGTTTATTAATTTGATAACTTAAATAATTTTTATCTTTTTTTAACTAATAGGATATTCAGTGAATGCACCGAGCAAAACGTTTACCACCTTTTGTACGTTCACCACCTGTAACTCGATCAAGACATCTAGCAAATATTGTCGCCGTTGATTTTTCTTTAGAATCATCATCTAGTCTACCAAGTACTCCAATTCAAATTTTTGATAATCTATTTTTTGAACCCGACCTCACAATTGAGAATTCGGAGGATATTCAGGGACAATTCAGAGATCCTGAACCATTAATCTTTCCTCCGGAACCACCATTCATTCAAACAGAGATTGTTGAGGAACCTACCATTAAATCAGAATCCTTTAGTGATTCAGATTCAACAAATTCGATCATGGAAAATCTGAAACCTCTAAGTATGGAAGACCGAATGCGAGCTAAACGCACTGGCCAAGGTCACACAATTACTCAACCAGACATTAATGCGCCAGATTATGAAATCAAAGGACAAATTCTACACATGGTAACTAATCAATGCCAATTTAGTGGTGCGCCGAAGGAAGATCCAAATGAACATCTTCGTACTTTTAATAGGATCTGTACTTTATTTAAAATTCGAGAAGTTGAGGATGAACAGATATATCTCATGTTATTTCCCTGGACTTTAAAGGAAGAAGCCAAAGATTGGTTAGAATCGTTACCTGAAGGGGCGATTGATACATGGGATGTTTTAGTTGAAAAATTTCTTAAACAATTCTTTCCGGCATCTAAAGCCATGAGACTTTAAGGAGAAATTGTTACGTTCACACAAAAGCCAAATGAAACTCTATATGAAGCGTGGACAAGATTTGGAAAGTTATTGAGAGGATGTCCGCAACATGGTTTAGACACCTGTCAAATAGTACAAATATTCTACCAAGGATGCGACATCACTACAAGGAAAGACATAGATATAGCAGCTGGTGGTGGTTCCATTATGAAGAAAACCGCAACTGATGCTTACAAAATTATTGATAACACTGCTTCCCACTCACATGAGTGGCATCAAGAAAAAGATATCGTTAGATCATCTAAAGCAGCTAGAGCCGATTCTAGCCAAGACTTCGATTCCATTTCTGCAAAGATAGATGCTGTCGAGAGACGAATGGAAAAGATGACTAAGGATATACACTCAATACGAATTAGTTGTGAGTAGTGTGGAGGACCACATTTGATAAAAGATTGTCTCAGTATTGAACTAACAATGGAACAAAGAGAGAATGTTTCATACATAAACCAAAGGCCTGGAAATAATTATCAAAATAATTATCAACCGCCAAGACCAATCTACAATCAAAACCAGAATTATAATCAAAATGTTCCATACAACAACCAACATGGTCCCAGCAATCAACAAGTATCCAATCATACTTACAATCAGCAAAGACCTATTTTTCAAAACAAACCACCACAAATCGATGATAAAAAGCCAAATTTAGAAGATATGATGTCGAAGCTAGTTGAATCTCAAACTCAGTTTTTCACATCTCAGAAACAAACCAATGAACAAAATGCTCAAGCATTTAGAAATCAACAAGCTTCTATTCAAAATCTGGAACAAGAAGTGAGCAACCTAGCATGGTTGATAGGTGAAAGAAAATCGGGAAATTTACCTAGCGATACTAATACTAACCCACGGAATGAAACAGCTAAAGCCATTACCACAAGAAGTGGTATTACACTTAAACCACCTGAAATGCCTATAATTTCTGATGAAGCTATTCCTACTCCACAAGAACCACAATCTGAGCAAGATAAGGAAACAGAACCGGTAGTTGAAAAGGTTAATGAAGATAACACAGTTAAGGCTAAACCTTATGTTAAACCATACCAACCACCACTTCCTTACCCAAGTAAAATGAGAAAAGAAAGACTAGAAGCCGAGAAATCCAAATTCTTGGATATGTTTAAACAGATAAATGTTAATATTCCTTTCATTGATGTGATTTCAGGAATGCCTAGATATGCCAAATTCTTGAAAGATCTAATCACAAATAGGAAGAAAATGGAAGAACTCTCGGCTGTTACAATGAATGTTAATTGTTCTGCAGTGCTGTTGAATAAGATACCAGAAAAACTTTCAGATCCAGGAAGTTTCACAATTCCATGTTTTCTGGGAAGTCTTAGTTCAATAGAAGCATTGGCAGACTTAGGTGCTAGTATAAATCTAATGCCGTATTCACTATACGCTAAACTAGACCTTGGAGAATTGAAACCAACACGAATAAGTATACAACTAGCCGATCGATCAGTAAAATATCCTAGAGGGATAATGGAGAGCATGCTAGTTAAAGTTGGTACCTTAGTATTTCCAGTAGATTTTGTTATTCTGGACATGGAAGAAGATTCTCGAGTTCCTCTCATATTAGGAAGACCATTCTTAAACACGGCTAAAGCAATAATAGACGTGTTTGGTAAGAAACTGACCCTAAGTATAGAGGACGAGAGTGTTACCTTTTCAGTTGATAGAGCAATACAACAACCACAATCTGCAGATGATACATGTTATTATATTCAAACTATAGATTCACATGTAGAATTGTTAGAAGAATTTCCAGAATTACAAGGAACAGGAGAATGTTCTTTAGGAGAAGAAACTGAACCAATTGATAAAACTGAAATGTTAGCTACACTTATGGCTAATGGATAAATGCTAAAAGAAGAAGACAGATATCGATATAAATCATCGATAGAAGAACCATCGACATTAGAGTTAAAGCCACTTTCAAACCATTTGGAATATGCTTATTTACATGGTGAATCTAAATTACCTGTAATAATATCATCTTCTCTTACTGAAAATGAAAAATCTCAACTCATTTCTGTGCTAAAAGCTCATAAACCAGCTATTGCATGGAAAATTCATGATATTAAAGGAATAAGTCCTTCGTATTGCACACATAAAATCCTTATGGAAGAAGGTCATAAAACGTATGTGCAACGCCAACGAACACTAAATCCGAATATGCAAGATGTTATTAAGAAAGAAATTATTAAACTGCTTGATGCAGGATTAATTTATCCAATCTCTGATAGTCCATGGGTAAGCCCAGTTCAATGCGTACCTAAGAAGGGTGGCATGACTATCATCACAAATGAGAAAAATGAGTTTATTCCTACTAGGACTGTAACAGGATGGCGTGTTTGTATTGATTATAGAAAATTAAATGACGCCACCAGAAAAGATCACTTTCCCTTACCTTTCATTGATCAAATGTTGGAAAGATTAGCCGAAAATAGTTACTATTGTTTTCTTGATGGTTTTTCCGGATATTTTCAAATTCCAATAGCACCCGAGGACGAAGAGAAAACCACGTTCACGTGCCCTTATGGTACTTTTGCTTACAAACACATGCCATTTGGACTTTGCAACACCCATGCAACCTTTCAAAGGTGCATGATGGCGATTTTTCACGACATGATAGAAGAATGCATGGAAGTTTTCATGGATGATTTTTCAGTTTTCGGTGATACATTTGAATCATGTCTAGTTAATCTTGAACGAATGCTTATTAGATGCGAACAATCAAATCTAGTTCTTAATTGGGAGAAATGCCATTTCATGGTTAAAGAAGGCATCGTTCTTGGTCATAAAATTTCAAAGGAAGGAATTGAAGTGGATAGAGCTAAAGTAGATGTAATTCCTAAACTTCCACATCCCACCAATGTTAGAGGAGTTAGGAGTTTTCTAGGGCATGCCAGTTTTTACCGACGTTTCATAAAAGATTTTTCTAAAATTGCCACTCCTATGAATAAACTCCTAGAAAAGGATGCTCCATTTATCTTTTCAGATGAATGCATCAAATCTTTTAATATTCTTAAAGAAAAACTCACTAATGCGCCGATCATGATAACTCCAAATTGGAATCTACCGTTTAAACTAAAGTGCGATGCAAGTGATTTTGCAATGGGAGCCGTTTTAGGACAAAGGATTGAAAAACGATTTCAACCTATTTATTATGCTAGTAAGACGTTACAAGGAGCATAAACGAATTATACAACTACTGAAAAAGAACTCCTTGCTATTGTCTTTGCTTTTGACAAATTTCGTTCATATCTCGTTCTAGCTAAAACGGTGGTCTATACTGACCATTCTGCTCTTAGATACCTATTTTAAAAACAAGATGCTAAAACACGATTAATCCGTCGGAACTTACTCTTACAAGAGTTCGATATTGAGATTCGAGACAAAAAGGGAGCAGAAAATCTCGCCGCTGATCATCTTTCTCGTCTTGAAAATCCTGAATTAGAAGTTCTAAATGAATCGGCCATACAAGACAACTTCTCTGATGAATATCTATTGAAAATAGATTATAGTGAAATTCCATGGTTTGCAGACTATGCAAACTACTTGGTATGTGGATTCCTTGAAAAAGGATTATCGTACCAAAAACGAAAGAAATTCTTTAGTGATATAAAACACTATTTCTTGAAAGATCCACATTTGTTTAAAAGTTGTCCTGATGGAATAATATGCCGATGTGTATTCGGAGATGAAGCTAGTCAAATCTTAAACCATTGTCGCACAGGACCAACAGGAGGGCATTATGGGCCTCAACTCACAGCAAGAAAAAAGTTTATGATGCTGGATTCTATTGGCCTACAATTTTCAAAGACGCACACCTTATTTGCAAATCCTGTGATGCATGTCAAAGGGCCGGAAAAATAAGTCAACGTGATGAAATGCCACAAAATGTCATTCAAGTATGTGAAGTATTTGACATTTGGGGTATTGACTTTATGGGTCCATTTCCAAAATCTCATAATAATCTCTAAATTCTCGTTGCCATTGACTATGTCTAAATGGGCGGAAGCACAAGCTCTCCCAACTAACGATGCACGAGTTGTAGTCAACTTTTTAAAACGTCTTTTTGCAAGGTTCGGAACACCGAAAGCTTTAATAAGTGATCGGGGTACTCATTTTTGTAACAATCAACTTGAGAAAGTTCTTAAAAGATATGGAGTAACTCATAAAATCTCCACCACTTATCATCCACAAACAAGTGGACAAGTTAAAAATACCAACCGAGCTTTAAAACGTATTCTAGAGAAAACCGTAGGATCAAATCCGAAGGAATGGTCCATGAAATTGGAGGATGCACTCTAGGCTTTTAGAACAGCCTACAAAACTCCAATTAGAACCACACCTTTTAGACTCGTTTACGAAAAAGCATGTCATCTTCCAGTAGAAATTGAACACAAAGTATTTTGGGCTTTGAAGACATGTAATCTTGATTTACATGAAGCCGGACGTCTACGATTAAGTCAACTAAACGAATTAGAAGAATTAAGACATGAAGCATACGAAAATTCGTTAATCTATAAAGAAAGAACGAAGAAATGGCATGATAAAAGAATCAGAAGTTCAAAAGAATTTAAAGAAGGAGACAGAGTTCTTCTTTTAAATTCACGATTCAAGCTATTTTCTGGAAAATTGAAATCAAGATGGTCTGGACCATTCATTGTCAAAAGAGTTTTCCCATACGGAACAATAGAGTTAATAAATTCAAATGGGATTGAATTTAAAGTTAATGGTCACAGAGTTAAACATTACATAGATAGTCCGATGGAAGTTGATAATGAAGTTAATCACAATTTCGACACCACTGCTAACTAAGTGTGGGGAGAATCAAGTCTTTAAAGGATAATATGTATTTCTGTTAGAGTTAGATATTCTGTTTTCGTGTAGTTCTCGAGAATGGAATTCGAATGGTCTTTTCCTAGTAGACCCTAAAGAACTAGTCTTCTCCCCCCATTCTGAATTTTTATTTTTTTTAGGTTTTACGAGATGAAGAATTCCTGTGAACTAAACCATGGTCTAATGCTACACGCTTTGATCACTAAACGTAATAATGACACACTCCCGAGTGACCTGGTATCAGTAATAAGAGCCAACTTGGACGGAGTAAGAAAAGAACTCAGGAACGAAGATAATAAGTTACTTTTTGGTAAAGGAAAATAAAATCCGCAGCGAAAAGAAGAGCACGACATCTTGAAAGATGTCACAAATGCAGAAAATGGTCACACGAAGGAAAATGCTTGACGAATCAGACATATTCCAATACCAAGTTCGTTACTTTATGTAGAGAAGGACTGTTCATATGTTTCGAAGAAAAATCGTTGAATGCTCGAGGTTATGCCTATGTAGCTATGGAAAATCAATTAGTCCGACTATCTTATGAGTGGGCTAAAGCAGGTCACTGAGAATTCTATCTCACAGGTAAGTATGTACAGTTTTTATTTTTATTTTATTGCTTTTAGCCTTTTGATAATAAACGCTAAATTGTTCGTTATAAAGTATTAAATTGTTACTCAATAAAATTAGGTTTTGCGACCAAAATTATTGATATCATACAAAAATTTATTACATCACTGCGAAATTTACCGTTTATTCTTATGATATAAATATCTTCAATCAATCAACCCAAAATATTTCAAAAATTCGTCATGAGTAAAACTAGGTTATGAAACTGAAATTACTTTACCGAAAAGAGGGACGTATATTTTTGATAATATTTGATTGATTAAAGTGGGATAAAAGACCAAAAATATTTTTAATTTTTATTTTTACTTTGTTTTTAAAATTAATATATTAATATTAAATTTTTATTGTAAAGTTTTTAAATCAATATATTTAAGTTTGTAAATATTTGAAAATTTTATGTTTTTAATATAAGTATGTATGTATAAAAACAAAAATATAATATAAGTTTGGTATGAATTTTTAATTTTAATAATATGAATTTTTAATTTTATGCATTTTAAATTTAAGTTTGGTGTGAATTTAAAAACAAAAATTTACTTTATTTCGTTAAGTTAAAAATTGATTTTTAAAATTCGTCGTGAGTTGAAAACCAGATCGTTGAACCGAAATTGCTCTACTCAAGGGAGGGACGAGAACTTTTATTATCATTATTTTTAATCTTATTGAATTAAAGTATACCAAAAACATTTAAAAAACCCAAAAATCTTTACTTTTAAAACCGCGCTTAAAAATGAGAAATTTTAAAATTTTGTCGAGGGACGGACTAAAATTATGTTTTATTAAGTAAAGGTTTTTATTAAAAAAAAAACAAACGCCAATATGTTTGGAAACTTTGGTAAAATTTAATCATTTTTCTACGCTAATCACCCTCAATAATTTAAATTGTTACTGATTTCTTGCAAATGAGGGCATTGTAAGATCTTAAGTGTGGGAAGGGGTTAAATTCTTTCAGATTTTTAAAATTTTAAATTTAAACACTTGGTTACCATTAAAAATACTAGTAACGCAGTAGTTGTATTAGAATCTAGTGCTCTCTGATAATAAAGAACAGCCTTAGTCTTATATACTAACTACCCAATTCTAGTAAAATTTTTCAAAATTTTCAAATTAAATGAACTCAAAATTATGTTTATACATATTTATGAATGATAAAACTAGGTGTTAACACCGAAATTATTGTTACCTCTGAAAGGACATAAATTGAGAAACAATCCAAAATATTAGAATTCATTTAAAATGGAATAGAGGACAATAAAAAGGCAAAGAATGGAAAATAAAAGTTAAGTGTGGGAAAAATTACCAAGTTATTTAAAACATATATCACATATTTCTGTAACAAATAATTGAAGATACTTTTGCTTTGGACTAATTTAATCTGTTTTACCCGGGAAAATTGTAATATATTTGAAAGAAAGATGGATCTACACGATGAATCAATTCCATCATTAAAAGGAAGTAAAGTCTTCCGAAAAAGAAACGCGCTTCTTGATTTAGGTCAGGAAGTTGTCGTCCAGACCAGCTGTAGGTTGACGAAAAATCTAGAAAAGTCATCACTAAATTCAGCAGGAAATCCATGGACCTAAGCATCAAACAGGGACGCCAAGTGGTCAGACTTATCCTAACCATGAGAGGATCTGTCTCGTAAAATGGGGAGGACGCCGTGCAAATTAGCTTGATAAGACTAATGAATCAGACCCCCAGAAAAGGATAATCTCCTTATAAATTAAAAATCAGCTTTTAAGCCTGATATTACTTAATCCTAGAGATTGACCTTAAAGATTGAGAATTACAAACTCATGGAATTCGATGATATCTAAACTCGAGCTTGAACGAGAAAATATTTTGATCAAATTACAAACCGATTTGTTTTCTGAAAACCCATTTTTAATGCGTTCATTACCATTGAACGTAAAATCCTAGGAATTCACCTGGAATTCATTAGGTCACCTGAACCAAATCGGGTGTTAACCGTAAGAACGGTGGTTGCATAGCATGGTCAAAGACAGGACCTTGTGCCAGATCGAAAAATTATAAGGGTGAGCTTTACTATTGCTCCTACCAAGGATAGTAATTGCATCCGACACGTTATAGACCATAATTAAAAGCATGTCAGGGGACATTGCCTTAACAGTTGCTTGTTCAACGCTTTCCTTTACAACCGGACGGTAGTTTACTGAAAGGTAATATACGGAGCAAGTATATTGGACGTGTTGCTTTCCCAATACAAGGTTAGCAAGTGGGTGACACAAAACCGCAAGTTTTGAGCTAAAATTTTCAAATCTGAAACCCACCAAACCCACAAAAACAATTTCGCAAACACCGGTGAAGGGTTATTCCGGAAAACTTATCTAGGGTAAAAGCTAGATAGTATTTCAAAAGATTAAATATTTTCATAAAGATCCAATTTCCTAAAGGATCTAAATTTTTATAGTCATGTGGGACTGTAAATCACATCGTTACTATCATTGTTCATACCGCAGTATAGAAATCACTGATGTAAAAAGTGTGAAGAATAAAGAAGTGATTCTAGTATTTTTATTTCAAGACTATATTGCTTGAGGACAAGCAACGCTCAAGTGTAGGAATATTTGATAATGCTAAAAATGAACATATATTTCATAGCATTATCCCTCAAGAATGACAAGCTTTTAGTTGCAATTGTTCTATTTACAAGTGATATTTGTTTAAATAATAAAAGGTGAAGACAAAAGACAGATTCGACTAATTAAAGACGCAAACGACCAAAAAGCTCAAAAGTACAAAGTACAATCAAAGTGGTTCAAATTATTGATGAGAAACTTCTCAAAATTACAAGAGTACAAGACGCAAAACGCAAAATACAAGATATTAAATTGTACGCAAGGATGTTCAAAAATCCGGAATCGGGACCAGAGTCAACTCTCAACGCTCGATGCAACGGACTAAAAATTACAAGTCAACTATGCACATAAATATAATATAATATTTAAATAATTCTTAAAATTATTTATATATTATATTTATTTATTAATCCGTCCGCAAGCTAGAAAACAAACTCTTGTGAGCTGGAAAAAGGGGCCATGCGATCGCATGGCCTGAAGGCTATAATTCCAGGCAATCGCATGGCAGTAGGTAGCTGGCCACATGCCTATAAATTCGCAGTTTTGGTTGATCATATATACATCTTTTTCTTCTCCTCAATCTCAACGTGTATATATATATATATATATATATATATATATATATATATATATATATATATATATATATATATTAATTTTAATTTTAATTTTAATTTTAAATTCTAATAATAAGGGTATGTTAGCGAATGTTGTAAGGGTGTAAGTCAAAACTCTGTCCGTGTAATGCTACGCTATTATTAATCATTGTAAGTTATGTTCAACCTTTTTAAATTAATGTCTCGTAGCTAAGCTATTATTATGCTTATTTAATGCCGAAGTAATCATGATGTTAGGCTAAATATTAAAATTGGGTAATTGGGCTTTGTACCATAATTGGGGTTTGGACAAAAGAACGACACTTGTGGAAATTAGACTATGAGCTATTAATGGGCTTTATATTTGTTTAACTAAATGATAGTTTGTTAATTTTAATATAAAGATTTACAATTGGACGTACCTATAAATAACCATATACACTCAATCGGAGACGATGGCGGGATATTAATAAATACTAATAATTGTTCATTTAACCAGACAAGGGAATGGATTAATAGTTAATAGACTTATTAAAACAGGGGTGGATTATGTACAAGGACACTTGGCGTAATTGTTAATAAAGTATTAAAACCTTGGGTTACACGCAGTCGATATCCTGGTGTAATTATTAAACAAAGTATTAAGACCTTGTTACAGTTTAAGTCCCCAATTAGTTGGAATATTTGACTTCGGATATAAGGATAATTTAACGAGGATACTCGCACTTTATATTTATGACTGATGGACTGTTATGGGCAAAAACCAGACGGACATATTAAATAATCCAGGACAAAGGACAATTAACCCATGGGAATAAATTAAAATTAACACGTCAAACATCATGATAACGGAAGTTTAAATAAGCATAATTCCTTTATTTCATATTTAATTGCACTTTTAATTATCGCACTTTTATTTATTGTCATTGTATTTAATTTCACTTTTAATTATCGTACTTTTTAATTATCGCAATTTTATTTTATCGTATTTTTATTTATCACAATTTCATTATCGTTATTTATTTTACGCTTTAAATTAAGTTATTTTTAATATTTTACATTAGGTTTTAACTGCGACTAAAGTTTTAAAAATCGACAAACCGGTCATTAAACGGTAAAAACCCCCTTTTATAATAATAATATTACTTATATATATTTGTATTTTTACAAATATAGTTTTTAAATATAGCGTTAAGCTTGTTTTAAAGATCCCTGTGGAACGAACGGGAATTACTAAAAACTACACTACTGTACGATTAGGTACACTGCCTATAAGTGTTGTAGCAAGGTTTAGGTATATCCATTCTATAAATAAATAAATATCTTGTGTAAAATTGTATCGTATTTAATAGTATTTCCTTGTAAAAAATACTACTATTTTGTACCCCTTCGCTTTAACATCAATTAGTAACAGAGAAAACTGCGGTTGCACTGCGGTTGACCATGGTGGCGACCGTACAACTTGTTTTCACAAAACTGCGTTGCAATTCAGTTTGGGGTTCTACGGCTGACTGTGTTGTCGACCGTACCTTGACCGTGTATTTGGCTGATCTTTTAATTTCATTCTTTAAGCTATGTTTGACTTGGTCATTTGCAAGATAAAGTATGGATTAGTGACCTTGTGTTTTTTATGTTAAGATGTCGGTCATCACTTATGCATATGTATGTGTCATCATCAAAACATATTCTTTGGTTAATCATACTTAAGTTTGTCGTTTAGTTCATTAACCAACATTCAACCAACAGAGTGTATCTCCCGACATCCAGCTTTAAATGTGAAACTTGGATCCGTGGATTCGTGGAAGATACGTGCTATCTGCTTCGTAACGTAGGTGGCAATGTTGACTCGATCTGGTTCAAGATGAAAGAACGTATTGTTGCGCCTTACTTCCTCTGTAACTGCATCTCGTAACTCTTTAATAATCAGATCAGCGTGGTGATCAATTGTTATGTAAATCACTAGCCTGTCTGGTGTGCTTTCGAAATTATCTCTTTCCAAGAGAGCGAAAAATCTGTGAATATCCTCGATCATTTACAAATCAAAGTGATAAGTCGAGCGTCCGGTGGAAATATCCATGTGCTTTCGGATGAGAGTCAGTAGTGCTCGTTGGATTGCTGAGAACGAAAGGGCAAATTCGCCTAAGGCATTGTAAAAATTAGAGTAAATGATCTTCTGATCTCGACAGAATCTTGTCTCAAGAATAGTGCGAACCACTGAATTGTGCTCTCGTTACCTTTCTTCTCGGTAGATATGATCGTGAAGAGTGTTGATAAAGTCTTGAATGCGTTCTTCTAGGATTTCAACATCATTGTCTTCTCTTTGGAGGTAGAGGTTGTATTCTTCTCGAATAGCCATGATTCGTTCCGTTAAGCGTAGCGTGTAATCAATTATTGATTTACGGATGGCTTCGAGAATATCTTTAAATTCATCAGTATCATTGATGAAGGTTATCATGTCTGCGTGTGTAGTTATGACCGGAATCCGATCTAAAGAAGAGTCCGGCTCCCCTTAATCTGGTTCGGTTGGAGAGTGTGAGTGATCCAGAATGTCTTCATGTTGCTCTTCCTCGTCATCACCGGTATAATGTTCTTCTGAGGATTCGTCTGATGAACGGGTTTCTTCAGTATTCTGGTTCTCTACTTTGATACTTGCAGGGTCAATTTCTATATCTTTAACCTCAACCTTATCAGTCTTTTTCTTGAAACGAATGATTAAACTGTGATCTTCCGTCTCAAGCCTCATTAATTCTTCATGATGCTTAATGCTTAGAGAAGGTATTATCGCAATTTCTTTTACGTCATCCATTTTCTCTTCCTCTTCAGATTCCTCCTCTTCTTCAATTTCTTCGCTAGGATCATCTTCTTCCATTTTTGGGTCGTCTGCAGACTCCGATTCGACACCCATTTCGATATCATTGGCTGGTGGTGAAGACTCATCATCGTAAGTTATCCGTCTGGTGGAAATAGCAAACATCTCTGCCTGTCCAGAAAGATTGGTAGGTCGGTCAATTTTGAAGGTAACGCTCTCCCCATGTGATCGCAAGATCACGGTTTGATTGTACACATCAATGACAGTCCTAGCCGTATTCATGAAAGGTCTTCCTAACACTACTGGTGTGTGTAGGTCTTCCTTAATGTCCATTACTACGAAATTCGTAGGATACAAGAATCTGTCGACTTTCACTAAGACGTTCTCAACTATGCCCTTAGGATATCGAATTGTGTGATCGGAAAGTTGGATTTTCATTTTAGAGAGATTAGGGGATTAGGTTGATACTTTCTCCTAAATCTGCTAGCGCATGAATGGTTCCAGATTGGTAGATCGAACACGAGAAAATGAATCGGCCCGTGTCTCCTAGCTTTAGTGGTAGGAGAGTTTCTGAGTAATGCTGAGCATTCTTCACTCAGTGGAATTTTGTTAGAATCTGGTATCCTCTCCTTTGTAGAGAGAAGCCTTCGGATGTATCTCTTCTGGTTGGGAACTTTGGACATGGTTTCCAGGAATCTTTCATCAAGTTTGGAAGAATCAAGCTTGGATGGTTCCTCTTGTAGCCTTCCAAGATAGGGTATACGAACTGGAGTTGCAGGGGGCAGCTTCTGAGTATATGTCGATTTGTTCTTGAGCATAGATGACCTTCTCCGTGGTTCTTCCTCTGGGATTACAGAATCCATTTGCTTAGCTTCCTCTGTGTGGGGATTTTGGATAGTATTACTGGGTAACCTTCCTTGTGATCGGGTTTCAAGGCGTTGTGATAACTGTACGAGCTGAGTCTCTAGAATTTTGAGCAGAGCCAATTGATTTCTCATTAGTATCTCTGTCTGATCTTGTCTGGATGCAGTTCTCTGATTTAGCTATTGTTGTCCTTGAATGAACTGAGTCAACTAATCATCAGCTCCGAGAGTGGGGTTGGTTACTTTTGTAATTTAGGTGGTTGGGGAATTTTCCTCTACTGGTGGACCAGTGAGTGGAAGTGGTTGATCGTAGGACAATTAAGATTGTTGGGCTGGATAAGGTGGGTGGCGATAGCGAAAAGGCTGGTTGTTTCGTTGAAATTGATTAACCCTAGGTTGTTGATTGAATCTGGGATTTGGTTGACGAACTGGGTATTGAACGTAACAGACTGAACCGTCAGGGTTTTCATACTCAACTTGATATTCTTCAGTGCATTACGGGTTGATACAATTAACACAGGCCTGAGCCTGGTTGACCTGCTACGGCTGCATCTTCAATTCTCTGAGTTGTTTAGCGAGAGATTCCATCTTATCCGTGAGGGATTTGATGGCCTCTGTTTGATTGTTAAGTGCAGAGAGTGGGGCACATGATGAAGTTGTTTCACCACTCTTCCAGTCATGATGATGCATTATCATGTTCTCGAGCAATTTCCATGCTTCGTCTGCGGTTTGGTTCATCAGATTTCCTTGAGCTGCTGCATCGATCGTCGTCCTATGATTTACCGTAAGACCATTGTAGAAGGTACAAATTTGAGCTGACCGTTATAGCTGGTGATTAGGGCACTTCTTCAGCAGGGTTGTGAATCACTCCCGTGCAGTGTAAAGAGATTCATCATAACTTTGTTTAAAGGTAATGATGTCATTCTTTAGTTTGGTTTGTTGAAAAGGAGGGAAATATTTGGTTAGGAATTTAGTAGCCATCTCCGTCCATGACGTGATGAAATCTTTTTCCAGTCCTTCGAACCATGTTTGAGCATGATGAGTCAGAGAATAGGGAAACAAGTATAGCCGGACTATATCTTGTCCTATCCCTGACTGTTTGTAGGAGTTCGAATGAGATATGAATTTATAAAGGTGAGAACTAGGATCGTCATTCGGTAATCCATTAAACTGACAGCTATTTTGGATAAGCTGGATGATATGATGTTTTAACTAGAACGAGTGTCCTTGAATCTCTGGAAATCTGATTGGTCCTCCTCGAACTTCAATCGAGGGTTTGGTATTTTCTGCTAAAATAACACGCAACGCCATTTGATTTCTGATTCGTGCTTCCTTGCGTGCTTTAGAGATTATTGCGTCTGGATCAGGTATGAATAACAACGGCCCTTGTCTAGATCGGGTTTGGGTCATACACTGGGTATGCCTTTTTGTTTTTAATTTTAAGCAGATGAACTAAATTCCTAAGGTAATTCTAATGCAATCTAAGGTAATCTTAATCTAAGGTAGTCTAATTTAAAGTAATCTAATTTAGTCTAAGATAAGCTAACTATCCTAAGGTTGAATATGTTTTTGATTCTGGCTACTGATTCCCTGGTATTTCGATAACAGAGCTTCGCATGAACTATTCAACAAACTAACTGGCCAGGCTGACTACGGAGAGGCAGGATCCTTTTGGTTCCAATATAATTGGAGATTGTTCGGAAAATCCAACAACCAAGTCCGTGTATAATTGTCTTTCATAGACACCACTAAATGCTTGTGAATAAGTTTGATAGAGAGCAGTATTATCTGACACCAGTTCCCCGGCAGCGGCGCCAAAAACTATACTCCCCCTTGATATGGCCGAAATGGACGGTTTTATTTGTGCGGTGTCGTTAGGTTGCAACACGTCAGAATCAGCTACCAAGAGGGGGTACTATTTTAAATTTATATTTTGCGAGGCCTAAATCGTACTACTCCTTATTATGAGTAAGGGAAGTATGACCTAGAGTCGTATTTTTAAGATATAAGTAGAATCGATACTATATTAAAGCTTAAGATAGTTATGAAGGAGTAGTGGTTACCTAATTTTGGGTTTTTCTAGTTTATAAGACAGATAAAGTAATTGCAATAAAATTTGTAATTCAGATAAGGTTAAAACAAGTGCATACTATGATTTCATCAGTTACTCTGCCGAGATTTTGGAATGTTGGCTCATGAATAGGTAGAGGCCTTGTATACATTACACTGGTCCTAAATGCCCCTGTCGTAAGACATGTCACTGGGTAATGCGATAGGCTTGAAGATTCTGAATAGACAGCAACGTCCCTTACCCCCGACGCCCGTGCAGTCTGACTACAGGCATACACGTTCAGACGGCTCATCCAATTGAGCGACTCGGTTGGGTGACGTATTAACATTCCACAAAGGTCTAAACTTTCTTAAGCATAATGGAATACAGGGTTTACCATATCCGAGAGACGTGATGTGTTTTAATGCTTTCGTTAATGATTGGTTTTAAAAGGTAGTTGATGTGTGCACGATGGTATACGAAATAGATTATATTTTTAATATGAAATACTACGAACTATTACACAAGTTTTATTAATTTACGGATGGGTATACCTAAACCTTGCTACAACACTTATAGGAAGTGTACCTAATCGTAGAGTAGTATAGTTTTTAGTAAGTCCGGTTCGTTCCACAGGGAGCTAGCTGAGTTTAACGCTATATTTTTTCCCAACTATATTTGTATGTATGTATGTATGTATATATATATATATATATATATATATATATATATATATATATATATATATATATATATATATATATATATATATATATATATATATATATATATAGTAATATTATTATAAAAGGAGGTTTTACCGTTTAATGACCGGTTTTTCGATTTTATATTTTAAGCGTAAAGATAAATGACAATAATTAAAGTGCGTAAAATAAATAACAATGAAGATATATAAAATTTCGAATAATAAAATGACAGTAATTAAAAGTACGATGAGAAATACGATAAAAGAATTATGCTTATTTAAACTTCCGTAATCATGATGTTTGACGTTTTGATTTTAATTTATTACTCTGGGTTAATTGTCCTTTGTCCTGGTTTATTTGATACCTATCTGGTTTTTGTCCATAATAGTCCATCGGTCATAATTATAAAATGCTCATCAAATTAACCTTATTTCCGAAGTCAAATATTCCAACTAATTAGGGATTCGAACTGTAACAAGGTTTTAATACTTTGTTAATAATTACACCAGGTTATCGACTGCGTGTAATCCAAGGTTTTAATACTTTGTTAACAATTACACCAATTACCCTTGTATGTAATCCACCCCTGTTTTAATTAGTCCATGATATATTTATTTATCCACTTGGCCAAAATGAATAATCAATTACCCAATCCAATTGATTAATTAAATGATTGTAAACGATGTCGTATAAACGTCACTAAATAGGACATTCGTAATCAATTTAATAATTATTAGATTAACTAATTTGAAGATAGGTTCGACAGGTTCCAATGAGTTGTCATTCAATTAGACAATACCCCCTATCTATTAATAGTCAATAGTTCAATGTTCACAAGTGTCGGTCTTTTATCCAAACCCGAATTATGGTACAAAATTCAATAACCCCATCTAAAATATTTAGTCCAACATCACGATTACTTCGCCTTAAATAAGCAAAATAATAACTTGGTTATGATACATTATTTTAAAAAGGAAGAACATAGCGTACAGTGATTATTTATCACGTAGCGTTACACAGACAGTGTTTCGACTTTAAAACCCGTAAAACATTTCTTACAATAACCCAACTAAACCATAACTTTATTATTAAAATTAACTTATATTATAATTATAATTATAATATATATATATATATATATATATATATATATATATATATATATTGAGAAAGAAAGATAGAAAAGGGGTATGTAACTCGGCAGAATGCTCGTGCCTTTTATAGGCCAAATCTGATTTTTGCAGCTCCGCGATCGTGGAGATTTTACCCTTTGCAGCTCCGTGATCACGGAGGTCCTGATTCTAGCTCACCAATTTTTGGCCATTTGCTTGTCAACATAATTAATAAATATATATAATATATATAATTATATATATATTATATTATATTCTTGTGCATAGTTGACTTGTAATTTTAGCTCCGTTGACTCGCGCGTTGATGCTCGGTTCATGACTCGGTTCCGGATTTTCGAACGTCCTTTTGTACATTTAGATATCTTGTACTTTGCATTCCGCGACTTGTACTTTTGTAAATTTTAGACATTATTTATCAATAAATTGAACCACTTGAATTATATCTTGTACATTTGAACTTTTTGGTCATTTACGTCTTCAAATCGTCGTTTTCTTCTTTTGTCTTCGCACTTATTTATTTAAACAAATATTACATAAAAATAGAATAATTACAACTAAAAACTTTACATATTGGGATGATATTGTGACTAAATATATGTTCATTTGGAGCACTATCAAATATCCCCACACTTGAATGTTGCTTGTCCTCAAGCAATACAGAACTTGAAATTAAATCACACTTCACTCTAATCATTTTTTTATTCTCACACTTTATACATCAGTAATTTTGATACGGTGGTATGAACAATGATAGTAACGATAGAACCATGGTTAAAGGTGGGTGTGCCATCCACATTTGCCTCGGGTTCAGGTCAACGACACTTGCAATCAAATAGCCGATTTACTTTCGGTTTCCAAAGCAAAGTGCACATTTGAAAGGCGGTTTAAAGTCCCACGTGACAATGAAAATTTAGATCCTTAAAGAAATTGGATCTTTATGAAAACATTTGATCTTTTGAAAATTCTAGCTTTCACCCTAGATAAGTTTTCTGGAATAATCCTTCACCGGTGTTTTACAAAATGTTTTTGTGGGCTTTGTGGGTTTCAAATTTTAAAATTTTTTCTCAAAACTTATGGTTTTGTGTTACCCACTTGCTAACCTTGTATTAGGAAAGCACACGTCCAGTATACGTGCTCCGTATATTACCTTTCGGTAAACTACCATCCGGTTGTAAAGGAAAGCGTTGAACAAGCAAATGTTAAGGCAATGTCTAATGATATGCAGATGTTCATGGTCCACAACGTGTCAGATGTAATTACTATCCTTTGTAGGAGAAATAGTAAATATCATCCTATAATTTTTTAGTCTGGCACAAGGTCCTGTCTTCGACCATGCTATGCAACCACCGTTCCTACTGTTGACACCCGATTTGGTTCAGGTGACCTAATGAATTCCGGTGAATTGTTAGGATTTTACGTTCAATGGTAATGAACGCATTGAAAATGGGTTTTCAGAAAACAAATTGGTTTTAATTTTGATCAAAATATTTTCTCGTTCAAGCTCGAGTTTAGATATCATTGAATTCCATGAGTTTGTAATTCTCAATCTTTAAGTTCAATCTCAAGGTTTGAGTAATATCAGGCTTAAAAGCTGATTTTTAATCTTTAAGGAGATTATCCTTTCTGGGGGTCTGATTCATTAGTCTAATCAAGCTAATTTGCACGGCGCCCTCCCCATTTTACGTGACAGATCCTTTCATGGTTAGGATAAGTCTGACCACTTGGCGACCCTGTTTGATGCTGAGGTCCGTGGATTTCCTGCTGATTTTAGAGATGACTTTTCTAGATTTTTCGTCAACCTACAGCTGGTCTGGACGACAACTTCCTGACTGAAATCAAGAAGCGCGTGTCTTTTTTGGAAGACTTTACTTCCTTTTAATGATGGAATTGATTCATCGTGTAGATCCATCTTTTCTTTCATCTTTATTACAATAAACCGGGTAAAACAGCTAATTTAGTCCAAAACAAAAGCACCTGCAATAACTTTACAGAAACATGTGATAGATAGTTTTTAATTGAATAACTTGGTACATTCTCCCCACATTTAGCTTTTATTTATTCTTTTATTTGCCTTTTTATTCTCTTCTATTCTATTTTAAATGAATTCAAACGTTTTGGGTTGTTTCTCAATTTATGTTCTCTCCGAGGTAACAATAATTTCGGTATTATCACCTAGTTTTATCGTTCATAATAAACATGATTTTGAGTTCATTTAGTTGAAAATTTTTCAAATTTTCCCAAAATTTGGCAATTAAAGCAAGTGTAAACCCGAGAGAATTTATAACCCTTCCTCACACTTGAGATCATGCAATGCCCACATTTGCATGAAATCAGACTATAATTATAAATTCATGAGTGTGATTAGTGTAGAAAAGTAGTTAAAGATACCTAGTTTCTAATTACAAAGCTTGTCGAATGATAGATGGCGCACCTCATCGTTCATTCTTTTTGTTGATTTATCACACATTTTTTTTAAAACGGTTGCTTTTCCGAACTGTTTGCTAATCTTTGAAAATGCGTTGTTTTACCCTGTTTTGTATATAACATAAAATACAAACATATATATACATATTTTTGAATTTTGGTATATAACCCCACGTTCATATAATATTTTTGGCATACTTTAGATCAATAATATTAAAATAATGATAACAAAATTTTTCGCCCCATCCTTGGGTAAAGTAATTTCGGTTCCATTACCTAGTCTTTAACTTACGACGAATTTTAGAAATCATTTTTTAAACCTAATGAAATAAAGTAAATTTTGTTTTTAAATTTCACACAAAACTTAAATTTAAAAAGCATATTAATTTCATATAAAACCTACAAAATAAAAAAATTCAGAATGGGGGAGAAAACTAGTTCTTTAGTGTCTGCTAGTGGAAAAGACCAATCGGATTCCATTCTCGAAATTACACGAGAACAGAACAACTAACTCTAGACAGCATTTTTTTAGAACATTTGAATCTCCCCACACGTAGGTAGCTGTGGTGTCAAAATTGTGATTAACTTCATCGTCAATTTCTCTTGGACCATAATAAACTTGCATATCTGTGACTTTTGCTTTAAGCCATTGGTCGGATTCCTGTGTAATTTCCACAAATTCAACTAGTTTCGCCTTTTCTTTAGGCGATAGATTGGATACTAACTGGTTACACAACTTAAAGTTCCCATTTGTTCTAGCATCATGAATCCGTTTAATAAGTTTCGTCATTGAACTGTTAATAACGGAGTCATTTAATTTCGTATCAACAACGGGGTTCTTTGTTATCAGTTCATCATTAGGTGTTACTTCATGTTCCCCACACTTAGGCATTTTATTATTGGTAAGCACTACCGTTGGAGTTGGTAAAACAATATGGTTCTTACCAATTGTTTTTATTGGTTCAACGGTTTTGGTTGGTAGAGATTTAGACTTTCGACTTACAAAGGTGATCGATTTTTCATCATTACTAAGTGTCATTCTACCCTCTCTTACATGAAATAACGCTCCGGTGGACGCTAAGAATGGTCGACCTAAAATTAGAGGAATTTTTGAGTCCTCTTCTATGTCAATAACAATAAATTCGACTAAAAATGTTAAATTACCCACTTGAACGGGTAGGTTGTCAGCAATTCCAACTGGGTGTTTAATAGTGTGACGACCCAGAAAATTTTGACTAATTTTAAATCAAACTCTCGATACGATTTCATAATTCTGACATGAGAAGCAAAGTCCGTTGTGTGGCGTCTCAAAATTTTTGAACTATTTTCGTATATTCATTTGACTTCGACCATTTTCGACGATTCACGAACAACTATTTGTATATATATATATATATATATATATATATATATATATATATATATATATATATATATATATATATATATATATATATAATATTTTGAAATATTTTTGAAATAATATATGATTAAATTGTTGGAAATAAATATGTAAAATATTATGCGATGTAATGACAACTATTATTTTATATATATATATATATATATATATATATATATATATATATATATATATATATATATATATATATATATATATATATATATATATATATATATATATATATATATATATATATATATATATATATATATATATATATATATTAATTGTATATATAAAAAATTATATTAAATCTAATTGTTTAAAGATACATAATATATTTATTTTAGTAGTTAAACTTGCTATTTAAAACTGTTTATATATAGAAAGAGAATATATTAAAAATAAATGATTATGAGCTTAAATAGTAAACAATTGTAATACTCGGTTGGCATTTCGTTAGTGTTCATATAGATCTAATACATATATATGAAGGATTAAGATAAAAGTTGGACTGTAAATTGATTACGAAGATTTTAGATTTGTTAAAAATATTTTTACCTTTTTAGTTTAAATATTAGTACTCCGTACATATTATTTGGAACTGAAAATAAATAATGGACGGATCTTTTTGATCAGGTTTCATACAATTAATGACCAGAATAAATAAATGGACTTAATGTAAAAATTGGAGATTTATCTGAAAACTTTTATATGTAACTGTTTAGCAATGAACCCTGATATAATACCCCGTGAATTGATAGTAGGACAAGAGTCCGACTGCTAACTATTCTAAATTTGACTTTTGATTGATTACTATGTAAAATGAATTAAATATCAATTACTTTTGCTTTCTGCATAATGAATCTTTATATAATCACATACATTACATAACAACAAACCCACTCATTTCTTTCACTGTTTTCGGATTCAATCAACACCCCGACAACATGCATCATAGACAAGTGGGCTACTTTACATTTTTAACTTTCAATTGCATTTCATTTCACTTTCTGTTATAGGAATGTTATTATATTATTAATATTAATTATTAGATTAGATTTAATAATTATATTATGTATATATAGATCTATGTATACATTATATGAGTTATCACTACCATCAACTCATTTTGATCAACCGAGACCACCATCTTCTCCCAATTGTTGAACCACCTCCACCTTTTATCAATACAACCACCCTCATCACCATCATTAAACTAATTGATCATCACCACCTTTGTGACCCGTTTGCTTAACAACTATAATCACCCACATCAAACTCGCCACCCACATTAACCACCATCGCCACTTACAACCATTACAACAACCTCACCTTCGTGAACCATCTTCTTCATAATAACCAAACACCCATTTAACCATCATCAACCGAAACCCGCTTGGGTTATCGAAACCCACTTGCAACGAAAACCCACCATAATAACACCATCGACAACCATTGAGACCACCATCATCGGTTCGACCACAAGCCTCATCCTCTTTGTCGAACCCACTATCAAACCCATGCAACAATACCACCTTGTCTCCTCACCTTCATCTATGAAATCACCACCATCATCATTAATGTTGCAGTATACTGCTGCTGCTAGATGTTTTCTATTACAGTCGTAACCATGGGCTGCTGCTACTTCTGTGTTTCCTGTTTTAGCTGAAAACAACAATAATAAACCTCCACTTGTTCGATATTAAGGCTGCTAACTTGTTCTAAACTGCTGCTGCTACGTGTATTTTTATGTTTCTAGCTGTAAATCACCAACACAAACCGCCATATTTATTTTTCTTTCTTCTTAACGTCACTGTATTACTGCTACAACAGTCTTTACACTTCTTTTCCTGTTTACAGCTTCAAACCACAACCAAACTCTCATAAACCTGCTGCTATACGTTCCTTTTTCTATTTTGATCAAAGCCAAAGTTACTGCAGCTGCTATTCGCTATTCATGTTTAAAACGTGAATAATGAAAAATGAAGATGATGATAAAAGATGGCGATGACTATACATAACGATGAATAGTGGCGGTAATAATTAAATTAAAACGCGAGAAAGATGGTGACTGTGATGAAGTATTGATGAGGATTGTGTGATATCACGAAGAAGAAGATGATCACGATATGATAATGATGAAGATAGTGTCGAATTGAAAGAGACGATGAATAGTTCTAGGTGTTGTTTTAGGAAGAAGAGGAACAGTTTAAAAAACGGGTTAAATATATTTCTGTATGGGTTATAAAACAGAAATGTAACGAATGGAGAAGTGGTTTGGGGTGTTGGTGGATAAGCTAGAGGTTGCGGGTTCGATTCCTGCTGGAGACATCTTGCCCATTTTGTTTAGGTAGTATATTTTTTTATTATTATTATTATTATTATTATTATTATTATTATTATTATTATTATTATTATTATTATTATTATTATTATTATTATTATTATTATTATTATTATTATAATTATTATTATTATTATTATTATTATTATTATTATTATTACTACTAATATTATTCTTATTATTGTTATTATAGTTATTATTATTTGTATTATTATTATTATTGTTATTATTATTATTATCAATATTAATATGAATTATCATTACTATCATTACTATTATCATTAATATGATTATTAAAATCATTATTACAAATATTAATATTATTGCTATATTATTATCGTATGTACTAATATTATTATTACTATTAGTATTATTAAGATAACTATCATTAACGGTAAAATTAATATTTTTATATTATTAGGATTATTAACATTATTATTATTAATAATATTAAGTATTATAATTATTATCATTTTTACCACTCTTAATATTATTTTGGTGTATTTATAATTACTATCATTGATATACAAATGATATGTTTATTACATATAACATAACAAAAATTAATATTTTTATATATATAATGAATATATGAAATATATATATTATTAATATAAAAATGATATGACTAATGAAATATATATATATATATGTATATATATATATATATATATATATATATATATATTTGTTCGATTACAATTATGAATATTAATAAATACACAAATGATATAGGTTCGTGAATTTAAGGCCAACCCTGCATTGTTAAATGTCGTCATATGTATTTTTACTACAAAATACAGCATGGTGAGTTTCATATGTATTTTAAATACTTTTGCAATATATATTTTTGGGACTGAGAATACATGCGCTTTTATAACTGTTTTACGATATAGACGCAAGTAATCGAAACTACATTATATGGTTGAATGATTGAAGCCGAATATGCCCCTTTTGCTTGGTAGCCTAAGAATTGGTAAACCGATCTACTAATTGACGCGAATCCTAAAGATAGATCTATCGTGCCCAACAAGCCCCATCCAAAGTACCGGATGATTTAGTACTTCGAAATTTATATCATGTCCGAAGGGAGTCCCGGAATGATGGGGATATTCTTATATGCATATTGTGAATGTCGGTTACCAGGTGTTCAATCCATATGAATGATTTTTGTCTCTATGCATGGGACGTATATTTATGAGAAATGGAAATGAAAATCTTGTGGTCTATTAAAATGATGAAAATGATCGATTATGATAAATTAATGAACTCACCAACCTTTTGGTTGACAATTTAAAGCATGTTTATTCTCATGTATGAAAGAAATCTTCCGCTGTGTATTTGCTCATTTTAGAGTTATTACTTGGAGTCATTCATGACATATTTCAAAAAACGTTGCATTCGAGTCGTTGAGTTCATCAAAATTATTATTAAGTCAATTATAGTTGGATATATTATGAAATGGTATGCCTGCCGTCAACTTTCGATGTAATGAAAGTTTGTCTTTTAAAAACGGATGCAATGTTTGTAAAATGTACCATATAGAGGTCAAGTACCTCGCGATGTAACTAAATGTAATGAATTCGTCCAGATGGATTAGGACAGGTCCTTTCAGTTGGTATCATAGCGGTGGTCTTAGCGAACCAGGTCTTGCATTAGTGTGTCTAACTGATAGTTGTTTAGATGCATTAGTGAGTCTGGACTTCGACCGTGTCTGCATGTCAAAAGTTTTGCTTATCATTTAGTGTCGAAAATTACTTGTTTATCATCTTTAAAGTCTAGACATGTCTTATTGCCTTTATTGCATAGATAGTGTATAGACAAAAATTCATATCTTAGCGTATCTGCTAATTCATATATTGGCGTATCTATTACCGTAAACTTTGCCTGATATATTCCGTAAATTCCTCCGTAATCTACGAAATCTTTTGTTCTATATATATAAATATTCTATATAATTAGAATACCATCCGATAGCCGAAAATCATTTCATATCAAAACATTCTTTATTCAAACGAACGAAATGGAACTCGCCACTAGTTCAAGTCCCTCGAATTCCGATACCGAGTTTCACTCGAGCTCCAAAAGCAGTGTGACCGGAATGGATCAACCAATCAGCCATCATCTATTCTGAATGAATTGGGGATGGGATCATAGCCTACTTAAGTATTGGAGACAAGAAGAAGGTGATCCCTTCCATCAACCGAAATCACCTCTTGGCGATGAACCTGAAGCACTTACCGGTGAACCTGTTCGCAATACCATTTTCTCTCTCATTTCCAGAGTATTTCTCCACGACTATATCACAACTCAAATTCTAAACCTTATTCATCCACTCGTTCCGATCGACAGTAATCCTGGAGTAATGGAAGAAGTCAACGAGCTTCGCGCCCGAGTTGTAGCCTTGGAAAATATGGTGCCAAACATACCAGCTTCAGCAACATCACCGGCACCAACAGTACATTCAGTAACAGCACCCGTACCATCAATAACACACGCCTCAACATCTCATTATGTACCTTGATTATAATCATCATACTACGTATCATTCTACATCAATTATCTTCGTTCGACATGGCGATTATGTAATTTCTAATGTTTTGGAGATTATATATTCTAGTTCTAACGGTAAATCAAATGAGATTAATATCACATTGACTCATTAAATCCATGATTACATCTGAAGAAAATATATATATGTATATATGTTTTCATAAAGATTGTAATTAAAAATTCTTTTGTACAAAGTGTTAATGGTGAAAATATTTTAACAGGTAGGTAATACCCGAGGAATATTTAAATTTCACATTAATAAGTTACACTGTACATTCTTCAAATCTGATTCAACAGTCATTTACTATCTTACTTACATCCACAAATATACGTATCCGTTCACCACAGAATAACCATTTTCATTCAATTTCATGTTTGAATTTTGACTTATCAGAATTCAACAAGTGGCATAATGAAGAAAATATTGGACAAAATAAAATTTGTTAGAAACAAACAAATTAATTATGAGAAATTTTGTTAAGAATCCACACTAATGAAATCCTAGCTAATTTTTCCTAGCTAACTGATTACATTTTATTTTATCGCAATTTAATTCTCGCAATTTTATTTATTGTCATTTAATTTCTGTTATTTATTTTATGCACTTTATTTATTGTCATTTAAATACTGTTATTTACGCAATTTATATATCGGGACACGTATACAATGGTTTGACATATCATATCGATGCATCTATATATATTATTTGGAATAACCATAGACACTCTATATGCAGTAATGCTTGAGTTAGCTATACAGGGTTGAGGTTGATTCTATAATATATATATACTTTGAGTTGTGATCGGGTCTGAGACATGTATACAATGGGTCACGAATACGTATCAATTAATTCGAATATTATATATTAAACTATATATGAATTATTGAACTTCTAACTGTGGACTACTAACATTGGACAATTAAAATGAATTAAAATATTGATTATAACATATGAAACTAAACAATTCTTCAAGTTTGCCACTTGATTTCATCTTAAACCTCATTTGTACCTTGACGATTACAATCTGCGTTCAAACCTTTCATGATTCTTGAAAACACCTCAATCGAGAGGATGAACCAACCGCACTTCATCTACGGAAGAAAAGATTGATGCATATAGTTATGCACCTGAAAACACTCGGAACCTGAGTAAACATTTAACACGTATCTGTGCTAGCTGCTTTGGCATTGTTATTTCCGAAAATAACCTTACAATCCCACTCCAAATTAGCCAATTTTGTCACAGCTCCAGCAAATCAACTTTGACTTTCATCCGGATTGGTCTTATTATAACCTTGATATATAAGTTGCCTTTCGTCATCATTACCAGGGAACTATTTATATCCCAACACATTAGCAGTAAACTTACCAGCAACTTCATTACTCATTGGCTTAAGTCTCTCTGAAGAACCATTAAAATTGTTCATTAAAACCTTATCTTATACTCATCTGCATCTTGTAACGAGAATTGCCATACCAATTATCGAGAATCAGCAATCAGTATTTTGAATATCGCAATGTTTCTATATCAACAGTTATATGTATACATATAACATTTACCTCTTAGAATTATGATCTTCCATTCTGAAATTCTGAAAAGCACCCAGTCTGCGAACCGATACTCGGATGTTGAAAAAGCTGAATGAAGCAATAAAAACTGTAAACTACCTTAACAGTCAAAATTTGGACAATAAAGATTAGCGTGTTGGAAAAGCTCAGAAAAAAAGAGAAAATTTGGTACTGAAAAACGGATTGAGCAAACCATGAAGGAGGCTGTGGACAAATCACAAAGACTAAACCTACCTTCAAAGAATCCAAATGATTCAGTATCTACTGAAGTCATTAACGAATGCCTTGCTCTTTACTCTAAACCCTTGTGGATAATATTCTTCATCATCCTCTGATCTTAGATATTCTAAGATATCATCGTATCTTTCATTATAAGTATCCTCGATATTTCTGAAGATATTTTCATAACTATTCTTATTTGAATCATCTATCTCTTCGTGCTATCTTTATTATATCATAAAGGAAAACTGTCCAGTTTCTATATTCTATAAACTTTTGAGTTTAAATTATGAATGTTTTTGAAGTAGTGTTGGGAACTGAAGCATGAGTTAGTATAATATAATGACACTTGATCAACGTGATTATATTACAGTAAGTCATGCTGAGTTTCTAATGGAACGTGATGATTCACAGATCATAACATCATCATGTGCCATGTTACACGACTCTTACACTCTATCTAGTATATAAATATATCAAGAACATAATTTCTTGATAGTTCTATCTTTTCTCTTAAATTCTGATAATTTAACCAATCAAGATAGTGCTATTACAATTTCTCTCTTAGAACATTAGTCATGTGCATTCAAAACTCCATACCTATGAATTCTGGACCATTATTCGCTTAACTTAAAGTCGGGAAGAGAAAACAAAAGTATGAAACTCCAAAATTTAAAGAAAATGAAGAGGATGGATTTATAGTGAAATATCTGACAAAGCAAAAGCAATCAAAATAGATTATCTCATTAACCAAAGAAGATCCTATTTCCTTAATTACCGGAGAATTAAATATTATTACGAAGATTTTCTTTAAATCCCTTGAATCCCGGAAGATTAACCGTGACTACATCAAAAGTTAAGACGAATCTCTTTTTTTTTCACTTCACTCTTTTGTGATAGCTTCACTCGTACTCTTCGAGTAATCAAATTTTTTTATCCTCGTTACTCAATGGTGATAAAACTCTATTTATCAGCTCATATTCATCATGAAAACATTTTTATTGTTAGCCATGACGACCTCGATCAAATTTCGGGACGAAATTTCTTTAATGGGTAGGTACTGTGACTACCCGGAAAATTTCGACTAATTTTAAATCAAACTCTCGATACGATTTCATAATTCTAACATGATAAGCAAAGTCCGTTATGTGGCGTCTCAAAATTTTTGAACTATTTTCGTATATTCATTTGACTTCGACCATTTCTGACGATTCACGAACAACTATTTGTAAATAGATACATATATATAATATATATATATATATATATATATATATATATATATATATATATATATATATATATATATATATATATATATATATATATATATATAAATATTACTTGTATATATAAAAAATTATATTAAATCTAATTATTTAAAGATACATAATATATTTATTTTAGTAGTTAAACTTGCTATTTAAAACTATTTATATATAGAAAGAGAATATATTAAAAATAAATGATTATGAGCTTAAATAGTAAACAATTGTAATACTCGGTTGGCATTTCGTTAGTGTTCATATAGATCTAATACATATATATGAAGAATTAAGATAAAAGTTGGACTGTAAATTGATTACGAAGATTTTAGATTTGTTAAAAAAATTTTACCTTTTTAGTTTAAATATTAGTACTCTGTACATATTATTTGGAACTGAAAATAAATAATGGACGGATCTTTTTGATCAGGTTTCATACAATTAATGACCAGAATAAATAAATGGACTTAATGTAAAAATTGGAGATTTATCTGAAAACTTTTATATGTAACTGTTTAGCAATGAACCCCGATATAATACCCCGTGAATTGATAGTAGGACAAGAGTCCGGCTGCTAACTATTCTAAATTTGACTTTTGATTGATTACTATGTAAAATGAATTACATATCAATTACTTTTGCTTTTGTAACGACCCCGACAAATCGTCAAGTGACGGCGTCGTCTACATGGGTCCCATCACCTGGTCATAAGTCTTTATGACAACGTTTGACCAAAATATGTCGCCTTCATTTCAAAATAAAGATTGTTTCCAAAGTTTACAAGAATTGTTCAACCAAAAGTTAAGTTACAAGGTTATAAGTACAAATGAAATCTAGACGACACGGTTTAAAGTAAAGTCAAAAGACGCTCCATGAAATGCATGTATACTTGACATCCAATGCAAGTATCAAATAGTAAGCGGAAGCATGTTTCACATATCGTGCAAGCCCTGAGAAAAACATAGAAATCTGTCAACGAAAACGTTGGTGAAATCATAGGTTTAAGTAAGTAAGTGAGTAAAAGTAAGTAAGTCGAACCACAAGGTTTGAAAAGTTGAAATAATAGTAATACATTCTAAAAGTTAATATTCACGAGCACCCAATTATCAAAGCTTAACATTCCATCCATTGTATACCCCATCCATAGTGCTAGAACAAACACTGATTCTCGAAAATATATTTCATCTGTAGACGGTAGCGAACCGTCAAAGATGAGGGTTGTCAACCCATATGGCCATATAACATAAGTTCTCGCTTACACCCGTCAAGTGTAACTAATGATAATCGAATTGAGGATTTTTGTTCTAAACTCGTATGTAGAATGTTTGTTTTCCCGTTCTTGTGTTCACTTAGTTCAAAAGAATCGTTTATGTTTTCTCATCCCAAATATAAGTTCAAAAAGAGTAAAAGTGGGACTATGATCTCACCTTGCGTGCAAGAGTTAATAAAGTACTTCAACAAGTAAACGCGTGCAAAGACAAAGCTAGTCTTGACCTAAACATATAGGTTATATCAATAACGGTAAACACAAACGGTCAAAGATGTTCAATTAGTCCTATGGCTCGTTACGACTCGATTATGTAGCATGTGAATCAATTAGTCAAGTTTCATGCACGATACAAGTAATTAAGCATGTTAGAACGATCGTATAATTGTTTGGTTAAGTTTGACTAAAGTCAAACTTGGTCAAAGTCAAGGTCAACGGGGTCGGGTCGGGTATCCGACAATTTTCCCATGATGAGAAATCATTTATGAGCAGAATGGCCAAGTTTCATGTTAATCGGAGTTACGGTTAAGCGGGAAACATTTTGTGAAAGGAAAAATAAAAACAAAAATGAGCTGGGCATATGCGCGGCGCGCTATGGGTTGCGCGGCGCGCACCCTAGTGTAAATCCGGGTCAGAACTCAACTAAAGGGGGCAAATATCTGGGATTTCTGTTTTGCGCGGCGCGCTGAGGTTGCACGGCGCGCATACCTGGAATTTTTGCTGTTTGCAGAAAAATAGACCAAGTCACGAACCAAAACTCAAATTAACATATTTTATGAACCGAAAACATCCAAAATGCATACTATATATCGTTGGAAAGGTAATTTGACAAGGAAAACAACTAAACACGTTTCATCAAACAAAAACATCAATTTCAATAACCGATTTTCCGTCAATTGATCATTAAGAATCCATTTTCAAAGTTTCAAGTTCATCAAATGCATTTTAAGTTTCGGGAATCCAATTCACACATGTGATATGCCGTTTTGAAGGTAATGAAGCATACATTACTACTAAACACTAACAATTAACATTTCATGGCATTCAAGCATCCAAAAATTCATGTCAAGAACTATCAAACCCTAGTCAAACATCTCAAAATCAATAATCATGTTTTTGAAGTTTTCTTAATCAACCTACACATCAATTTGAAGCTAATGATGCTAGTAACATATTTAATACATGAACTTTAACAATTAAACAACTTTTAATCATCCAAAATCAAAGATTAAGCAAGCAATTTTCATATTCAAGCTAGTTACACCAAAAACAACAAATCGAGCATACAAATTACATACACGACATCACAATGAGCCATAGACACTAATTAACACACTTTTAAGTCAAGAACACAAATTTAAAGAAATCTAGTGTTTTAGAAATGTTACCCAAAATCGAAGTAGTTAGCATCAAATCGAAGAGGATGATGAGAGGATCAAGAATATGTAATTTATTTGGTTGCTAGCTCCCTAATCCGGATTTAGATGATGAATTTATGTTAGAAAGTTGAGGGGATTTGGAAGTATCAAAAGGAGAAAGAGAGAGATGAATGAGAGAAGGAGGTTGAAGGTTTGACTAGTTGACCTAGTCAAATCTTTGGCCTCTTTGCAAGTTTGGTCCCTCTAGTTTCAAAGCGGGTGCGGGAAATAACCAAACGAATATTTAAAACGCTCGAGTAAACGGGTGACGTTATAATTAAATAACGAGGATATTATGAACATTAGTTAACGAAAGATGCCAAATTAAATGACGAAAGATATTATTTAAAAAAAAAAAGACGGTGTTAAAATAAATTTAACGGAAAAACGCGGGATGTTACATTATCCACACCTCAAAAGAAATTTCGTCCCGAAATTTAGTTGGAAGTAATAATCGATGCCTCTCACTCGAGACCGGAGATGTCAATGCTATGAATAAGTGAAGGTACGTCCTTGAGTGTTCTCATGAATTTGGATAGTTAGGGTTTCACGTTGTATTAAGGTTTGGTTTTTACGATCCCTGGTTTCAACTGGTTTTCCTATGAAGAGTAGTTTGTCATCGATAGTTGATGTATCTAGCAGGATTGCACGTTCCTGTTCCGCAGGACACGTTTCTAAGTTTGTTACACGAAATGTAGGGTAAACGGAAACTTAATTGAGTCGGAAGTTCTAAACGGTAGGAAGCGGTTCCAATACGCCCCAAGGTTTCAAAAGGTTCAATATTGCGGATATAGCCTTTCTCGATTTCCCAAAATGGATTACACCCTTCCAAGGTGCGGTTTCTCAATATTACGCGGTTACACACTGGGTTTGGTGAGGTTTTCATCTAAGTTTGGTATAACTCTTCTGGCGACAATGGGTTGTCTCGAGCCCTTCTCGGACTTGAACGATCTCAATTGTTGTTTCTTGATGGAGTTCAGATTTCGGTGGTTGATGCTTTGGTTAAATGAACAGGGGTATGACATTAGCGGTCATATAGGGTTTCGGAAAGTGCGTGTGAACACACGAGTGGTATCTACTGTTGTAAGAGTGATCTACTAAAGGTGACAATACGAGTTTGTGACATGTCTTTCCAAGACGTAAATCGTTCGTTTGCTCGGTTCGTCGGTTTGTGGGTGGTACGCGGTACTCATGTCTAAGCGGGTCTCCAAGGTTTCTTGCAAAACTAGAAGTGAAACGAGTATTTTGATACGTGATAATTGACAAAGATGCACCGTGTTGGAATAGAATCTCTTAATATACGTTTGAACAAGTTAGTTAGGGTTCGAAAATGTTCGTTAGAACTATTCACCCTCGTGGCGAATACTATTGTAATATGAAGAGTTTCTCTATCCATGGAGAAATGTTACAAGGAGTTTCCTTAAACGGAAATGCGAGCGATAAAGATAGGAGTGAAATGAGGACTTAGAATAGGATGAGCTTACATCTCGGGGTTGCCATAACGTGCCTCTAGTTGTCAAAAGTTGAAGTCTGAAAGAGAAACTAGGTAGTACACGTAGTTGTATAGTTCGGGGTTGAATAATAGTTGACCGATTATCAGAAACACAAGGGTGTTAAGTCAAAGAAGAGTGAAGTATCGTTGGATTGTGTGTTATCTTAAATTCCAGTAATATTAGACAGTGACGGTGAAATAACAGAGGTAGGTAGTGTGGTACGGGATGACGAGAAAATTGATCGGATCCACAATTTAGTATTCGAATTCTTCGTGCAAAATAACGAATTTTAGTTATGTTGATTTTTGAGACGAGAGAGTATGCCTTTCGGCGTTCAAGTAGAAATATTTCCATGTTTGAGTTCCATCTGTTGCTATACGATTTTAACTAGAATTGTTGGTGTGAAGAATCACGCTCAAGGTTCGAACACGGAGAGGTTTAAAGTTTTCCTTAGTGAGTTAACGAGTTTAAAAGTCGTGTAACACGAGAAAAGTCAGAAATGAATCTTCGGTAAAAATAGACGAGATCTCAGATTTTACGAATACAAGTCTGAGTTGGGAGAGTTCCCTGATTACATGTGGCTTGATTTCGAGATTGATTGTAATGCCTTGACCATTAACATCATAGTCTAGAAAATTGGACTTAGTTGAATAAGTTAAGATGTCATCTATAAATACGATAACAGATTTGTCTAGATAAGTTTGCATACGTGGTTTAGGAGGTTCATGAATACGGACGGAGTCCTAAATAAATCGACGGTACTAAGAGAGATTTACAACTAACGTTGCGAGTTCGGAAGATGGCTTAGGAGACATCGTCTCCCTTAACCCCAAATTGATGATAACCGGAACGGAGGTCGTTTTGGAATACACACGGGATTCATGCAAGTAATCATGAGGTCATGGATGCGAGGGAGAGGGTATCGGTTTCCAACCGAAAATTACTCAGTTCACAATAATCTATACAAGATGATGGGGAAACATTTTCTTTTTAACGAATAGGTTCCGAGCTCCCTAGTTCTATAGGTGTCAAGTAAAAAGTCTTAACGTATATCCTCCAATAAAATTTATAGGCACACAATATTTTCCGTTGGTCACTTAAATTGCCTAAGTAGTGTCTAGGGGAAAAAGGTGGAATGTAATGAGTACAAGTCAAAGTCTTGGTTGTAAAACGTCTAGCGATAATTGAATCGAATAAGTATGAAACATACGGTTTGTTGTGAAGAAACGTACCCGTGACTAGTCCATCGTCGTCTCGGGCATCCTAGGCGTTGATGTTGAAAGTTCAACGGCGTGCGTTGGGGTTGATTTTCTTATTTGGGCATTCATTCCTAAAATGACCCGTTTGGCCACATGCGTAGCAAGTGACCAACTTTCGTGGGTTGGGTCCCTTTTGAGTGATGGGGGTGGCACTTCCACAATGTTTGGCGATGTAACCACTTCCTTGGCGCCGGTGGCGGAACCTGCCACATCCTTCAAAGTGATGCTTGCGGCATTCGTTACAAAAAGGTAGTTTTCCGGTATAGCCTTTCTTGTCGTTGGAGGCGAAAGGCTTCTTGGAGAGGTTGTTGTGGTTGTGGTTGCTTGATTGAGAGGCTTCCCATGTTCTTTTATTGCCGCTCGATTGGTTCTCGACCATTGGTGCCGGCGTTTCCATTTCATTCGCCGTGTCTAAAGTATGGCGGGCCATTGTTAAAGCCTCTTGTAGGTTAGTGGGTCGAGGTGTCATTACCCTGTGTTGAATGCTCTTAGGGAGGCCATCCATGTAAAGTTCGACTCTTAGGGATTCGGGAGTCATGATATTTGGACACATTGTGACTAGTTCGGTAAACCGTTGATTATAAGCTTCGAGGTCGTTCCCGACCGTTTTTAAATTCCTTAGACCCTGCTCGAGCCTTCGAGTCTCGTCGCACGGGAAGTATTCGGTGATCATTCTTTCTCTTAATTCGGTCCAAGAGAGTGTGTGGGCTTCATCGCTTCCCACCAATTGTACATACGTGTTCCACCACGAGAGAGCAATGCCGGTGAAAGTGAGGGTGGAAAACTTGACCTCATCTTGGTCTCGACAACCGCTTGTGTTAAAAACGGTCTCCATTTGTTCAAACCATCGGGTGAGAGTAACCGGTCCTCCGGTTCCATCGAAAGTGGAAGGATTGTACTTCATGAAGTTCTTGTAGGAGCAACCTTCGTTTGAATTACCGGTTCCATGATTGTTGTTGTTAGAAAAGTGATCGGCCACGGCCGTACCCACGGCGGTGGTTATCATTCGTTGAAGAGCTTGTTCTAGGGTTTCGAGAGGAGTATTGTGTTGACCTTGGTGAGCCATTGTTCCTTCATGACACAAGAATATCGTTGGTTAGTATTTTCAACAATACTAACCGGAGTATGGAATAAGGATAGAGAGGAAATTTTTCCTTAACTCGCCTTAAATTCTTTACGTCATAATGTCGGAACGTCCATGTGAATCACCGTAATATAATCCCGGAAATTATATTACCCTGATTTACATGTGCATTTAACATTACTTTATAAAGTCAAGGTGGCGCGTCAACAAAATTTATCAACGTAAGATCAAGATCGAATACGAGTTAGATATGATAGAAGAGTTCGAGTATAAATGCACAAATAGTCAAGTAATTCCTACTTCAGTCTATATGCCGGTTGTAGTCTAGATTCACCTATGTACCCTATGACTCGGGGTGGACACAAATGAACTCTAAATCCCTACAACCAAGGCTCTGATACCACTTGTAACGACCCCGACAAATCGTCAAGTGACGGCGTCGTCTACATGGGTCCCATCACCTGGTCATAAGTCTTTATGACAACGTTTGACCAAAATATGTCGCCTTCATTTCAAAATAAAGATTGTTTCCAAAGTTTACAAGAATTGTTCAACCAAAAGTTAAGTTACAAGGTTATAAGTACAAATGAAATCTAGACGACACGGTTTAAAGTAAAGTCAAAAGACGCTCCATGAAATGCATGTATACTTGACATCCAATGCAAGTATCAAATAGTAAGCGGAAGCATGTTTCACATATCGTGCAAGCCCTGAGAAAAACATAGAAATCTGTCAACGAAAACGTTGGTGAAATCATAGGTTTAAGTAAGTAAGTGAGTAAAAGTAAGTAAGTCGAACCACAAGGTTTGAAAAGTTGAAATAATAGTAATACATTCTAAAAGTTAATATTCACGAGCACCCAATTATCAAAGCTTAACATTCCATCCATTGTATACCCCATCCATAGTGCTAGAACAAACACTGATTCTCGAAAATATATTTCATCTGTAGACGGTAGCGAACCGTCAAAGATGAGGGTTGTCAACCCATATGGCCATATAACATAAGTTCTCGCTTACACCCGTCAAGTGTAACTAATGATAATCGAATTGAGGATTTTTGTTCTAAACTCGTATGTAGAATGTTTGTTTTCCCGTTCTTGTGTTCACTTAGTTCAAAAGAATCGTTTATGTTTTCTCATCCCAAATATAAGTTCAAAAAGAGTAAAAGTGGGACTATGATCTCACCTTGCGTGCAAGAGTTAATAAAGTACTTCAACAAGTAAACGCGTGCAAAGACAAAGCTAGTCTTGACCTAAACATATAGGTTATATCAATAACGGTAAACACAAACGGTCAAAGATGTTCAATTAGTCCTATGGCTCGTTACGACTCGATTATGTAGCATGTGAATCAATTAGTCAAGTTTCATGCACGATACAAGTAATTAAGCATGTTAGAACGATCGTATAATTGTTTGGTTAAGTTTGACTAAAAGTCAAACTTGGTCAAAGTCAAGGTCAACAGGGTCGGGTCGGGTATCCGACAATTTTCCCATGATGAGAAATCATTTATGAGCAGAATGGCCAAGTTTCATGTTAATCGGAGTTACGGTTAAGCGGGAAACATTTTGTGAAAGGAAAAATAAAAACAAAAATGAGCTGGGCATATGCGCGGCGCGCACCCTAGTGTAAATCCGGGTCAGAACTCAACTAAAGGGGGCAAATATCTGGGATTTCTGTTTTGCGCGGCGCGCTGAGGTTGCACGGCGCGCATGCCTGGAATTTTTGCTGTTTGCAGAAAAATAGACCAAGTCACGAACCAAAACTCAAATTAACATATTTTATGAACCGAAAACATCCAAAATGCATACTATATATCGTTGGAAAGGTAATTTGACAAGGAAAACAACTAAACACGTTTCATCAAACAAAAACATCAATTTCAATAACCGATTTTCCGTCAAGTGATCATTAAGAATCCATTTTCAAAGTTTCAAGTTCATCAAATGCATTTTAAGTTTCGGGAATCCAATTCACACATGTGATATGCCGTTTTGAAGGTAATGAAGCATACATTACTACTAAACACTAACAATTAACATTTCATGGCATTCAAGCATCCAAAAATTCATGTCAAGAACTATCAAACCCTAGTCAAACATCTCAAAATCAATAATCATGTTTTTGAAGTTTTCTTAATCAACCTACACATCAATTTGAAGCTAATGATGCTAGTAACACATTTAATACATGAACTTTAACAATTAAACAACTTTTAATCATCCAAAATCAAAGATTAATCAAGCAATTTTCATATTCAAGCTAGTTACACCAAAAACAACAAATCGAGCATACAAATTACATACACGACATCACAATGAGCCATAGACACTAATTAACACACTTTTAAGTCAAGAACACAAATTTAAAGAAATCTAGTGTTTTAGAAATGTTACCCAAAATCGAAGTAGTTAGCATCAAATCGAAGAGGATGATGAGAGGATCAAGAATATGTAATTTATTTGGTTGCTAGCTCCCTAATCCGGATTTAGATGATGAATTTATGTTAGAAAGTTGAGGGGATTTGGAAGTATCAAAAGGAGAAAGAGAGAGATGAATGAGAGGAGGAGGTTGAAGGTTTGACTAGTTGACCTAGTCAAATCTTTGGCCTCTTTGCAAGTTTGGTCCCTCTAGTTTCAAAGCGGGTGCGGGAAATAACCAAACGAATATTTAAAACGCTCGAGTAAACGGGTGACGTTATAATTAAATAACGAGGATATTATGAACATTAGTTAACGAAAGATGCCAAATTAAATGACGAAAGATATTATTTAAAAAAAAAAGACGGTGTTAAAATAAATTTAACGGAAAAACGCGGGATGTTACAGATTTCAGCATAATGAATCTTTATATAATCACATACATTACATAACAACAAACCCACTCATTTCTTTCACTGTTTTCAGATTCAATCAACACCCCGACAACATGAATCATAGACAAGTGGGCTACTTTACATTTTTAACTTTCAATTGCATTTCATTTCAATTTCTGTTATAGGAATGTTATTATATTATTAATATTAATTATTTGATTAGATTTAATAATTATATTATGTATCTATAGATCTATGTATACATAATATGAGTTATCACTACCATCAACTCATTTTGATCAACCGATACCACCATCTTCTCCCAATCATTGAACCACCTCCACCTTCTATCAATACAACCACCCTCATCACCATCATTAAACTAATTGATCATCACCACCTTTGTGACCCGTTTGCTTGACAACTATAATCACCCACATCAAACTCGCCACCCATATTAACCACCATCGCCACTTACAACCATTACAACAAACTCACCTTCGTGAACCATCTTCTTCATAATAACCAAACACCCATTTAACCATCATCAATCGAAACCCGCTTGGGTTATCGAAACCCACTTGCAACGAAAACCCACCATAACAACACCATCTACAACCATTGAGACCACCATCATCGGTTCGACCACAAGCCTCATCCTCTTTGTCGAACCTACTATCAAACCCATGCAACAACACCACCCTGTCTCCTCACCTTTGAAATGCCCCGTTCATATACAATATAAATGATTCACAATAGTTGATTACATCGCGAGGTAATTGACCTCTATATGATACATTTTACAAAAATTGCATTCGTTTTTAAAAGATAAACTTTCTTTACATTTAAAGTTGACTGCAAGCATACAATTTCATAATACCTCCAACTATAATTGACTTAATAATAATCTTGATGAACTCGACGACTCGAATGCAACGTCTTTTGAAATATGTCATGAATGACTCCAAGTAATATCTCTAATATGAGCAAATGCATCGCAGAAGATTTCTTTCATACCTGAGAATAAACATGCTTTCAAGTGTCAACCAAAAGGTTGGTGAGCTCATAGGTTTATCATAAAACAATAAAATTCATCATTTTGATAGACCACAAGATTTAAAACCTGCATGGTACAAATGGGCCCGAATCCTATACCCACCTGTAATGTACATGCGATATCTTTTAAATACAGTACACATTTCTCGTGTACGAAATTATCTTTCATAAATCTTAGTAACCGTACACATATCTTGTGCACAAAAATAACATACACATAACCTGTGTATAAAATCATTCTCTCGATACATAACATTTACTTTTCATTGCTTTCATAGCTTGGCTTGGTAACCGACCTTAACATATAATGCGCATAATAATATCCTCAAAACAGAACATCTCGTGTGTATAATAATCATATAAACTTTGAAGTACTAAACACCACGCCCACTAGCCCTTCCATCTAGTGAATATTCTGGGTGGGGGTGTTAAACCCGGTAGCTACCTTTAGTATTCGTGTCAATTAGGCGTGCACTAATTCTCAAAATTAGTGATGTTCCCTAATTCTTAGGTTACTAAGCAATAATAATCAGGGGAAAAATATTCATATCAATTGTGGCAATTATCACGTCCACATAATTCAATGGTGGCAATTATCACGTCCACATAATTCATTCGAGGAATGTTTTGCTTGTGTCTATCTCTTTCAAACATTTATAAAAGCATTTCATGTATTCGCAGTTCAAAATGTATTTCAAAAGCATTTAATAAATCAGTTGTAAAAGTAGCGCATGTATTTTCTGTCCCAAAAATGTAAAGAGTAAAAGGGAATCAAATGAACTCACGCATATAAATATTGTAAATCAGTTAATAAAGCATTTGCATGTATTCTCAGTCCAAAATTGTAATAAGTAAAAAGAGAGCAAATGAACTCACCAAATATATTTTGTAGTAAAAATACATATGACTTTATTGAACAATGTAGGGTTGGCCTCGGATTCACGAACCTATATCATTTGTATATATATTAACACATATAATTAACATGTAATAATAATCAAACCCGTTTGTATCTATTAATTATATATTACTTATTTAAAAATGGTAATGTAATATTTATATAGTTATTATATATGTATTTGATATATCTTTATGTAAATAACTTTTGGTTTGTTAAAATAATGACTTCATTAATACTAAAATAGTGTTAATAATAATAATAATTAGATTTAATAATGATAATATTAATTTTGATAATAATACTATTCATTTTATTTGTAGTAATAATACTAATAATAATATATTAAAATAGTGATACTTATAATAATGATAATACTAGTAATAAAAATAATGATAATAATAATAATAATATAAAAGAAAATCATGTTTAATGATAATAATAATGATAAAATAATAATAATGATAATGATACTTTTAAATACTATTATGCTTTTGATGATACTTTTTAATAAAAATGATAATTTTAATTATTATGATAACTTTATTAAAAAAATGTTACTTTTAATAATAATAATAATTTTTAATGTTAATGTTAATGATAATATTGATATTAATAATAATAATAATAATAATAATAATAATAATAATAATAATAATAATAATAATAATAATAATAATAATAATAATAATAATAATAATAATAATAATAATAATAGACTACCTTCAAAACAAGCCTAAAAATAAATGCCATAGCCTAGGCTCGAACCCGCGACCTCTCGAATACATAAACACACTTTCCACCATTGAACTGCTTGTTACATACTTGTAATATCTCACACGATTAAATGTATAACCAGTCCGAAACTGTCATGTTTCATCATCATCTTCAACAAATTATTATTAACTAATTATTATCCCTAATTATCCTTATCATCATCTTATTCACTAATCATCACCATCTTATTCATTTCAATATCATTTCTATGATCAATATCTTTTCATTATCATGGATTCTTAACATCATTATCTTCACCGAATCGACATCATCATTTATATCACTCTCGATTCACTTTATCATTTCTATTAACATCACGATATCCATCGTCAATTTCTTATCCTATATCATCAACTTATCATAATTCCTATGATAAACATCTTCTTTGTACACAAACATCATCGATCATCGTCTACATTATTACCATAATCATCATATTAATCACGATTCTTACCTCACTGTATGATCATCAACATCTCATCATATTACCATATCATAATCGTCATCCTTCTACCATTCACCATCTCGTGACTATTATCTTCTCATCCTCACCATCATCATCATAATGTAATCATCATCATCATGAATCATAATCTTCATCTTTTCGCCATTATCTATCTTCATGATACCATTATCATCATCATCATTATTAATTGGTAACCTTTCTCACATACTCATCAAAAAAATAGAAAGAACCACGATGTGGCACAGCAGGAGTCGACAAGAAACACAGTTAGCCCATGTGACTCTTGGGCCGATTCATTTTATATTAAGTGTATATTGGGCTTCGGTCCAGGCTGCATCACTAGCCCAATATCACAGTCCACTAACGTTATACTTAATCATACTCGATGGGTTTGGCTGTGGGGTTCGGTGTTTGACAGAAAGAAAGAACAGCTCGATCATCATCAACATCGTAATAACATTATCATCATGTAATCATTGTATCACTATTTATCATGCATCCGTTCATCTCTTTAGCATAGCAACAGTTAAATTAATAATAAAGGATGATGATAACAATCTTTTGGGTTTGGATGGTTTGCCGAACCAAAACAGAAAAGAAAGAGAAAATTATGCAAATTGATGGTTTTCAAGATGGTGATAGTGGTGTTTCCATGGTGATCATGAATGGTGTACGGTGGTGGAAACAAAATTGGAACTAGTAAAAATTGGGGACGGGTGTGGTGGCTGTAAGGGTGGTGGGTTTGTAGTGTTCAAGTGGTGGTTTAAGGTGGCCATAGGGTGACGGTTGCGATGGTGACGGTGGCTAGAGATGGTGTGGGTGGTGCAGAAAAAAGAGAGATGAGGGAAAGTAATGGTGTATCTATTTTTTTATATCTATAGATTTATCATATTTCTAATATATATATTAGTTAATTAGATTAGAATTGAAAGGTGACACTGTATAACTTTAATTCACGGGATTACATAATATTATTGTTGCCGACACTTATTTAGGGATAGCACTATCGTGTCCATTGCTAAATAGTTAACGTATAAAGTTGTTCCTAAAAATCCCAAATTTTTAGTTTAAATATAATTAATTATTTCAGTAATTAACTGTTTGAAACCTAATCAACAAGGTTCGATAATTAGTTATTTTCTGTTCCAATTTATATGTGCGGAGTACTAATATTTAAACTTAAAAAGGTAAAAATATTTTTAACAAATCTAAAATCTTCGTAATAAATTTACAGTCTAACTTTTATCTTAATCATTCATATCTATGTATTAGATCTACATGAACACTAGCGAAACGCCAACCGAGTATTACAATCATTTACTATTTAAGATCAAAATCGTTTAATTTTAATATATTCTCTTTCTATATATAAACAGCTTTAAATGGCAAGTTTAACTACTAAAATAATATATTATATATTCTTAAACAAATAGATTATTTATATATTTACAAGTAATATTTATACACATAATTATATATATGTATATATATATATATATATATATATATATATCTATATATTTATAATAATAGTTTTTATTATATCGCATATTATTTTACATATTTATTTCCAACAAATAAATCATATATTATATCAAATAACATTTCAAGTTATAATATTGAGATACATATGTATCTATTTACAATTAGTTATTCGTGAATCGTCGGGAATTGGTCGAGGCTAAATGAATTTATGAACATCATTTCTAAAGTTTTCTAAACTAAACATTACATACTTTGCTTATCGTATCGAAATCATATAAAGATTAAGTTTAATTTTGATCGGAAATTTCTGGGTCGTCACAGTACCTACCCGTTAAAGAAATTTCGTCCCGAAATTTGAGTGAAGTGATCATGGCTAACAATAAAAATGTTTTCATGACACATGTGAGTTGATAACTAGAGTTTTATCATCATGAGTAATATAGATAAAACAGTTCGATTATTCGAAGAGTACAAATGAAGCTATCATAAAAGAGTGAAAGGAAGAATTAAAGATTCGACTTAATCGGTGACATAGTCACGGTTGATTTCCGAAAATCAAGGAATTTAGAGAAAAGCTTAGCAATAAGATTTGGCTCTTCAGTATTTAAGGAAATTAGAATCCTCTTTGGTTAAATGAGATAATCTGTTTTGATTGCTCTGTCGGATATTTCAATATAAATCCACCCTCTTCATTTCCTTTATGTTTTGGAGTTCCATTCTTTCATTTTCCTCTTCCCGACTTTAAGTCAAGCGAATAATGGTTCAGAATTTGTAGGTATGAAGCTTCAAATGAACATTACTAATATTCTGAGAAAGAAATCGTAATAACACGATCTTGATTGGTTAAATTACCGGAATTCAAGAGAAAAGATAGAACTATCAAGCAGTATATTCTTGATATAATTATAGATCAATTAGAATGCAAGAGTTGTGTAACATGGCAAATGATGACGTTATGAACTGTGAATCATCACGTTCCATTAGAAACTCAGCATGACTTACTGTAATATAATCACGTTGATCAAGTATCATTATATTATACTAACTCATGCATCAGTTCCCAACATTACTTCAATAACATTCATATTATAAGCTCGAAAGTTTACAGAATATAGAAACTAACAGTATCTATATGATGTAACACTGATAGCACGAAGAGATTAATGATTTCAGATAAGATTAGTTATGAAAATATCTTCAGAATATTGAGGATATTTATAATGAAAGATACGATGATATCTTAGAATTTCTAATATCAAAGGATGGTGAAGAAAATTTGTCCGCAAGAGTTTGGAGTCAGAAGCAAGATATTCGCTAAAGATTTCATCAGAAACAGAATCATCAGGATTCTTAATGTACAAGTTTAGTCCTTATGATTTGTTCAGAGACTCCTTCGTAGTTTGCTCAATCAGATTTTTTTTTTCAGTTTCAAACTTTTTCTGAGCTTTGCCAACATATAATTCTTATCATCAATTTTTGGCTGTTGAGGTCGTTTACAGTTTTTGTTGCTTCTTTCAACTTTTCAAAATTCAGAGTATTAATTCGCAGAATAGGTGCTTTTCAGAATTTTAGAATGGAAGATCATAGTTCTAAGAGATAAATATTATATGGATACATATAACTGTAGATGTGGAAACGTTGCGAGACTCACAATACATATTTACTGATTCCCGGTAATTGGTATGGCAATTCTTATTACAAGATGCGGATGAGTACATGATGAGACTTCAATAGATAAAGATAGTGATTTGTCAGAGAGATTTAAAACCAAGGAGCGACGAGGTTGCTGGTACATCTGCTGGTAATATGGTGGAATATAAAAGGTTCCCCGGTAACAATAAAAGAGCACGCATATATATCAAGGTTATAGTAAGGCTAGTCCGACTGAAAAGTCAAAGTTGACTTGCTGGAGCTGTGACAAATTTGGTTAATTTGGAAAGTGGTTGCAAAGTTATTTTTGGTAATAACAATGCCAAGGAATTATAAGTTCATTTTAAACTTCTACTTAGCTTCCAAGAGTTTTTCAGGTGCATGCCCATATGCATAAGTTCTTCCTTTCGTAGGTATCGTGTGGTTGGATCATCCTCTCGATTGAGATGTTTTCAAGAGTCATGAAAGGTTTTGAACGCAGATTGTAATCGTCAAGATACAAATGAGGTTTAAGATGAAATCAAGTGGTAGTTTGAAGAATTGTTTAGTTTCATAGGTTATAATCAATATTTTAATTTATTTTAATTGTCCAATGTTTTTAGTCCACAGTCGATAGTCCACAGTTGACAGTCCAATAATTCATATATAGTTTAATATATAATATTCGAATTAATTAATACGTATCGTGACCCGTGTACATGTCTCAGACTCGATCACAACTCAAACTATATATATTATTGTAGAATCAACCTCAACCCTGTATAGCTAACTCCAGCATTACTGCATATATAGTGTCTATGGTTATTCCAAATAATATATATAGATGCGTCGATATGATATGTCAAAACCTTGTATACGTGTCCCGATATTAAAAGTGTGTAAAATAAATAACAGAAATTAAATGACGATAAATAAAATTGCGAGAATTAAAATTGTGATAAATAAAATGCGATAAATAAATTGCGATAAATAAATTGCGATAAATAAATTGCGATAAATAAATTACGATAAATAAAATGAAATCAGTTAGCTAGGAACAGTTAGCGTGGATTCTTAACAAAATTTCTCATAATTAATTTGTTTGTTTCTAACAAATTTTATTTTGTCCAATGTTTTCTTCATTATGCAACTTGTTGGATTCTGATAAATCAAAATCCAAATATGAAATTGAATGAAAAGGGATATTCTGCGGTGAACGGTTACGTATATCGGTAGATGTAAGCAGGATAGTAAATGAATATTGAATCAGATTCGAAGAATGTACAGTATAACTTATTAAAGTGAAATCTAAATATTCTTCGGGTATTACCTACCCGTTAAAATATTTTCACCATTAACAGTTTGTACAAAAGAATTTTTAAATTACAATCTTTATGAAAACATATATACATATATATTTTCTTCAGATGTAATCATGGATTTAATAAGTCAATATAATATTAAACTCATTTGATTTACCGTTAGAACTAGAATACATAACCTCTAACACATTAGAGATTATATAATCATCATGAAGAACGAAGATAAATGATGTAGAATGATTCGTAGAACGATGATTATGTTCGAGGTACAGAATGAGATATTGAGGTGTGTGATGTTGAAACTTGTACTGCAGATGTTATTGTTGGTGATACTGTTGTTGCCGGTGCTATTGCTAAAGTTGGTAGGTTTTGCACCATGTTTTCCAAATTGATTACTCAAGTGCGAAGCTCGTTGACTTCTTCGATTACTCCGGGATGATTGACGGTTGTAACAAGCGGATGAATAAGGTTGAGAATTGTGGATAGAATATAATCATGATGAGATACTCTGGAAATGAGAGAGAAAATGTTGTTTCGAACAGGTTCACCGGTAAGTGCTTCAGGTTCTTCGCCAAGAGGTGAATTCGGTTGGTGGAAGGGATCACCTTTTTTTTGTCTCCAATGATTAAGTAGGCTACAAACCCATCAGATGAATTGGTTTATTCATTCTGGTGACACAGCTTTCAGAGCTCGAGTGGAAATCCATATCAGAATAGCTGTCGGAATCCGAGGAATTCGAACTAGTGGAGGGATCCATCTCGTACGATCAGATGAAAGATTTTTGATATGAAATAGATTATAGGATGTAGATTAGTACCCTGTAATACATGATTTACATATGCATATATAATACTAAAATCCCATAAGTTACGGAGGAATCTACGGAAGCTGTCAGGAAAAGTCTATAGTATTAGATACCCTAAGATATTAAATTTGTCTATACACTATCGATGCACTAAATGCAGTAAGACGTGTCTAGATTTAACATGATAAGCAAGTGATTTCCTAAGAATGATAAGCATGTAATTTTTAACACGAAATGATAAGCAAAACTTTTGACATGCAGACACGGTCGAAGTCCAGACCCACTAATGCATCTAAACAACTATCAGTTAGACACACTAATGCAAGACCAGGTTCGCTAAGACCACCGCTCTGATACCAACTGAAATGCCCCGTTCATATACAATATAAACTATTCACAATAGTTGATTACATCGCGAGGTAATTGACCTCTATATGATACATTTTACAAACATTGCATTCATTTTTAAAAGACAAACTTTCTTTACATTGAAAGTTAACGGCAAGCATACTATTTCATAATACCTCCAACTATAATTGACTTAATAATAATCTTGATGAACTCGACGACTCGAATACAATATCTTTTGAAATATGTCATGAATGACTCCAAGTAATATCTCTAATATGAGCAAATGCACAGCGGAAGATTTCTTTCATACCTGAGAATAAACATGCTTTCAAGTGTCAACCAAAAGGTTGGTGAGTTCATAGGTTTATCATAAAACAATAAAATTCATCATTTTGATAGACCACAAGATTTAAAACCTGCATGGTACAAATGGGCCCGAATCCTATACCCACCTGTAATGTACATGCGATATCTTTTAAATACAATACACCTTTCTCGTGTACGAAATCATCTTTCATAAATCTTAGTAACCGTACACGTATCTTATGCACAAAAATAACATACACATAACCTGTGTATAAAATCATTCTCTCGATACATAACATTCACTTTTCATTGCTTTCATAGCTTGGCTTGGTAACCGACCTTAACATATAATGCGCATAATAATATCCCTAAAACAGAACATCTCGTCTGTATAATAATCATATAAACTTTGAAGTACTAAACACCACGCCTACTAGCCCTTCCGTCTAGTGAACATTCTGGGTGGGGGTGTTAAACCCGGTAGCTACCTTTAGGATTCGCGTCAATTAGACGTGCACTAATTCTCAAAATTAGTGATGTTCCCTAATTCTTAGGTTACCAAGCAATAATAATCAGGGGAAAAATATTCATATCAATTGTGGCAATTATCACGTCCACATAATTCAATGGTGGCAATTATCACGTCCACATAATTCATTCGAGGAATGTTTTGCTTGTGTCTATCTCGTCAAACATTTATAAAAGCATTTCATGTATTCGCAGTTCAAAATGTATTTCAAAAGCATTTAATAAAGTAGTTGTAAAAGTAGCGCATGTATTCTCAGTCCCAAAAATGTAAAGAGTAAAAGGGAATCAAATGAACTCACGCATATAAATATTGTAAATCAGTTAATAAAGCATTTGCATGTATATTCTCAGCCCAAAATTGTAATAAGTAAAAAGGGAGCAAATGAACTCACCTAATGTATTTTGTAGTAAAAATACATATGACTATATTGAACAATGCAGGGTTGGCCTCGGATTCACGAACCTATATCATTTGTATATATATTAACACATATAATTAACATGTAATAATAATCAAACCCGTTTGTATCTATTAATTATATATTACTTATTTAAAAATGGTAATGTAATATTTATATACTTATTATATATGTATTTGATATATCTTTATGTAAATAACTTTTGGTTTGTTAAAATAATGACTTCATTAATACTAAAATAGTGTTAATAATAATAATAATTAGATTTAATAATGACAATATTAATTTTGATAATAATACTATTCATTTTATTTGTAGTAATAATACTAATAATAATATATTAAAATAGTGATACTTATAATAATGATAATACTAGTAATAAAAATAATGATAATAATAATAATAATATAAAAGAAAATCATGTTTAATGATAATAATAATGATAAAATAATAATAATGATAATGATACTTTTAAATACTATTATGCTTTTGATGATACTTTTAAATAAAAATGATAATTTTAATTATTATGATAACTTTATTAAAAAAAAGTTACTTTTAATAATAATAATAATTTTTAATGTTAATGATAATATTGATATTAATAATAATAATAATAATAATAATAATAATAATAATAATAATAATAATAATAATAATAATAATAATAATAATAATAATAATAATAATAATAATAATAATAATAATAATAATAATAATAATAATAATAATAATAATAGACTACCTTCAAAACAAGCCTAAAAATAAATGCCATAGCCTAGGCTCGAACCAGCGACCTCTCGAATACACAAACACACTTTCCACCATTGAACCGCTTGTTACATACTTGTAATATCTCACACGATTAAATGTATAACCAGTCCGAAACTGTCATGATTTCATCATCATCTTCAACAAATTATTATTAACTAATTATTATTCCTAATTATCCTTATCATCATCTTATTCACTAATCATCATCATCTTATTCATTTCAATATCATTTCTATGATCAATATCTTTTCATTATCATGGATCCTTAACATCATTATATTCACCGAATCGACATCATCATTTATATCACTCTCGATTCACTTTATCATTTTTATTAGCATCACGATATCCATCGTCAATTTCTTATCCTATATCATCAACTTATCATAATTCCTATGATAAACATCTTCTTCGTACACAAACATCATCGATCATCGTCTACATTATTACCATAATCATCATATTAATCACGATTCTTACCTCACTGTATGATCATCAACATCTCATCATATTACCATATCATAATCGTTATCCTTCTACCATTCACCATCTCATCACTATCATCTTCTCATCCTCACCATCATCATCATAACGTAATCATCATCATCATGAATCATAATCTTCATCTTCTCGCCATTATCTATCTTCATGATACCATAATCATCATCATCATTATTAATTGGTAACCTTTCTCACATACTCGTCAAAAAAATAGAAAGAACCACGATGTGGCACAGCAGGAGTCAACAAGCAACACAGTTAGCCCATGTGACTCTTGGGCCGATTCATTTTATATTAAGTGTATATTGGGCTTCGGCCCAGGCTGCATCACTAGCCCAATATCACAGTCCACTAATGTTATACTTAATCATACTCGATGGGTTTAGGTGTGGGGTTCGATGTTTGACATAAAGAAAGAACAGCTCGATCATCATCAACATCCTAATAACATTATCATCATGTAATCATCGTATCACTGTTTATCATGCATCCCTTCATCTCTTTCGCATAGCAACAGTTAAATTAATAACAAAGGATGATGATAACAATCTTTTGGGTTTGGATGGTTTGCCGAACCAAAACAGAAAAGAAAGAGAAAATTATGCAAATTGACAGTTTTCAAGATGGTGATAGTGGTGTTTCCATGGTGATCACGAATGGTGTACGGTGGTGGAAACAGAATTGGAACTAGTAAAAATTGGGGACGGGTGTGGTGGCTGTAAGGGTGGTGGGTTTGTAGTGTTCAAGTGGTGGTTTAAGGTGGCCATAGGGGGACAGTTGCGATGGTGATGGTGGCTAGAGATGGTGTGGGTGGTGCAGAAAAAAGAGAGATGAGGGAAAGTAATGGTGTATCTATTTTTTTTATATCTATAGATTTATCATATTTCTAATATATATATTAGTTAATTAGATTAGAATTGAAAGGTGACACTGTATAACTTTAAGTCACGGGAGTACATAATATTATTGTTTCCGACACTTATTTAGGGATAGCACTATCGTGTCCATTGCTAAACAGTTAACGTATAAAGTTGTTCCTAAAAATCCCAAATTTTTAGTTTAAATATAACATAACAAAAATTAATATTTTTATATATATAATGAATATATGAAATATATATATTATTAATATAAAAATGATATGACTAATGAATATATATATATATATATATATATATATATATATATATATATATATATATATATATATATATATATATATATATATATATATATATATATATTTGTTCGATTACAATTATGAATATTAATAAATACACGAATGATATACGTTCGTGAATCCAAGGCCAACCCTGCATTGTTAAATGTCGTCATATGTATTTTTACTACAAAATACAGCATGGTGAGTTTCATTACTCCCTTTTTAAATGCTTTTGCAATATATATTTTTGGGACTGAGAATACATGCGCTTTTATAACTGTTTTACGAAATAGACACAAGTAATTGAAACTACATTATATGGTTGAATGATCGAAGCCGAATATGTCCCTTTTTTTGTAGCCTAAGAATTAGTAAACCAATCTACTAATTGACGCGAATCCTAAAGATAGATCTATCGGGCCCAACAAGCCCCATCCAAAGTACCGGATGCTTTAGTACTTCGAAATTTATATCATGTCCGAAGGGAGTCCCAGAATGATGGGGATATTCTTATATGCATCTTGTAAATATCGGTTACCAGGTGTTCAATCCATATGAATGATTTTTGTCTCTATGCATGGGACGTATATTTATGAGAAATGGAAATGAAAATCTTGTGGTCTATTAAAATGATGAAAATGATCGATTATGATAAACTAATGAACTCACCAACCTTTTGGTTAACACTTTAAAGCATGTTTATTCTCAGGTATGAAAGAAATCTTCCGCTGTGCATTTGCTCATTTTAGAGATATTACTTGGAGTCATTCATGACATATTTCAAAAGACGTTGCATTCGAGTCGTTGAGTTCATCAAGATTATTATTAAGTCAATTATAGTTGGATATATTATGAAATGGTATGCATTCCGTCAACTTTCGATGTAATGAAAGTTTGTCTTTTAAAAACGAATGCAATGTTTGTAAAATGTACCATATAGAGGTCAAGTACCTCGCGATGTAACTAAATGTAATGTATTCATCCAGATGGATTAGGACGGGTCCTTTCAGTTAGTTTGATCAAAGAGTCGAACACTCATTTCCATTGGACTTAACTCACCTACTCCTAATCTCTTATATAATGAAAGAGGCATAACACTTATACTCGCACCCAAATCGGCTAGTGCATCATACATGACATAATCACTAAGTAGACAAGGAACAATAAATTCACCCGGATCACCCAACCTGGGTGGAGGTTTTGGTGGAACTGTCTTCTCCGGGTTTATTTTTACGGTTTTTGTTTCTTGCACTTTCTTATTCTTCTTCTTCTTTACAGAGGTATCACAAACTTTATTACCTATCACTTGCTCATACTCAACTCCTCTTCTTAGAAACGGAATGGGTGGTCTGTAGGGTGCCACCACTGGCTTTACATACTCGGGTGGTGGTGGTGGTGTTGTAACTTCTTCATTGTTACTCACATCGAAAACCTTCCCATCTTCTGGTGTTAGTTTTTCAGAATTTGTTGACACCATATTAACATTCTCATTCCGAGGATTTACTTCAGTATCACTTGGTAGCTTTCCTTGTTCCCTCTCACTCATCATGCTAGCAAGAGTACCTATGTGTTTTTCTAAATTCAAAATGGAAGCTTGTTGAGTTCTAAATGACTGATCAAATCTCTCATTCGTTTGGGTTTGAGTTGTAATAAATTGTGTTTGAGATTCAACTAGCTTTTGTACCATTTCTTCCAGATTTAACTTTTTCTCTTCGGTTTGTTGTGGTGGTTTATACAAGCTAGGTCTTTGTTGATTGAAAGTTTTGTTTTGATTTGGTTGGTTATTCGAACCTTGTTGGTTATACGAGTTATTGTTGGATCCATTTGGATTGTAAAGAATGTTTTGATTTCGATTGTAGTTTGGCCTTGGCGGTTGATAATTATTTTGATAATTATTTCCCGGCCTTTGATTTATGTAGGAAACATTCTCACGTTGTTCCATCGTTTGCTTAATGTGAAAATCTTTCATTAAGTGTGGTCCACCGCATTGCTCACAACTGATTCGTATTGCGTGAATATCTTTATTCATCTTTTCCATTCGTCTCTCGAAAGCATATATTTTTGCGGAAACGGAATCCAAGTCATGGCTAGAATCGGCTCTAGCCGCTTTAGATGAATGAAAGATATCTTTTTCCTGGTGCCACTCATGTGAGTGAGAGGCTGTGTTATCAATGATTTTGTGAGCTTCGGTTGCAGTTTTCTTCATAATGGAACCACCAGCTGCTGTGTCAATGTCTTTTCGTGTAGCAACATCGACACCTTGGTAGAATATTTGTACTATTTGATAAGTGTCTAAACCGTGATGAGGACATCCTCTCAACAACTTTCCGAATCTTGTCCACGCCTCATATAATATTTCATTTGGCTTTTGTGCGAACGTAACAATTTCTCCTTGAAGTCTTACGGATTTAGATGCCGGAAAGAATCTTTTAAGAAATTTCTCAACTAAAACATCCCATGTATCAATCGCTCCTTCAGGTAACGATTCTAACCAATCTTTGGCTTCTCCCTTTAAAGTCCAGGGAAACAACATGAGATAGATCTGTTCATCCTTAACTTCTCTGATTTTGAATAGAGTACAGATCCTATTAAAGGTTCTAAGATATTCATTTGGATCTTCTTTTGGCGTACCACTATATTGGCATTGATTAGTTACCATATGTAGGATTTGTCCTTTGATTTCATAATCTGGCACATTAATATCTGGCTTAATAATGGCGTGACCTTAGCCAGTGCGTGTGGCTCTCATTCGGTCTTCCATACTTTGAGGTTCCGTTATTTCCATATTTGAAATTGTTGAATCCGAATCACTAGAAGATTCTGATTTAATGGTTTGTGGTTCAGGAGGAATGATTATTGGTTCAGGATCTTGGAATTGTCCTTGAATATCCTCAGGGTTCTCAATTGTGAAATCGGGTTCAAAAGATGAATTATCGGAAATTCGAATTAGAGTACTTGTTCGACTAGATGATTATTCTAAAGAAAAATCAACGGCGATAATATTGGCTAGGTGTCTTGATCGAGTTACAGGTGGTGAACGTATGAAAGGTGGTGAACGTCTTGCTCGGTGCATTCACTAAATATCCTATTAGTTATAAAAATTAAAATTATATAAGTTATTAAATTAATAGACTTTTCTGCTTTTGCCCACGTTTCGAATAGCCAAAAGATGCAACAGGGAGCCAGGATCCTTTAAGTCGGAAAATCCACAACTCAGCCACTAACAAATCTAACTATTACTACGAAGCAGAAAATTTTGGATGTCTATCAATTTAACCGCTTAAAATAATTTTTCGTCGAAATTTAAAGAAGATAAAAATCTATGTCCTAAAAACTATAGCGTAGAAATGAGAAAGAAAAAGAGTGCGTCGAAAAACGTCGAAAAATAAAAATAAGAAAGAAAAACGTCGAAACTTAAAAGTCTAAAAACTAAAAATTAAAGATTGCGTCTAAAGGTATTAAAGCTTTAAATGAATTCTAAACGGAAAACGGCAATAACCTAAAAAGGCACTAAAATTTATGTAAAACTAAGGCGATAAGCGACGTCGTAAAATTCTAAAGCGCCAAAATATTAATCTAAAGAAAAAGCACTTAAGGGATTTTACGGCAAAGCCTAAAAATCTAGAAATATAAAATAACTACGGCAAAAACTAAGTTTAAAACTAATTACGAACGAAAAATGTACAAATATTTAAAAATATACAATTTATAAAAAAAATGATAAGATTACTTATTTTTATAAAAATATTATTTTTATATTATTATTTTATAAAAGTATTAATTTATAAATATAATTACGACTAATAATCAAAAATTATAATTAAACTAAACTAAATATTTTAAATGAAAACCCTAATTAGGTTTAATAATAATAATTATAATTAATTAAAACCCTAAATTCGTAATTAATGCAGTCAAATGTTGCAAACTGAGACTGCTCCGCGACTGCGGTATTCTGTAAGAGAAGAGCTCCGCGACTGCGGAGCTATGCAGGCTCAGATGATGGCAGGTTCAAATTCGTGCAGGTTCAGATATATTTTTTTTTATTTTGATTTTTATTTTCTTTTTCTGATTTTAATTTTTAGAAAATATAATTTAAGTAAAACTTATATTTTAACAAAAATTACTTATTAGTTTTTGTAACTAAAAAAATAAATAAAAACTTTTTTAATTTAAAAATATAGAGATATATATATTTTTTATTTTTATTTTTTTAATATTTAAAACTTATATAAATATATTTTTTCAAAAATAGCTTAAATTTTTTTTTATATAGCGTTTCGCTTTCAACTCCCCTGCAGCGGCGCCAAAAACTTGATGTGCGCACGATGGTATACGAAATAGATTATATTTTTAATATGAAATACTACGAAATATTACACAAGTTTTATTAATTTACGGATGGGTATACCTAAACCTTGCTACAACACTTATAGGAAATGTACCTAATCATAGAGTAGTGTAGTTTTTAGTAAGTCTGGTTCGTTCCACAGGGAGCTAGCTGAGTTTAACGCTATATTTTTTCACAACTATATTTGTGTGTGTGTGTGTGTATATATATATATATATATATATATATATATATATATATATATATATATATATATATAAGTAGTATTATTATTATAAAAGGGGGTTTTACCGTTTAATGACCGGTTTGTCGATTTTATATTTTAAGTGTAAAGATAAATGACAATAATTAAAGTGCGTAAAATAAATAACAATGAAGATATATAAAATTCCAAATAATAAAATGACAGTAATTAAAAGTACGATGAGAAATACGATAAAAGAATTATGCTTATTTAAACTTCCGTAATCACGATGTTTGACGTTTTGATTTTTATTTATTACTTTGGGTTAATTGTCCTTTGTCCTGGTTTATTTGATACCTATCTGGTTTTTGTCCATAATAGTCCATCGGTCATAATTATAAAATGCTCATCAAATTAACCTTATTCCCAAAGTCAAATATTCCAACTAATTAGGGATTCGAACTGTAACAAGGTTTTAATACTTTGTTAATAATTACACCAGGTTATCGACTGCGTGTAATCCAAGGTTTTAATACTTTGTTAACAATTACACCAATTACCCTTGTATGTAATCCACCCCTGTTTTAATTAATCCATGATATATTAATTTATCCACTTGGCCAAAATGAATAATCAATTACCCAATCCAATTGATTAATTAAATGATTGTAAACGATGTCGTATAAACGTCACTAAATAAGACATTCGTAATCAATTTAATAATTATTAGATTAACTAATTTGAAGATAGGTTCGACAGGTTCCAATGAGTTGTCATTCAATTAGACAATACCCCCTACCTATTAATAGTCAATAGTCCAATGTTCACAAGTGTCGGTCTTTTGTCCAAACCCGAATTATGGTACAAAATTCAATAACCCCATCTAAAATATTTAGTCCAACATCACGATTACTTCGGCTCAAATAAGCATAATAATAACTTAGTTATGATACATTAATTTAAAAAGGAAGAACATAGCTTACAGTGATTATTTATCGCGTAGCGTTACACGGACAGAGTTCCGACTTTAAAACCCGTAAAATATTTCTTACAATAACCCAACTAAACCATAACTTTATTATTAAAATTAACTTAAATTAAAATTAAAATTAAAATTATAATATATATATATATATATATATATATATATATATATATATATATATATATATATATATATATATATATATATATATTGAGAAAGAAAGATAGAAAAGGGGTATGTAACTCGGCAGAATGCTCGTGCCTTTTATAGGCCAAATCTGATTTTTGCAGCTCCGCGATCGTGGAGGTTTTACCCTTTGCAGCTCCGCGATCGCGGAGGTCCTGATTCCAGCTCACCAATTTTTGGCCATTTGCTTGTTGACATAATTAATAAATATATATAATATATATAATTTATATAATTATATATATATTATATTATATTCTTGTGCATAGTTGACTTGTAATTTTAGCTCCGTTGACTCGCGCGTTGATGCTCCGTTCATGTATAGGTTCCGGATTTTCGAACGTCCTTTTGTACATTTAGATATCTTGTACTTTGCGTTCCGCGACTTGTACTTTTGTAAATTTTAGTCGTTATTTATCAATAAATTGAACCACTTGAATTATATCTTGTACATTTGAGCTTTTTGGTCATTTGCGTCTTCAAATCGTCGTTTTATTCTTTTGTCTTCGCTCTTATTTATTTAAACGAATAATACATAAAAATAGAATAATTACAACTAAAAACTTTACATAATGGGATGATATTGTGACTAAATATATGTTCATTTGGAGCACTATCAGTAGTTAGGCCCTTAAAAAGAGTTCAACCATAAAGAACACCATGGCCAAGTCAGGTTGACTTCCATGAACACGTTCGGTTATCCTAACGGTCCAATCCTTTATGTGTTTAAACAAACAGTTCCTTAATTAACTAAAAATCCCTCAAGCGGGGTGCAATGCTTGAGACCGCGTTATGGTGCAGTGTACTAATCAACACTGACCGGGTTCCATGACCTAGAAGAGGTACAGCTTACAACAACCATTGTGCTTCAGCATGCACGTACGAAGTTTATATGCTTGGTGACTACACTAGCATGGTCTGGGACCGACAATGTACTAAGGGTCTAGTAAGATGTTTCACTACGAAAGAGTCCCGAGTCGGAGTCCAAAGCTTGATAGACCTTCTACAATCGGTGTGCCTCAGTCGATCTTACGTTGTATCCGATAGACTTCTCTTACCAAGGGGTGACACATATAGTGTACTCTGAATCGGGGTTCGCGACTTCCCAATAACAGAGCCAATAACTACGTTCTATTAGTTGGAAAAGCGATTGAGTTTAAAGCATAATCAGAAAGTATTTTAACAACATACACAAACCATAACATTAGTTCGGCATTATAACTGGTTACATCATAGCATACACTAAAGATAACTACTCGCTAATCATGGCAGCAACATCACAGAACATAATGATAGAAGACATTATATAAAGATAAAGGATAGAAGTACCAGTAGATTAAACGAGTTCCGAATACAAAAGTGACAACTTCAAACTCCAGACTGCTCCTAATACAATCTTCGGCGTTCTTCTCCGACTACTAGGTTTCTCGCACGGAGTCGAAGACCTTGAAAGTACGACTAATATTGTACAAGAGAGAGAGAGAAATAAGTGAATTGAAGTGTGTGTTGGAATGAATGACAAAGATCCTTTAAATAAGCTTGAAATTTGCCTGCAAACGGCTGACAGGCCTTTTGGCAGGCCGTTTGGCAAGCCGTTTGCAAGGGCTGTTTGCCAGACCAACCCGTTTGCAGGGGCCGTTTGATCTGGGCGTGTGGCAGGCCGTTTGCAAGCCAGGCAGGCCATTTGACAAGCCGTTTGGCAGGCCGTTTGGCTTTCTGATTCGCTGGATCACCAAAAATCCAAAAATAATCCAACTATCTAACCAATATCAGTTTTAGCCGTTTTAGCCTATATCAGTTCCCCAAAATCCAAAAATAATCCAACTGTCTAACCACCAGATCACCAATACCCGCAACATCAAGTGTATTCCCATTCACAACTCGAACCCTACCGGAATAACACATAAATTTTACCATCTCGTTCATGTACGACGTAGCATGGTACTAGACACCCGAATCTAAAACCCAAGATCCATCAACTCCTCTAGGAACATCAACGCATCCTCGATCACCTCATTTGTTGCGCTCCTACCCGACTTTAAACTTGCGCACTTTGACTTGTAGTAACCAACTTGTTGACAATTCTATCACACCACATTCTTGCTCCTTGATGGAGTTCTTAATCTAGCTCTTCCCTGATCCATACGTAAAATCAAAACTGAATTCTCACCCGAATCTTTCCCCTAATTCCTTCACAGAGTATCAAATCTCGGATTTCTTCAAAAGAAAGCTTAGTAGTTCTGGATGAACAATTAACCGCTGTCACAGTTCTGGACCAATTATCGGGTAATAAAGATAGCAAAAACAACGCCTCTAGCCCATCCTCGAATTTAATATCAACTGATTTCAAACAGGTCAAAATAAAATTTAATTCATTCACATGACCCGCCGCCGAGGAACCCTTTATCATCCTAGCATTCACCAATTTCCGAATCAAGAAAACTTTATTCAAAGTGGATGACTTTTCATACATGTTGGATAACGCCGCAGTTAATCCTCAGTTGTGGCTTCACCCACAATGTCGTAAGCACACTTCTTGGCCAAATAAAGTCGAACAACCCCTAGGACTTTCTTATCCAACAAGTCCCACTCGCCTTGACCCATCTCTTTCAGTTTAACTCCCATTAATGACTGGTATAACTTCTTTTGATAAAGAAAGTCTTCAATTTGCATATTTCAAAAGCTAAAATCAGTCCTATCGAACCGATCAATCTTTACATCACTTTATCCGACATTGTTCCCGCAAACAGTAGAGCCTAAGCTCTGATACTACTTGTTAGAAATGATTAGTGAGCTCTAACAATTCCTGACAACCCCGTGGTTATCAACTCACAAGACAATAAACAAATATATAAAGTTGTTATATGCAATCAATAAGGTTGTTTTACTCTACAGGCAACCAAAGAGTATTCTTTATTAAATTTCGTAGGTCTACATTATAGGTTACATATAAGGGTATTTATATATAGTGCAAAAAGATAACGAATTCGAAGCAAACACGAACTCCTAATCCAAATGCAACTCCAGTCAATAGAACCTCACGGTCACCATTCAAATTTCACGGTCGCGAGCGGGCATGCTTCAGCTGACCTGCTCACTGCCAAAATATCGCGGGCGCGAGATTCATCTCTCGATCGCGAAACTACAAAACCAACATCAGCTTCCCGTTTGCGTTTAACTCGACTTCGCACTTCAACATATGCTTGATCAGTTATCTATCGATCAATTTGTTGCATGTGACGGGGAACTACACATAACATGTATCATATATGATATATAAATGTATATATGGGGTCATAATTAAGAGCGAAACACTTTTTCGGGGGGAAATAAATTTTTATCATTTTTTCGAATTTTTTTTCCACGCATCAAGTTTAGGTGAAAATATGAACATTTAAAAAAGACACTCTGTGATAAATGTTATTATCTAGGCGAGAAAACGGTCGAAGAAATAATTGATAATATTCATCATGAGTAATGTTATTCCTAATAATATTTTTGGAACGTTGTTTTCTTTCATCTTATATGAGGGTTTTTTTTTTTAAATTTAGCCCGATTTAGAGTTTAGGGTTTAGGGTTTAGTGTTTTGGGTTTAGTCCCTAAACCCAAAACTCTAAACCCTAAACCCTAAACCGTTCGTGTTAAAAATTCAATTTAAACCCTAATTTCTAAACCCTAACCCTAATTTCTAAACCCTAATTTTTGAATCATAATTTATAAACCCTAATTAGTAAACCCTAATTTTTATACCCTAAAAAAAGAAGAATAATATTATTCATGATGCATGTTTTAAATTTTTTTCTTCAAGCGTTTTTCCGCCAAAATAATAACATTCATCACAAAGTGTCTTTTTTAAATTTCATATTTTCATGTGATCTTGATGCCTGAATTTTTTTTTTCGAAAATAGCGAAAAAAATTTACTTCCCCCCACTTCTCCCAAAAAAGTGATTCCCTCTTGATTGAATCCATATATATATATATATATATATATATATATATATATATATATATATATATATATATATATATATATATATATATATATATATATATATATATATATAGTGGTAGGATCAAGAGGGAAGTAACCATTCGGGGGGAAGCGGGGGGAAGCAAAAACTTTTTTTTTTTCGTTTTTTGAAAAAACTTTGTTCACGAACATTATAGATGAGATGAAAATATGAACATTTAGTAGAGACACTTTGTGATAAATGTTTTTATTTTGGCGGGAAAATGCTCGAAGAAGTAATATATAACAATTATCGTGTTTTTCGAGTTTAGAGTTTAGGGTTTAGGGTTTGGTGTTTTGGGTTTATGGAATAAACCCAAAACATCAAACCCTAAACCCTAAACCTTAAACTCTAAATCGGGCTAAATTTTACTTCACAAAACATGAAGAAAAAAAAAAACGTTCATATTCTTCACGAACAATATTATCTTGAATGTTATTTTTGTCGATCACTTTCCCGCCTAAATAATAACATTCATCACGAAGTGTCTCTTCTAAATGTTCATATTTTCGTGTGATCTTGATGCCGGAAAAAAAAATTCAAAAAAACGAAAAAAAAATAAATTTGCTTCCCCCCGCTTCCCTCCGATTGGTTACTTCTCCATTGATCCTGCCCATATATATATATATATATATATATATATATATATATATATATATATATATATATATATATATATATATATATATATATATATATATATATATATATACTACTAAAGTATTAAGTATATTTATAGTTATAATTATTGTTCATTATAAAACAGATGAAAAAATACAAGTTTTGTTTCAACATTTTTATATGTTTGTATACAAATAAAGCTGTCTTATTATCACACAAGCTTGCTATTATACAAGACTTTAAATCATTTTATCATGCATACTACTAGTAGATGAATTCTTTCAAGAATTTGAATACCACGCACAGCATCAATCTGCTGCAACTTTGTTTATCTTCTAGAGTTCCAACACCAGGTCTGATTGGAAACGTACGTAAGCAAACCACAAGTCAAATATAATATACATATTAAGACACCATAACCTTAATTACACTGGTTCATGACTATATATGATACTACTATGATCTAGTATAAATTAGGTTGAGTCAAAAAATTAGAAGTTAGCTTCTAACTTATGTCTGCTGAAATAAGTGATCATATTATTCATAATTGTCTACTCATTTTGCCATTATCGATTCAAGCAATTTGTGTAACAACTCGTCCCACATCAGCTTATGAAAAGATGTGTGAGTCTCCTAAAAACTTTGTAATTGTGGCTAATTAATATTTTTCAGCATGTTGAAACTTTAAGATACGTGGTTAGTTCATTGCTTTAGGTAGAGGGCATCATAGTTTGAATCCATATAATAAAAACCCAATTTTTTTTTTTTTTTTTAGTTTTAATTTCTTACCAGATTTTGGAAATGAATAGAGTGTGAGTTAGTTAGTATACTTACAATCTGCATCAGATTTGATCCAACATTCTCTGTTCCCATTTGAATCACTGGCACCACAAGTAGCATGGGGCATGTTGCTTCTTATGTTGTTTACATTATTTTTGAAGCTATCCCTCTTAGGTATTATAGTGATATCTTCCCCCGTCACCAATTGGTTTCTTTTGTTATACGGCTCCTCGTTCATATAGGTGACATTCATCGTATGATCCTTGGATCGAATTTTAGACCTTGTTGTGCTGTCGGGATGGACTTTCTTGTGGAACATATGAAGGATCTGCAAGTCTCACAGTATGCATTAGATAGCCTTTTCGGATAGTAATTAAACAGTTTTCATGATTAAAAGAGGTAACTTTAAAAATTTTCTCAATAAATGATATGATTTTGATAATCTTTTCCTTTTTGCTATTAAATTGGTACAAAATTTATAAAAAGTAAATGGATAAAAAACTCAAATGTCAAAGAGGAGGGGATGCCTCATTGATTTATAATTCCCTAATCGAGACATAAAAAGGCCGTAATAAACGTTAAACTTTTCAGTAAATAAAAAGATGATAATATAAAAAGTTATCAAATTCTTTTTTCCTTAAAAACACCATAGTAAAATGTTTTATTGTCAAATAGTTGTCATTTCATTATTCTTAAATCGTCCTTTATGAGGGTATTGTATAAGAATGCAAAAGATTAATCTTGTGTGATTAACTATTTGATAAACGAATTATGTAATTTGATTAAAGAAAAAAAATATAAATGAATGAATTATTATACGCCTGTTTCAAAGTTTTGAGCCCTTAATACTTTTTGGGCCATGTTCATTTGCACAAGCTCAAAAACGTCTCTGTTGTCAAATCTCACATCCTCACACATCTGTTTCGAACTACACGTCAGATTTATCGGTTTTGATCCATTACCCAGCCCGTCCTTTCTCCCCATCTTACCATCTTCACTCCCCGATTTATTCGCTAATCCTATTCAATATCATTAGGTGATTATGACATGCGACACTACGAGTTACATAAAGCATATATACATATACCTTGGGCAGTTTCTTATCAGCCGAATTAGTGTCAACGGTTCCACCCGAACCCTTTTTTCCTTTCAGTATCTTTTTCATCAACTGAATAGCAGACTTATTATTATCAGTTTCTTTTTCTTTATGCGCATCCACCCTGTTGCATTTGTTCCCACTATTTTCGTCCGCAGACTTTGTTTTCTGAAACAACTCTCCAAGTGATGTTCTATGCTCTTTCTTTCCAGCAGTTGTTTCGGGCAGCCCGACTGCTGACCCAAACAAATAACCCTGAAGCGGGCAAGCAACTGACCCGTTTTCATTATCCGAAACTGCTTCTAAAACCTTCCCGCTAAGCGTAATAGTACTTCCTTGACTGCTTCTTCCATTACTAACATAACTGTTTCTTGCAGATGAATCATCTTCTTTACCTTCTACAATTAGTACTTTTTCCAACTCATCATTAATGAATTGCAGTTCATTTTCAGTTGCTTCTGTTTCTTTTTCCATTATGTACTCAACTGACGTGGCAAAAGTTGGTGTTCCTGGATCACTAGTAACTGGATCCATGCCAAATGTACCGATTGCTAGAAAACCATGAAAGAGTTCGGTTAGAGCTTCAGATGATTCTTCTTCCATGTGTTCATCCTCTGTTTTTGCACCTTCTAAACATGCAAATGATTTTCGAATCTGGTTTTCGCGCGATTTGTTTGACGGCTTTGCGTAATAGTTTGATTTCGGATAGTATTCGAAGTCATCAAGTGATGGTTGTCCCATAAGACAAATGCATGGGTTCCCTGTATGCTCTAAATTAGACCATACCTAAAATATTAATAAATTTTTTATAAAAATAAAATAAAAATAAAAACCTGTGGAAAAATCTTTGAGTGGTTCTCCATTTCGAAACTTTCGATGCATCCAATCTAGCAACTGTAATACAGAAAGGTAAGCATGAGTCACTGAATTAATGCTACATTGTATAAGTGAAAATGTAACAGAACATGAACATACCTTCATTTTTTCAGTTCTGACTAAATTATGTGACTTCAAAAGAAGAAAAAATGGCTTTTTATGTTAGTATGATCCTTGATAGCTAATGATCCACGATGCATTGATGGAAAAATTCAAGGAAGGTGAACAGAAACATAAACAAAAAACAACAAAGATTTGGCTGGATATTTGTGTAAAGATCAACTTACTTGGCCCACAGTTAGTACACTTCGGCCCAACATGTAGTTTCATGTCTGCATACAAATATATAATTATGGTGTTCCAGGATGATCAGAATGGAGTATTTAAGTTTAAACATCCAACAGTTACTTACTACATGATGCTGCGTACAATTTGAATTTGATTAAATGAATGCAGTTTTCATGACTGTCTCAATAATTTTGAGGGCCCTGTTCAATGTAGCGACCCCGACAAATCGTCAAGTGACGGCGTCGACTACGTGGGTCCCATTACCTGGTCATAAGTCTTTATGACAATGTTTGACCAAAATATGCCACCCTCATTTCAAAATAAAGATTGTTTTCAAAGTTTACAAGAATTGTTCAACCAAAAGTTAAGTTACAAGGTTATAAGTACATTTGAAATTTAGGCGACACGGTTTAAAGTAAAGTCAAAAGACGCTCCAAGTAATGCATGTATACTTGACATCCAAGCAAGTATCAAAAGAGTGCGGAAGCATGTATCACTAAGCATTCAAAACCTGAGAAAACATAGAAGAATCTGTCAACGAAAACGTTGGTGAAATCATAGGTTTAGTAAGTATTAAGCGTTGTTTTTGAACCACAAGATTTTGTATTTCCATAACGTAGATTATCCAAATCATTTGCATTCCAAAAGTGTTGTTATACGCGAGCACTCAATTATCAAAACTTAACCAACGTTACCCCATCACACAGTGCTAGAACCCGCACTAAAACACAAAAATATATTTCATCCGCATAACGGTAGCGAACCGTCCGAATGAGGGTTTGTTAAACCCGTATGGCCACACAATATAAGTTCTCGCTTACACCCTGCAAGTGTAACTAATGATAATCGAATTGAGGCATTTTTGTTCTAACTCGCACGTGGAATGTTTGTTTTCACACTTGTGTTCAAAACATAAAAGTAAGTAGTACAAGATGTAACAAAGTATATGTTTTCTCAGCCCACGATTTAAAAGTATAAAAGTTGTTGAAAAGGTGGGACTATGATCTCACCTTGAGCGCGAGAGTTAATAAAGTACTTCAACAAGTACACGCGTGCAAAGACAAAGCTAGTCTTGACCTAAACATATAGGTTATATCAATATCGGTAAGCACAAACGGTCAAAGATGTTCAATTAGTCCTATGGCTCGTTACGACTCGATTATGTAGCATGTGAATCAATTAGTCAAGTTTCATGCACGATACAAGTAATTAAGCATGTTAGAACGATCGTATAATTGTTTGGTTAAGTTTGACTAAAAGTCAAACTTGGTCAAGTCAAAGTCAACGGGGTCGGGTCGGGTATCCGACAATTTTCCCAAGACGAGAAGTCATATAAGAGATTAATAGTTAAGTTTCATGTTAAACGGAGTTTTAGTTAAGCGGAAACATTTTTGTGACATTTAAAAACAAAAGAGAGTGGCCTGGGGCTTTTGCGCGGCGCGCACTGGGTTGCGCGGCGCGCACCCAAGTGCAATTTCTGGTCAGAACTCAACCAAGAAGGCAAACATCTGGGATCTCTGATTCTGCGCGGCGCGCGGGTAAATGCGCGGCGCGCAATACCTGGGAATCATGCAGTTTGCAGAAAAATGGTCCAAGTCACGAACCAAAATACAATATAACACATTTCATGCACCGAAAACACTTAAAACGCATAACCTATATCATTAGAAAGGTAATTTGACAAGGAAAACAACTAAGCACATTTCATCAAGCAATTCATCACTAACAACAACCAAAAACCGCATTAAACGTTCATAATCAAAGTTTCAAGTTCTAAAAACGCATTTCATGGTTCGGGCAACCAATTTACATGTATGATATGCCGTTTCGAAGGTAATAAAACACACATTGCAACTAAACACTTATCAACAACAATTCATAGCATTTGATGCACCAAAAGTTCATATAAAGCTTATCAAACCCTAATCCAAAATCACCAAAATCACTAATCAAGTTTATGAAGTTTTACAAATCAACCTACACATCAAATTGAAGCTAGTGACACTAGGAACACATCTAATACTTGCACTTTAACATATTAACAACATTTAAGCATCCAAATCATAAATCAAACACACCAAACTTTCAAGTTCATGCTAGTTATCAAAAATAACGAAATCGAACATATAAATCATATATTCATGTTAGACTTGAGCCATAGACACTAATTAACAACTTTATAAGTTAAAAACATCAAGAACACAAAAATCTAGTGATTTTAGAAAGTTACCCAAACGAGATGAGGTTGGTATGAAATCGAAGAGGAAGATGCAAGGATTCCAAATATGTAATTTGTTTGGATTGAAGCTTGATCGATTTAAAATGGATGATGATTTCTTGTTTAAAGATTTGAGAGAATTCTTGAAAGTGTTAAAAGAAAATGAAAATGAAAATGGAAAGGAATGGGGAGGTGGGTGTTGACTAGTCAAAAGCTAGTCACATCTTTGCTCCCTTGGCGAAACTAGTCCCTCGAGTTTGTTATCGGGTGCGGGAATTAACCAAACGAAATATTTAAAACGCTCGAGTAAACGGGTGACGTTATAATTAAATAACGAGGATATTATGAACGTTAGTTAACGAAAGATGCCAAATTAAATGACGAAAGATATTATTTAAAAAAAAAAAGACGGTGTTAAAATAAATTTAACGGAAAAACGCGGGATGTTACATTATCCACACCTCAAAAGAAATTTCGTCCCGAAATTTAGTTGGAAGTAATAGTCGATGTCTCTTACTCGAGACCTAGTGTAGTAACTCTACGAATGATTGAAGGTACTTTCTTGGACATTCCACGAATCCAGATAGTCGGGGTGTTACGTTGTATTAGGGCTTGGTTTTACGATCCACAAGTTCAGCCGGTTTTTCCTATGAGGAGGAGTTTGTCATCAATAGTTGGTGCATCTAGAAGGATTGCACGTTCCTGTTCCGCAGGACACGTTTCTAAGTTTGTTACACGAAATGTAGGGTAAACGGAAACTTAATTGAGTCGAAAGTTCTAAACGATAGGAAGCGGTTCCAATACGCCCCAAGGTTTCAAAAGGTTCGATATTGTG